>NC_064807.1:17641577-17888785 GCF_023721935.1 Panthera uncia
GTCATTAATTTTCTTAAGAGCTCATTTTCATTTGCTAAGTGTTCTGTTTATGTGGTTTCTTATTTTTTCTAGTCCCTGCTGTGAAGCAGACCTCGCCAAAGTAATAACATAAACATTTCCATTTTTATTTTTTGCTTACACATTCTGTGGGTCAGGAATTCAGATAAGACTTGAGTGGCTAAGAGCTGATGTCATCTGGTGGCTTCTTCACTTACATGTCTGGCACCTGGGCTGGGATGAATGAAGGCTAGGTTCATCTGGGACTGTTGACTTGGGTACCATGGACTCTCCATGTGGCTTTTTACAACAGTGAAGCTGGTTCTTCAGGGAAATTTCTGGAGAGCAGATTTTCCAAGACCACCAATTGGAAGCTGCATAGTTTTTTGTTTTTTGTTTTTCCAGTAGGCTCTACACCCAGCAGGGAGCCCAACTCTGGGCTCAGACTCACAACCCTAAGATCCAGACCTGAGCCGAGATCAGGAGTCAGATGCTCAACTAACTAAGCCACCCAGGTGCCCCAGAAGCAGCATGGTTTTACATGACCCAGCCTTGGTGGCCATACAGTGTCACATCTGCCAAACTCTTCTGGTCAATGTAGTCATGAGGTTGACCAGATTCAAGGGGAAAGGAATTTTGACTGTTCTTGATTGTAGAATACAAGGTCATACTGCAGAAGAGCATATGGGGTGGGAGTGTTGTTTTGTCTGTTTTCAGGCTATATAATCTGTTTTAATTACTGACTGGTTGAATGCAGTATTTTTTCCTATCTCTCTGAGGACATTATTATTAATTTTCTTCTCCATATACACAATCTGTTTTTGAACATTTGGGGAAATTTCCCATTTAAGCAGCGTATTTAAGGCTTGGCCTGGTTGGATTCCCTAGTAAATAAACTCATGCTTTGGCTTGGCTGTCAAAGTGCTGGGAACTGATAGCTGGAAATAGGGAAGGATATCTCAATACCTATTGTCTTTGCGTTCACTTAACCCCACTGTTCCCTGGTTGGAAACCCCGCTTTCCATTAGGCCTGGTGTGCCCCAGGCTGCAGAAATGAAATCTCGGGTCTTGGCCAGCTGTCAGGGTAGAGACCTAACTGTTCTTATTTTTTTATTTCGTATTTTTTAAAGTTTATTTATTTATTTTGAGAAACAGCTCATGTGCAAACGGGTGAGGGGCAGAAGGAGAGAGAGAACCTAAGCAGGCTCCCACTGTCAGTGCAGAGCCCAAGGTGGGGCTTGATCCCCAAAACTGAGATCATGATCTGAGCCAAAACGAAGAGCTGGATGCTTAACTGACTGAACCACCCAGGCCCCCCAAGACCCAACTGCTGTTTTCTTCTTAAAGTTTATTTATTTACTTTGAGAGAGACAGGGCGTGAGCAGGGGAGGGGCAGAAGGAAGGGGAGAGAGAATCCCAAGCAGGCTGTGCGCTGTCAGCACAGAGCCCACTGTAGAGCTCGAACTCACAACTGGTGAGATCAGGAACCATAAGATCACGACCTGAGCCGAAACCAAAAGTTGGACGTTTGACCGACTGAGCCACCCAGGTGCCCCAAGACCCAGCTGCTTTCAAACAGCTGCCAGTCAAAACTATTTTGTTGTTGTTGTTTTGTTGTTGTTGTTGTTGTTGTTTTTTAAGCACTCTCACCCCCCCATTAGAATCTGCCACCATTTCTCTGACACTTTTGAACACCTGTAGCATAAATAGAGCTGATTCTTTCTTTCCCTACTGTCAGTCAGCCTGGGATTCTTGGGTCTGTTTAATCAGTTCCCTCTCGACTGTCTGCTTTTCCAATTTGACTTGCTGCCTCCTCTCTCACTCTCCCTGAGGTCATTGTTGTCTGTCCTCCTACTCCAGTGAGAACTTCACTGCACCCGAATCCTGACCAGTTGGAGTTGTTCATTTTCTTCTGTTGGAACGCTTCTAGAGACTGAATTGTTACCTCGGGTGCGTTTGACCTCTTTCTTCTTGTCCCCTTCCTTGACCAGCTCTCCTTAATTAGTATCAGCATTATAAAAGGTCAGAGTTTACTTTCATTATTTATAGACCTTAATATTTTTGTGCTTCTTGGTTTTAATTTCAAAAAGGCACGTATTAAGATCTATTGCCGTTAGGTCCTGGCTTTCCTTCTTAACATGGTGGAATTATTTTCTTCTTCCATGTCTTTTTTTTTTTTTTTTTTAACGTTTATTTTTGAGACAGAGAGAGACCGAGCATGAACGGGGGAGGGTCAGAGAGAGAGGGAGACACAGAATCGGAAACAGGCTCCAGGCTCTGAGCAGTCAGCACAGAGCCTGACGCGGGGCTCGAACTCACGGACCGAGAGATTGTGACCTGAGCCGAAGTCAGACGCTTAACTGACTGAGCCACGCAGGTGCCCCTTCTTCCATGTCTTCTTAACTTGTGTTTTTCTACTTAAAAACATTCATGGTTGGTCCACAAGGAAGTCTTCCCTTTCAGGAAAGGCACCCGTATTCAAGGGAGAGACTTTCTGTCTCTGCTAAGAGACTCTCTCATCCCTGCTAAAATGTTTGCCAGGTTTTTTAGTAGACTCTGGGTGAGGAAGCCTTGGTGTGTGTTTGGGTCACATAGCAAAATGGCAGATTAGGGGCATCTGGGTGGCTCAATCGGTTGAGCGTCCGACTTCAGCTTGGTCATGATCTCATGGTTTGTGAGTACGAGCCCCACTTCAGGTTCACTGCTGTCAGACTGTCCGTGCGGGGCCCGCCTTCAGATCCTCTGTCCCCCTCTCTGTGCCCCTCCCCACCTTGTGCTCTCCCAAAAGAATAAGTATTTTTTTTAAGTAGCAGATTAAATGTAAATGGACTAAGATCTCCAATCAGAGATCAGCAATATCGATTTTTAAAAAGTAATCCACCTATAGGATATCTACAAGAGACATGGTTTAGATTTAGAGACACAATTAGGTTGAAGTAAAAGAATGCAAGTATACACCATGCAGACAAATACCCAAAAAGAGCTAGGGTAACTATACGAATATCTGACAAAATAGACTTTAAAACAAAAACTATTAGAGACAAAGAAGGACATTTCATAATTATGAAATGGATAGAAGGAAGAACGTCAACAAGAAAACTTGAACTATAATATAAACCAACTAGACTAATGGACATCTGTAGAACAATTCACCCAACATCAACAAAATACACAGTCTTCTCAAGAACACACAGAACATTGTCCAGCATAGGCCACTGTCTTAGACCATCAAACGAACCTAGGAACACGATCACTATGTTGAAAGGTGAGCCTATGTTTAGCTTTGTAAGAAATGACCAAACTGCTAAAACGATTGTACCATTTTGCATACTTGGAGCTCATTACACCTCTTGAGTGCGTAGATTAGTTTTTTTAAATCAAATTGGGGAAGTTTTCGGCATTATTTAAATATTTTTTTCTACCTCTCCCGTTTCCTGTCCCCCCGCCCCCACCTTTTCTTCTGCAAGTTCTACTGTGCACCTGTTAATATGCTTAATAGTACCTCACAGGTCTATGAGGCTCTGTTCATTTTTCTCTCTCTCTCTTTTTTTTTTTAAGATTTATTTTTTGGAGAGAGAGAGCATGAGCAGGGGAGGGATGGGGGGCGGGAGGGGGGAGTGCAGAAACACAGGATCCAAAGCAGGCTCTGCAATGAAAGCAAAATGTCCAATGCAGGGCTCGAACTCACTGTGAGATCGTGACCTGAACCAAAGTCGGGACACTTAACCCATTGAGCTACCCAGGGGCCCCCTCTGTTCATTTTTCTTGTACCTTTTTTCTTTTTGTTCTTCATACTGGATACTCTCACTTGACCTCTGCTCAGTTCCACTGATTTTTTCTTCTGTTAGCTCACACCTGCTGTGGAGCCCTTCTAGACACTTCTTCAGTTCAGTCATTGTACTTTTGAATTCCAGATTGCGGTTGGGTTTTTTCTTTATAATTTTTCTCTCTATTGAGATTCTCAGTTTGGTTAAATATTCTCATCCTTTCTTTTAGTTTTTTGGTTCTTTGAACATACTTCTAATAGCTGAGTTAAAGTCTTGAAGTCCAATGCCCCAACTTTCTCAGGGACGGTTTTTAATTGACTGCTTTTTTTCCTGTATCTGGGCCAGACTTGTGTGTTTCTTGCTGTGTCTTGTAATTTCTTGTTGTTGTTGCAAAGGGACATTTTATAATGTGTTAACTCCGGAAGTCAGACCTCTGTCCAGGGACCCTGCCCAAGGTTTGTCATTGTTGCCCTTTTGTTTACCGACTTTTTTAGGTTACTTTTCAGAAGTTTATTTTCTTTGTAGTGGGAGGCCACTTCAGTTTCTCTGTTCATTTAGCTTAGAGATCAGATCGTTTAGTGGTTGCATAGAGACTGCCTCAAATGTCTGAGCCGGGAAAGGGTAGGAACTGCTTAGTGGCATCAGTTTGTTTATATGACCTGATGTTTTAGCGGTTGCGATGCTTAAGTATTTTAGCAGGCTCCCCCCCTCCCCCCCATGTTTCTTGAATACAGGTCTGGTGTCGGGTGGTGGTGGAGGAGATACTTGCAAGAAGATGAACTAAGCCACTAACTCAATTACAAGGTTGTCTTTAATGGGCCAGTGAGCATAGATATCTTCCCCAGTGGGGGGGGGGGGGGGGGGGGGGGAAAAAAATATTGGTTTTTCCAATCATATTCGACCATTAAACTATTCTTTGGCACCCACTTTGGGACGTGTTATTAGAGGTTTTTTTTTTTTGGAAAAGCTTGACCCAAATTGCAAATATTTTCAAACTTGAGCCATACACAACAAGCATTAGGAAAACAAGACTGGCGGGAAAGAAATTTTAAAAGAGAAAAGTGAACCAGCCATAATTCGGAGAAACAAAAAGTGAATACATAGGATTCGTTCACCAGCATGCTTTTGAGTATGTACACTTACGTGTGTGTTACATCCCTTCACGTATTTCCCTTTTCGTTTCACAGATTTTTTAAAAAGCCTCGTGGGGCATAGCACCATCGCTAAATGCCTGGTACATTTAAGAAGCCTGACTGCGGGAGAGGCCCTCTACAAATGCTGTTACCTGGGATCTGAGAACTAAGTAAGCCAGACTTTCTTTAATTCTAAATGGCAAAAAAAAAAAAAAAAAAAAAAAATCTAAATACTTTTCATAACGTTATACTAATGGCCAGTTGTTTATTTTTATTTCTGTTGTTAATATTCACAATTTATTTGCTAACTAAATATTTAAAAGTTCTCGTGTTAATCTAGTCTCTTAGTTAGAACTTTTAGTTCTAGTGCTAACTGGTCTTAAAAAACAATTTCAAAAAAACAAAAACCAGTTTCAGATCTCTAACTCTGATATGATCAATATTATTTGACTTTCTTTGTTAGAACAGTAGCACTTGGGGGCGCCTGGCTGGCTCAGGCAGTAGAGCATAGGACTCTTGATCTCGGATTGTAAATTCAAGTTCCACGATGGTTGTAGAGATTACTTAAAAAAAAAAAACCTTAGGGGCACCTCGGTGGCTCAGTTCACTGAGCATCCAGCTCTTGATTTCGGCCCAGGTCGTAATCTCGCGGTTTGCAGGATCAAGCCCCGCGTCAGGCTCTGTGCGGATGGCGTGGAGCCTGCTTGGCATTCTCTCTCTCCCTCTCTCTGCCCACCCCCACTACGTGCTCGCTCTCTCTCTTTCTCTCCCTCAAAATAAGTAAGCTTTCAAAAATAAATAAGTAAAATAAAATCTTCAAAGAAAAAAAGAGCAGTAGCCCTTGTTAGTTATGAAATTGATTTCTGCAAACAAAACATACTTGGTAATCCTTGTAAACATAATAAAAACGGGCCGGGTTCCTCGTTGGAATCTAGACAAAAGGCCTGTCATACGTTATCGTTTGTATACAACTGTTGTTTTTCACAAGCCTTAATCATTCGAACCTGTGAAAAGCGTTGCAGGAAAGGCATCCGTGTCCCTGGTTTGGACTGTGTGTGTCCTCTCTTCCTGTGGTCCCTCGGTAGGGAACTAGGAGAGGTGTTCAGAACAGGCCCAAATCAGGCCTTTCTGGTTTAGTTTGAAAATTCAGTGGACTTGTCCCCCCTCGCCGTGAGTCTTTAAAGGTCACAGCTATTTTTGAACTTCTCCTTAAGAGCACCTCCAGTCCCAAACTGGTGAGGAGCAGAATGGAGCTGATCTCTTCACATATTTGGGGCCGGGGGTGCCACCCAATGGACATCAATGGGTGTGTCGGGAGGAACCCAGATTAGTGATGATTTCAAGGCAAAGGGTGCTAATAGAACTCTTAAGAGGGGAGAGCGGGAACTCACCTCACCAGCTGTGGAGAGTTAAAATAATTATAGCTTAGGTCTTCAACTCTGATTTGTACTTCAATATTCCTGAGAGGTAAAATGTTTATTATAGGACATTCTAGCACGTCTTTATACATAGATTTTTTTTTTAGATTTTATTTTTAAGCAATCTCTACACCCAACACGGGGCTCGAACTCAAAACCCTGAGCTCAAGAGTTGCCTGCTCAGGGCGCCTGGCTGGCTCCATCGGTTAGGCGCCCGGCTCTTGATTTCCGCTCAGGTCATGATCTTGCGGTTAGTGGGTTCAAGCCCCGCACCCGGCTCCGCACTGCCCGTGCGGGGCCTGCTTGGGATTCTCTCCGTCTCTCTCTCTGACCCTCCCTGCTCACGCTGTGTCTCTCTCTCTCTCTCTCTCAAAAATAAACAAACATTAAAAAAAAAAAAAAGTTGCACGCTCTACCGACTGAGCCAGCCAGGCACCCCCCCTTGAATTCTTTTTTACTAATCTAGTATTAATATTACAGACTGTGTGTTTCTTCTGACACTACCCTTTTCCTCTAATTGGCCAATTTGGTTCTATTTTAAATACCTGACCTAGCCAAGAGGATGGTTTTTAAACCTGAGAAGATGTCGGCAAAGACCGTATTTATATATATTCCTTCTGTTTTTCTTTCAGTGCCATTCTCCATTTCAAGATGCCTTTGCCGTTTTGACAGATGCAAACTGACCCCTCTCGAGGCCACGACAGAAGGGGAATCATGACTGTTTGAAGCCTGGAAGACTGCCCTTAATTAAGGAAAATCCTCGATCATTGTCTGAAATGCTGAGAAAGTTGTTGCGAAGGAGACTTTTCTCTTATCCCACTAAGTACTGCTTCTTGCTTCTTGTGTTCTCCCTAGTCACCTTCTCTGTTTTAAGAATTCATCAAAAGCCCGAATTTGTAAGTGTTGGGCATTTGGAGCTGGTTGGGGAGAATCCTAATAGTAATATTAATTGTACCAAAATTTTACAGGGGGATGTAGATGAAATCCAAAAGGTACAGCTTGAAATTCTAACGGTGAAATTTAGGCAGCGCCCTCGGTGGACAACCAGCGACTATATAAACATGACCAGAGATTGCAATTCTTTCGTCAAGAGGCGCAAATATATCGTAGAGCCCCTTAGTAAAGAAGAGGCAGAGTTTCCCATTGCATATTCTATAGTGGTTCATCACAAAATCGAAATGCTTGACAGGCTCCTGAGGGCCATCTATATGCCTCAGAATCTCTACTGCATTCACGTGGACAGAAAATCAGAGGATTCCTTTTTGGCCGCGGTGATGGGCATCGCCTCCTGCTTCAGTAACGTCTTCGTGGCCAGTCAGCTGGAGAGCGTGGTGTATGCCTCTTGGAGTCGGGTTCAGGCCGACCTCAACTGCATGCAAGACCTCTACCGGATGAGTGCAGACTGGAGGTACTTGATAAATCTTTGCGGCATGGATTTCCCTATTAAAACCAACCTGGAGATTGTCCGGAAGCTCAAATCGTTAATGGGTGAAAACAGCCTAGAGTCCGAGAGAATGCCATCCAACAAAAAAGAAAGGTGGAAAAAGCATTACACAGTTGTTAATGGAAAGCTGACCAACACGGGGACGGACAAAATGCACCCTCCTCTTGAAACGCCCCTGTTCTCGGGCAGTGCCTACTTTGTGGTCAGTAGGAAGTATGTGCGCTATGTGCTAGAGAATGAAAAGATCCAGAAGTTTATGGAGTGGGCCAAAGACACCTACAGTCCAGATGAGTATCTCTGGGCCACTATCCAGAGGATCCCCGAAGTCCCAGGCTCACTGTCCCTAAGCCAGAAGTATGACATGTCTGACATGCACGCGATCGCGAGGTTCGTCAAGTGGCAGTACTTTGAAGGTGATGTCTCCAAGGGGGCCCCCTACCCGCCCTGCAGCGGGGTCCACGTGCGTTCTGTGTGTGTCTTCGGCGCAGGTGACTTGAACTGGATGCTACGAAAGCACCACTTGTTTGCCAACAAGTTTGACACGGACATTGACCTCTTTGCCATCCAGTGTTTGGATGAGCATCTGCGGCATAAAGCCCTGGAGACGCTGAAACGCTGACTCTTCATCGTAGGCAACTTGAGAAATAAAACCCATGCGTGAGACGAGACGCACCCCATCCGATTCTTCTGCCTTGTTCATACACATCCAAGGAACTGTAGGGGGCGCCCTTGGGGGTGGGGACTCCCAACTGTGCGTATCCTCCAAGCTCTGTGGTTTCTCCGGAGCACAGTGGGCTAGAAAGGTTATAGCATCGCATGTTGACCTAGAGTTAGCGTGGGGCCAGGACGGGCGGTGAGTGGCCCTGGTGGCTGGGGAAGAGACGGTGCGAAAACCAGCCTGTTGAAAGAGCTCAGGGACTTAACGAAAGGATTTCGTCTGTGCCAAAATTACTTTGAGAGCTTTAAAGACGACAGTTTTCTTGATCTGAATAAATTTGTAGCAACAACCAATTGTAAGGATATAATTTATCTTGCAGGATTTATTCGGTGACATAAGGAGTTTGACTTTAAGTGATCGTTGTAGATAACTTTGTCGTAACATTGTGCTGTGTGTGTTATCAGTATGTGTCATCTCAGGGAACTTGAAAAAGGGGGCTTGATTGAACATGAGTATTTCTGACTAATTTTCCCTTCCAACAATGTATAGATGTTTTTTAAAACAAGAAAGTGATCATGTCTAGTTTAGTTGATTCTGTGAATCATCTTAGCTTATTAGAAAAAAATCTCTTAGGTTATTTAAAAAGTTAAGATATCTTTGTTGTTCTAGTGTCTACAGAGAGACACTTTAGTTTTTCCAAATATTTTTCTCTACTTTCTCCCCCCCGGTCTCCTCGGACCCCGCTATCAAGCTGTACTGTATAAAAACTTGTTTTCAAGGGCGCCTGGGAGGCTCAGTTGGTTGAGCGCCCGCCTTCGGCTCAGGTCATGATCTCGCGGTTTGTGGGTTCGAGCCTCCTGTCGGGCGGGCTCTGTGCTGACAGCTCAGAGCCTGGAGCCTGCTTGGGACTCTGTGTCTCCCTCTTTCTCTCCCCCTCCCCCCCTCAAACGCTGTCTGTCTCTCAAAAATAAACAAACATTAAAAGACATGTTTTAAAAAAAACTTTGTTTTCATGGTGCCCCCATATGACTGTCTCAGTTCTCTTTTGTGATTCAAGTGATAGCAATCCGTGCAAGGATCTCAGACAGAAAGGGGAAGGTAGGTATGGGGAGTGGCATGAACGGGCCATGTGTGGGCAATTTCTGAGGGCTCTGAGGAGTTTTTAGCCAGCAGTCTGTACTATTTCCAGGTATCAAGGCTGTTGCTCTTTGGATCCACTTGTGTCCAGCCTCCCAGGACCTTACGTCCTAATGTCACCTGTGTCTCCCTTTGAGAAGGACTGGCTTCTGCTGTCCTTGCGTCCTCATGCTTCCCGCCCCTCCGTCGGTCCTTAGCCCTTGGATTACAGGTTGCCTTCTCTCGGAACCCAACCCCTTGCTGTTATTCCACATGCGTCCTCGAAGGCCTGGGGATCCTGAGGGGCGCCCCAGGTTTGGGGCACACGGTTTCAGTGCTGGTATGATTCACAGCATATTGGTTTTTTGCTCTACTCTCCCCCCAAAAGGCCAGTGATTTGAGGTTGCTCTCGTGCCATCTCCTAGCTCAAAGATAACGAAGATTAGAAAGAAGAGAGAAGAAAAAAACCACAAAACAAAAAACGTGCCCTTTTGCTAAGCTGATACTGTTCAGCCAAAGATCTAACAGGAAATGTGACGCTTCATCATTTGGCTGAAACTTTACACAACAGTCAAAACTACGTACTTGATTGCAAAGCATAGCCAATGAAAGCGGTAACATAGCAAAGTCATAACATCAAACAGTTTCCAGGCACTCAACTGAGAAAACATTTTTTTATTCCTTAAAGTTAGAAAACGTTCTCGTTTTATGGAGAGAGCTTTGTTATCCTGACCCTCCTGAACGAATGTTTCACATTTTTTGAACCTTTGTCATGTGTAAACGTGCCAATAGGTAGACTTCTGTGTTTTGCATGATTAAATAGGGTAGCCGACGTTGGACCAAGGAAAACATAACTGGAAACTCAAAAGATGATGTCGGTGAGGGCATTATATGATAGTGCTGTCTCTTGCCATCTAAATCAGTTTTTTCTTTTAACACCTGTCAGATGTTTCTCCCGTGCTCTTAGTAGATGGATTTACCTATTAGATGGGTTCCTTTTTTTTTTTTCTCTAAAATCAGTGATACTCATTGACAAATACTTTGCGTCTATGTCTTATGTTTTTACTTCATTCATGGTGTCTTTTATGGACAGTTTTTTTCATTTCTTATTTTTGAAAATTGGCAAATTTACAGAAAGTTAAAAATAATAGTACAGTGACCACCATATAACCTTCACCTAGAATCGCTGGTTGCTAACATTGTGCCCCATTTGCTTTAAATTACATGATAGATTTTGGAGTTTAGCAAAATTGATGATTAAGTCTTATCTTTTTAATTTACAAATATCCAAGGTTATCTCAACACTCTTTTTTGTAGCGTGACTGCATCTGATTTGCATTTAAATGGACAGGTTTTGAGAGATTTTTCTCCACGGTAGACATAAAGACTTTAGAGTCTCATTTCCCCAAGTCTCACATGAAAACTACCTACTGTGATACCTCAACTTTCTAGAATGGCTCTTGGTGAGATATGTCTGAACGTAACCCTATTGCTAATGCCTGTTATAGGGATTATATAGAATTTGTTTATTGTGACTCCCTTTTATACATTTTTGCATGACTTTAATAAAATTCGTACTACTGAGACATGGGGTGCCTGGCTGACTCAGTCCACAGAGCACACGACTCTTGATCTCAGGGTTGTAAGTTCGAGCTCCATGTTGGGTGTAGAGATTACTCAACAATAAAATCTTATAAAATAAAATTCATACTACTGGGATGAGCAATGTGAAGAATGAAAAAAAATTGGTTTCAAAAGGAAGCAAAAACTCAAGTTCCTTGAGAAAGTTCTAGAAATTATTTAAATTGTTCCCTATATGTCAGTTATTAAACACTGCTTTTACTGTCCTCTAAGGTCTTGTATAGGGAATGGTTAGGAATCATTCACAAAACATAAACTACAATTTTGAGATGGAAGGTTTATTGTAGTTAATGAAATACTGCATCAAGTTATATTTCTTAATAAGAACAAGAGTGAACAAGATCGGTTCTTTTATAGGCAGTACCTAGGCACTTCTATAGTAAGCAACTGTTAAGCTTTACAAATGTGAAGTGTGGAGAAGGAAAACTATTTCCTCTACCTGTTAAGGTTCTTCTAGCTGGTCTAAGAATCGAATTGACGGGAGACTGACTAACCAGAGAAAAGCAAACAAAGTTTAATAAATATCAGGTATACCTCTGCGTACATGGGAGACACCCAGGAAAACTAACTCCGTGGCAGAAGCCATTACCTTAAACATCACCTTCAGCTAAAGACAAAAGGTGTTGGGGGTGGGGAGTCCGTTATAGGAGGCTACCAGAAAAAGCACAGCAAACTAGGCTAATGTTAGGCAAATTTAAGTCCATGCCTTTTCCATTGACAATAGTTTCAAGAGATTTAGAGTCATTGCCCTCTTGGTACTGGTACTGAAGGAGATTTCCCTTCTATATGTAAATATCTCTTAAAAGGGCAACTTGCACTTGGTTTTCAGAGTTTCTCTTGTGTCTGTAGCTTCTTAAAAGTTGCCAGCTTAAAATAATCAGCATGCCAAAGAGGAAAACTAGGGGGTGGCAAAATTTGCTCCCCTACAGAAGCAGTATTGTCTCTAAACATGGATTTGTGTTAGTCATCAAATATAATTCACTAACGTAAGTAGGGTTTCTTTCGTAGTTATTTAGGGGAGGAGGAAGCCATGTTTTAATTCACACGTACGCCCAGTTAAACTGGACTTTTGTAGCTAGCTTAGAAAAATAAAAGTTATTTCTCATCATGTCAAATACAAAATAAATGCAACACTGTGTTCATGGCAAAAGTGGCTACCATAGGTTGTACTCTTTGATGGTGGGCATGACCAACGCATTAGTAACGGGGCATATCACCATTAAAATTAGCCATTCAGAAATCATCCATGTCTCCACAGATTATTATTTTTCCCTTAGTTACCAGCACTTAAATTTAGTAGTCAACATGGTACTTTGTAACCAACAAGTGTCATGTGTGAGTAGTGATTAAAAAATATTAATTCTTGGGGCGCCTGGGTGGCTCAGTGAAGCGTCTTTGGCTCAGGTCATGATCACATAGTTTGTGAGTTCGAGCCCCGTGTCGGGCTCTGTGCTGACAGCTCAGAGCCTGGAGCCTGCTTCGGATTCTGTGTTTCCCTCTTTCTCTGCCCCTCCTCTACTTATGCTCTGTCCCTCTCTCAAAAACATTAAAAAAATTTTTTTAAATAATAATAAAATAAATAAAAACGTTAATTCTCCAGTGGTGCTTGGGTGGCCCAGTCAGTTGAGTGTCCAACTCTTGTTTTTAGCTCAGGTGATGATAGGGTTGGTGGGATGGAGCCCCTCATGGGGCTCTGTGGTGATGGTGCAGAGCCTGCTTGGGATTCTCTGTCTCCCTCTCTCTGCCCCTCCCCTGCTTGCTCTTTCTCTCTCTCAAAAAAATAAACTTGAAAGAGTTAAAAAAAAATTAATTCTCTAGGCAGAAATATCTGAGAGGAAAAGGGTGTGGTAATGGTAGAAAATTTAACACATTATGCAAAAAGATTCAGATGCGGGAGGGCGCCTGGGTGGCTCAGTCAGTTGAGCATCTGACTTCTGCTCAGGGGGTGATCTCACAGTTTGTGGGTTTGAGCCCTGCATGGGGCTCTGTGCTGACAGCTCAGAGCCTGGAGCCTGCTTTGGATTCTGTTCTCCCTCTGTCTCCCTCTCTCTCTCTGCCGCTCCCCCACTCACGCTCTGTCTCTCTGAAAAATAAACATTAAAAAAAATTTACAAGCCTGCTTGTCAAAAATTTAATGTGTGCTTTCTTAACATTTTCAGGGATTGTCATCAGCATATTGATTTAATATTTTTTGATGCAATAGAAACTTAAAATGACTTATAACTCTTGGGAAAGAAAAGACTGTTTTCATTACTGCAGATCATATGTTCGTCCAAATAGAAAGCCCAAAAAATCTTGTCTTAGGGTTTTTATAAAATTAACCAATATCCAGATATTCAAAAATTAAGTTTTTCTATATTCAAGCAAAAATTAAAAAAAGGTTTCACGATATAATGGGATTATGTATCATTCATCACAGCAACAAACTCAGAAAAATGTTCAAACTCAAGATGTGTGTGGGACAAATAGACCTGAAGGGGGGAAAACTACATTGTGGTCCTAGATGATAAATATTTTAGACACGTCCCTTCCCAAACCAGTCCATCTGTTAAATGGAAGTCCAATCACATTGTCAAAGGGTTGGTAAAATTGTTCCAAATTTTATCTTAAAGAAAACATATGCAACAATAGCTAGGAATACTTTGAGAGAGGAAAGTAAAGAAGTCTTAAAATACTAAATATGAAGCCTTGTTTTAAAACCAAAAAATTAAAAATGTATTACTAGTTTACATTTGAACTCTCAGACCAGTACAGTAATAAGCCAGAAATAGGTGTTAGCGGTTGTAAAATACTGCAAAGGAACTGAAACTGCTTAAAAGGATAAAGTTGAACAAAAATCAAAATGGCTGCACTCATGCTTCAGGGAAGCTCGATTTCAAAGTCACCTTTTTCCTCTCTTCTGCAAACCTCCTCTCCTCCCTTCTTAGCCTATTGTTTCAGAAACCTGGTACCACCCCGAAGACGTGGTGGGGGAGGCTGGTGCCAGGTAAACAATTCCTGGCAAAACAGGTTAGATCCTGTATTTCCCTATAAACCCTCCCTAAGTCTTTCCTCCCGGCCAGCTTGCAGCCTGCCGTTCGTGGTGAAGGCCAGATCCTGCTGCAGGCTCCTTTGCTTCGAAAAGCAATAAAGCTATTGTTTGTTCCTCTTTATCCCCAACTCTGTCCTGGAGTTGTATTTGGGTTCTGAGGCCCAGAGTCAGTTTTGAACAACAGAACCGTCAGAACATAGGAAGGGAAGGGTACATATATGGTACATATTGGAGGACGTTAGGTTACAGTTTCAAACCCCAGATGGATTAAGGATAAAATAAACTAGAAGAACCTACCAGTGACTATCCGCATGTGATGGAATTTTCCAGACAAAACCAATGGGCAGATTCTTTAAGGAACAGATTACAGGTTTAACTAAAAGTATGTGTCTTCTGAATATGAGACAGCAGAAGGCAATCGGAATTGGAAAATTTGCTAACAAAATTTGGAAGAGGGAGGCTGTGGGGCGCTTGGGTGGCTCGGTCCGTTGAACATGTGACCCTTGATTTTGACTCAGGTCGTGATCCCAGGGTTGTGGAGTTGAGCCCTGTGTTGGGCTATGTGCTCCATACTGAACGTGAAGCTTCTGTGAGATGCTCTCTCTCTGTCTCCCTCCCTCTGTCCTTCTTCCCTGCTTGTGTGTGTGCTCTCTCTTTAAAAAAAAATGGGAGGCTGAATACCTTAATATGGAAATAACTTCTGCTAATATTTTTTAAAACAGCCTTATTGGGATAGAAATTAGGGGCGCCTGGGTGACTCAGTCGGTTGAGCGTCCGACTTCGACTCAGGTCATGATCTCGCAGTTCGTGAGTTTGAGACCCGCGTCGGGCTCTGTGCTGACGGCTCAGAGCCTGGAGCCTGCTTCGGATTCTGTGTCTCCCTCTCTTGGCCCCTTTCCCGTTCATGCTCTGTCTCTCTCCGTCTCTCAAAAAATGAATAAACGTTAGAAGAAAAAAAAAAAAAAAGAAAGAAATCATATACCATACAATTCACTCATTTGAAGTTTACAACTCGATGTTTTTTAATAGAACCGTCACAATCAGATTTAGAACATGTTCATCACCCCCAAAAGAAACCCTGTATCCTTCAGTGGTCTCTCCTCATTACTTCTCAACTCCCTTATACTAATAAATATTTTAAAAGCATTAAGATGCTAAAAGCAACTTAACAAAGGATGTTATAATTCATAGAAGGTGAAGTAAGGGACATTCAAATGGTGACTATGTAATCCTGAAATTCCATATAAGTAATCCAAATTAAAACAATTTAATGTTTATATATACCTAATTTTTTTAAAAAAATGTTTTATTTATTTTTTGAGAGAGAGAGAGCACGCGTGTGGAAGAGTGAGGGAGGGGCAGAGAGAAAGGGAGACAGAGGATCCGAAGCAGGCTCTGCACTGACAGCAAAGAGCCTGATGTGGGGCTCAAACTCACAAACCGTGAGATGGGGACCTAAGCTGAAGTCAGATGCTTAACCGACTGAGCCACCCAGGTGCTCCTTAGTTAGGGTTTTAATATTCACCTTCATACTTATGAGGCTATGTTGAGAAACACATACTCATACCGCAGGGAAGAGTGTTAAAATCTAGGCAGAAAGCAGTTTTTGACCCCATGAAAAGCCTTTAAAAACATTCAGGTTCTTTGATCAATCATTCACTTCTTTGAAAATATCCAAAGGGGATAGATAATAAGAGATGAGAACCCACATTTAACTGCAATGTTAGTCATATCCTTCTTTGTGATCAAATGTAAAAGTACATAAATCTCCCATGAGAGAGGAATAAATGTGTTTTTTTTTTTTTTTTTTTTTTTACATTCATACGATGACGTATTGTGGAATATTCTTACAGTGCCATGGCAAATTGCTACAAGTTAAGGGAAGTAAACTGGAAGGCTCTATCTATGATCTCAATTATGCAAAAATAATGATCCTGAACACAAAGAAGCATTCAGAATTTCCCTGAAATATCACATCTTGTTATGTCGAGAGCCATTCCTTCCAGCTCTATAAAATTGTTGCCTGCCAAATCTTCATTCGGAGCATTTTCCACATACGGTTTGCCTTAGGGAATCTCATCAAGAGTCCTCAAGCCCAGTCTTCACTGGGGGAGGGAGGAACCCTCCTTTCTCTCCATTTCTCTTTCACCCACAAATGCTTTTTGACTTAAGCGTTGATGCTTAGCTGTGTGTCCCGAGGCCTTATACTCTGGGTCACCCTATTCGAGACTGCACCTGTATATGCCGGGTGGAGACAAACCTTTTGCAGAAGAATCATTTAACCAATCCTATAGGGCGCTGTCAGCCTGGCCTCGAGGTCCCAGGATGCCTCGATTGGCGCCGGTTCTGCCGGCAGCCCCTTAGAATGTATACGTGGAATTTTGGGATCTGATAGAGAAATGATCACGTACTTGTTTGCTGGGGGAGGATGGGCTACTTCCTGCAGCTGCGTAGCCGTGCAAAACAAACGTTGCCTTCAGCGGACGGACTTGAAAATATTCATGCTCCCCGGGATTATCCGTCCGCACATCTGGCCAAACGTCGGAGCAACTTGGACGGACAGTATCGGTGCAGAAGGAGGAGCGGATTTAGCTCAATAATGCATGTGTCTCCACTACCTTCAAGATGAGCTAAGAAACAGAAACCACCGCTTTAAAAAAAAAAAAAAAAATCAGCAAACGTGTTTTGTTGTGGTTTTTGTAAAGGATTTATTTTGGCAAAACTCATCACTAGCTTAAATGTTGCTGGACGTTTATAATTTGCTTTCTTTGTCATCGGACTTATATGAGTCGACTTTCTGGCCCAGTCAGAATTCCTTCATTTAAGTTGATGCAAAGGAGGAATTTTTTTCTTTGGGGAGAGCTTTCCCTACTCGGCCACCCAAAGAGACATGCCCCTTGAAATGTGTCCCTTAAAGCCTATTGAGCTAATAATGACAACAGCTGACCTTTGTCAAATGTCTCCTTACTGCATGTTCCAGGCACCTATGTTCGAGTGCATGCTTCTCACATGCAAACACACTGAGGGATCAAAGGCGGAAACAAGAAGAATGAATTCTCGAGTCTTGCTGAATCACCCCCCAAGAGCGTGTGGAGAGAGGAGAGAAAGAGCCAAAAAGCAGGAAGTGTGGTGAACATCCATCCACTGAGGGCCTCGCCAAGGAGGAGAGGCGGGTGAGAAATCCCGAGTCAAAATAGTCTTAGAGGTAGGAAAGCCAGAGAAAGGAATCTGGAAGCCACAAATGGGAATCGTTTCAAGAAGTGCTGTCAGCCTTAAAACACTTGAAGGCATAGGTTTGAGAGGGAAAGGTTTGGGGACAGAATACATATGGCAGTCGTGAGTCTCCAATTTCCAGGGACGGAGTCCACATAAGTATACTTTCCTGCAGTCAACCATTGCTTCTCCAGCTCGTGTAATAACACCACACACACCAAAAGGGGTGGCCTCAGGGACTGTGAGGACCCAGAAGCCTGTTCGGCTAAGCCTGGAAGGCCTGTAGGGCCGGCTTTTGTGTTGCTGAGGGAATTCTGCACACTTAGATTTGGCTACGGAATGTGAGGGAAGGAGGTACCCGCTTCAAAGACCAGAGAGGGCTGTTGGGGGCAGGGTGGTGGGTGGGCCAGCAGCCCAGGGAGAAGCACCTGAGGGCAAGGGGAAGTTGTCGAGGGAGTCTTACCCTCTCTTGATCTCAGGTGACCGGCCATCCCGATTTGCCCAGGACTGAGAGGGCTCTCAGGACCCTGGACCTGGAATGCCAAAACCAGGACGAGCTGCTTATCAAACCTGTGTCTTTCCCTCCGGATCTTCAGGAACACCTCCATCAGTGCCTTGAGAGTGAAACTTATATTTTCCGGGTATTGGCGCTTCAGAAACTGGCTCGTAGGCAGGAAGAGAGAAGGAAGGGGGAGGACGGGTGGCGCAAGTAGGAGAGAAGTTAAAAGGAGCCGGAGCAGGAATATGGCACGGGAGTGGATCCCCTCACGCAAGCTGAGAGGCCGACCCAAACTCCCACCTCTGAAGGGGTCTTTGTGGGCGGATTTGTGGATGGGTAGAAATCAGAATAAGCCCAACAGAGCTGGTTCCAACTGTGACATGTCAATGCATATACTGAGTTATGCCAAGCCAAACTTTGCAGGTCCTACTGGAAAATCTTTCGACAAGGTACCCGGTTACCGATGCCCCAGCCTGACAGGCAGACCTGAGTCACCCTCTCTCCCCCAGCCGGTCACCAAGATCTCTCTTCCCAGGGCCAGTGGTTAAGTGGTGGCCTCTTGATTTCAGCTCAGGTCACGATGTCTCAGTTCGTGGAATGAAGTCCCATGTTGGGCTCTCCACTGACAGTGTGGAGCCTGCTTGGGATTCTCTCTCTCTCTCTCTCTCTCTCTCTCTCTCTCTGCCCCTCCCTGACTCATGTTCTCTCTTGGTCAAAATACATAAATAAACTTAAAAAAAAAAAAAAAGCAGAGTTGATTGCTCACTACATTAATGGAGAGCCTCATCTCCAGGTTCTTTCTTGGTAGCATCTCTGTGGGAGGACAGCCAAGCAGGGCTGTTTATGAAATCAAAAATTCTGGTTAAGCTGGGCCTGACGATGCGGGGATCTTGGATAATGACAGTAATAAAATAGTGTAGGAGGGGAAGAAACAGCAAAGGCGAGGATTTTGAGGCAAAAAGTTCAGACAGTCTTGGGTACAAACCGTCAGGTGACGCTTTTTATTTATTGCAGAATCAATGGTTCTTTGAGGAGTGAAAAATGTTCTTCTGGAGTGAAAAATGAAGTTATCTGCAACTCTTACCTTCCAGGGCAAGAATTTTCTGGAATAGTGATGTTATGTTGGCGAAGACAGTAAACTGTGTGGGTGTAAATGGTTTTGCCTCTCATCTCCTTACCCTACCCCTCACTGTTCCCATCCCATAATAGCAACAACAACAAGAATAACAGTGACAATACATTTTGGAAATGCTGAGGAAAGCAGCTAAAACATCTGTGTGCAGGTTTCCACGTGGACATTTTTCTTTTTTGTAAACACCAAGGAGCACAATTGCTGGGCTGTATGGTAAGTTATGTTTAGCCATGTAAGAAACCTCCAAACTGTCTTCTGAAATGGCTGTACCATTGTCCCATTCCCGCCAGCAGCAAATGAGAGTTCCTGTTGCTTCACTAAATGCTTCCAGCATTTAGTGCTGTCAGTGTTCTGGGTTTTGGCCATTTTTATCAGTGTGTAGTGACATGTCATTGTTTTAATTTATATGATGATATATGATGCAGAGCATTTTTTAAATATGCTGGTTTGCCGTCTGTATATCTTTTTCGGTGAGGTGTCTGTTCGGGTTTCTTGCCCATTTTTAAAATTGGGCTGTTGGGTTTTTTTTTTTTTTTATTGACTTTTTAAAATGTTTATTTATTTTTGAGAGAGGGAGAGAGAGAGAGACAGAGTGCAAGTGGGGGAGGGGCAGAGAGAGAGGGAGACACAGAATCCGAACCAGGCTCCAGGCTCGGAGCTGTCAGCACGGAGCCTGGCACGGGGCTCGAACTCACATAGACCGCGAGATCATGACCTGAGCTGAAGTCAGACGCTTAACCGACTGAGCCACCCAGGTGCCCCTTAAAAGTTCTTTGTATATTTTGGGTAGCAGTTCTTTATCAGATATGTCTTTTGGAGATATTTTTTCTCAGACGATAATGGTACCTTTTTTTTTTTAACAGGAAAACGCATGTGAAAATGTTAAGTTAATAGCTGATATTGCTCCTGGGGAGCAGGGACTATACTTCTTCATTTTCGTATTTGTAAGCCTAGCACAGAGCATGGTACACAATATATGCTCATTAAGGGGCGCCTGGGGTCTCAGTTGGTTAATCATCCAACTCTTGATTTCGGCTCTGGTGCTGATTTCACGGTTCATGAGTTTGAGCCTGGAGTCAGGGTGGAGCCTGTTTGAGATTCTTTATCTCTCTCTCTCTGCCCCTCCCCTGCTCTTTTTCTCTCTCTCAAAATGAATACACTTAAAAAAAAAAATAGATGCTCCTGAAATATGTGGTAAATGAATAAAAATTAATTAACTTACTCCTGATTAACCTTCTTAAGGAAAAAAAAAATCTCCTTTTAGATATATATTTTCCTCTCAAATCGACAGAAATCCTAACAGTAGAAGGGAAAATGTGTAAATATACCCACAACCATCTAACATAAATTCAGCTTGTCTCTATTCTCACTGTAATACAAAACCTTACTGAAAACGAAATGCTGGACGTGAATTAAAGCCTTCTGTCATTTCCCCCGCCCCCCCCTTGCCTACAAATATTTCTGTTCAGGAAATTTGATCTCTCGGAATCTGGTGTTCTTTTCTCACTGCCTGAGTATGTGACTGACGTAACTGGAGAGTGGGTCCAATCCAGCCCGTGCGGTCAGAGAGTTTGGGTATCTGGCGGGTTGAGGTTCCTCTCTATTCACTAGAAGAGAGCCAGTGGGGGGAGGTGGGGACAGTGCAAGCTCGTGGGTCCCTGGATGGGATGCCTTTTGTCCCAAGCCATGTATAGAAACTCCACAAAGGGGGTCAGGGTACAGCTGTTTCCTATGAAGCCTACTGTACTTTGTGTGAGGTGTAAACAAGGAAATAGGGATGGGTAATAAAAATAGGGAAGGTGTGTGTGTGTGTGTAATAACTCCGGGGGCTGGGGGTAGGGACGCCCAGCTGGCTCGGTCAGTAGGGCATGCGACGCTTGGTCTCAGGGTTGTGCGTTTGAGCCCCACATTGGGTCTAGAGATGACTTTCAAAAAAAAAAAAAAACCTCAGGGGAAAAAAATTTAGAAAATACATGCATTCTTGGCTTAAGACTAACAGCAACAAACCAGTGGGACAGGAGAGAGGAAAGCGTTCCCTAGAATCTTCCCACATTACTATTGCATGCGGTGGGGAATGACACGATTGTCCTGTTGTGTCATTTCAACCGCGGGCTCTGACGGGAGTGGAGTGCCGGACAAGAGACATTGCTTACCGTGACTGTTACATCCATTCAAGGGGGTTTTCCTCAACCTGGCCACTATTAACATTTTGGGCCAGTTAATTCTCTGTTCTAGGGGTAGAGGCTTCCCTGTGCACTGTAGGCTATTTAACAGCCTTGCTGACCCCTACGCATTGCATGCCAGTAACACCCTCCCCTCCCCTCCAGTTGTGACAACCAAAGATCCTTCCAGATATTGCTAAATGTCCTCTCGGGGTGGGGTGGGCAAAATCATCCCTGCTTGAGAACCACGGATGTATGGGAAGAATTCAATTTCCATCATCACGCCAGGGCAGAGTATCTACTGTGTGCAAATTCCTACCGAGTAGGAATGAGATTTACCCTGGTGGACAAAATAATCATGGTTGTGGCCAATATGCAGCTTTAAATCTGAGGGGTGTCAAGATAAATGGATGGATGTAAGATGTCTCAGTAGGTAGATGTTCTTTCTCTTGGGAATGCTCCAGGATTTAGAAATATTCATCCTCCAAACTGCTTCCTTTCTACAGGAGGTAGGAACAATCCATGTGTGAGGGCAGACCAGATGGTCCACCCTAACCAAGATCCTAATAACCAAGAAAAGGAAAAGATACCAACTGATACCTAGATGAAATATGATAGGCTTTTGGAAAAATGTGGAGATGAGTTATATAAATGACCCCCCAATACGACACTGCTTCAGAAGCAAGTGCAAAGGTTGACAAAAATACAGATGTCTTGGGGGCGCCTGGCTGGCTCAGTCGGTGAAGCACGCGACTCTTGATCTCAGGGTTGTGAGTTCGAGCCCCGCGTCAGGTGTAGAGATTACCTAAAATAATAAAATCTCGGGGGTGGCTCAGTCCGTTGAGCATCTGACTTCGGCTCAGGTCACGATCTCATGGTTCGTGGGTTCGAGCCCCACATCGGGCTCTCTGCTGTCAGCATGGAGCCTGCTTTGGATCCTCTGTCCCCCCTTCTCTCTCTGTCCCTCCCCCACTTGTGCTCTCTCAAAAATCAATAAACATTAAAAAGAGAGAGAAATAAATTAATTAATTGAATTAAAATAAAATAAAATAAAATAAAATCTTATGAAAAAATACAGATGTCTGGGCCACGCCTTATGTTTCAAAACCAATGAGGGTAAAGCAGGTGCAGTCGATTCTTGGTCTTCGTGGTACTTGAATTCTAGAAAGTCACTGCAAACACGAAATGAACAAATACTGAACTATTGTCACCCGGGGAATCGCGGGGTTAGGTTCCCCGGAAACTCTGGTTACAACGTGCTTGTCAACCAGCCGTGTGCGTCTTTTCAAGTTTGTTTGCTGACTGCTTGTAAAACACGCCAGTCTAAGCAGCATTGAATATCTGCTCGCCACAATCCCCCCTGTCCTGTAAAATACTTAGCAGATATTTAAAAACTCTTTTGAAGCCTTGTGATCTGCAGAAGCAGCCTCCCCTGAGAGCTGGATGCGTCTCAGGCCCGCGGTCTTCTGAAAGGGGGGACGCAGCCAGCACTTGTCCAGAAAGGCTTGGCGTTTCTTGACCCCAGATAACATGACCGCAAATCGCCTTGGCTTTCAGGCTCACAGTAATGCCGCCCACTGTGTGCTTTTTTTCCTTTTTTTTTTGGTCATCTCATGAATCTACAAATTTAGCCTTTTTTCCCTTTTTTCCAAGGCTCCAACGTGCACACCAAGTGGGCCTTTCAGCGCTTTCTGGAGCAGCCTCACGCAGTTCGGCAAAGTTGCGCCTCCTTTCCTGGATGTGTGAGGTTGGTGATTCACTAACATTGAACTCTCGGCCGACAGCACCAAAGCTCACGCCTAAACAAAACTTCTCCGGCACACGTGTTTTCTCTGTGAGGCTCATCCCCGCTTTCTCACGCTTGGGATCAGTAGACAGTGTTTCAGCAGTGCGCTGGGGGCCATCTTAAACGACGAAAGCACCGGGAAAAAGCACAGAAAAGCACAAAAATGCGAAACAGGTGGCGTTCAATCCACTGTGAAAAAGGACACTTGTTTACAGTAGGGGAGCCGCCACGGAAGACGGGGCACGGCCTGGCTGCACCTCAGCTGGGAATGTGTGCATCGAGTCATTCAGATTTTCTTTGCTCCTCTGCACGTGCCGATGAATGCTCGCAAAAGTGCCGCGAGTAATGATTTTGGAGTTAACGAATAGATTCAGTGAGTATGCAAATTTGCCAATGTGGAATTCGTGAATATTGAGGATCAATGGGATCCGTATTGTTACCAAGCTCCCTAAGGTACTGTGGTACACGGCCAAGTTGACAGGACTCTGAATTAAATACTTGGTGAACGTGAAGTAGTACTTCTGTTTGGTACCTCACAGGATAAAATTTTCTGAAGTGACCCTACCCTGTGACATTCAGGTGCACTGTTCTGCCCCAACTAAAAACATCAAAAAAAATTTTTTTTTAGTGTTTATTTTTGAGGGAGGGAGACAGAGCACGAGCAGGGGGAGGGGCAGGGAGAAGAGGGAAATGCTGAATCCAAAGCAGGCTCCAGGCTCTGAGCCATCAGCACAGAGCCCGATGCAGGGCTGGAACCCACAAACTGTGAGATCATGACCTGAGCCGAAGTCGGACACTTTAACCGACTGATCCACCCAGGCGCCCCTAAAAACATTTTTAAAGCTATGCCTATACCTTATGCCACACCCATCTGTGGCTGTTATCATTTGTTGACATTTTTGGGGAGAAATCATTGTTATTCTTTCGACCACAGATAAGCAGAGGGATTTTTAAACTATTCTTCTATGTGATGGGAGTCTACGAACATTAGGTGACCACTGCAGAATTAAGATAGGAAAGAAAGCTCAGCCAAGTCTTTCATTCGTGGAAAAAGCCAACTGAGCCTAACGGGACAAAGACCAGTGTGCGATGAATATTTCTCTCTGTATTTGGTACTTAGGAGAAAAGAAAACCTATGGTGGGGTTTTTTTCTCTGTAAGTTGAAAAGAAACAATCAAAAGATTCCTTGACTATGACATCTTCCTCTGCTTATGTTCAGGATTTCCATGATCACAGTTACTTTTGATGTTAACTTTCGGGTATGATTTGTCTGTCCGGCAGAATGTAAGCACCAGGGATTGTGTTTGTCTTATTTACCACCATGTCCCTAATACTTGGCA
Organism: Panthera uncia; assembly: GCF_023721935.1. NCBI lineage: Eukaryota > Metazoa > Chordata > Mammalia > Carnivora > Felidae > Panthera > Panthera uncia. Next base: position 17,665,915 of record NC_064807.1, read on the forward strand.
CAGGGACCGCTACACTGCCGTGTTCCAAAATGTTTTTAATAAGAAAGAAAAGAGGAAAGTGAATAAACATTTGTTGGGCACTTAGTGTATGCCAAGCAAATTGCCATCCCATTTATTTCTCAAAAAAACTATACGGTAGATATTTTCAACCCCATTGTACAGATCAGAAAGCTGAGGCTCAGAGATGCTTTGGAACTAACCCATATCACCCCATCAGACATGATTAGTTGTCAACTCATCTCCCATCTCTCCTTTCTTCTTGCTGGCAGAGCCCTCGTTGTGTTAAGTATATAACACACGCCCTATCCCCGCTCTCACAACTGGGTAGAGTTGTTTTCTTTGTCAGTGATTAGCCTAGAGGTTGACATATGACTCAGTCTGGCTAATGAGATGAGAGGAGGTGGATGTTCTGAAAAAGGTTTCAGACTCGTAAAAGACAGAATCTCTGGATCTGCTGTTTCCTGGATATGACGCAGACATTTTGTGACCTGAAGTGGCAAAGTGGAGAGATCAAAGGGCTGGAGGGTCCTTTATGACGTGATTGAGGCACTGAATTAACCAGTTATCCTATCTCTGAACTTACCAGGTTGGAAAATGAGCTTCTATACCGTTTCAGGCATTTTTTTTTTTAAGGTTTTACTTTTAAGTAATCTCTACCCCCACGGTGGGGCTAGAACTTAAAACCCCGAGATCAAGAGTTGCACGCTCTCACAACTGAGCCAGCCAGGCACCCTCGTTTTAGGCACTTTGAATCAGGAGGCCCTGCAAACTGACAGAATCAGGTAGCCAAGAAGTGGTAAACTCGGATTTCAACCCAGGTCTGGCTCCGAAGTCTGTGTTCTTTTCCGCTCCACTCCACTACCTTTTAGAAGGTGAAAATGTTCAAAAAAAAAAGGGCCGGAAACTTCTGAGGCCTGTGGGGGAAGTAAACAATGATGATTATTCTAAACCATTCAACGGTCCACTCTGGCACATTCCTCAGAGATTGGACAAGAGATCTACCTGCTGCACAGGTAAATACACAGTAAGCACGACATAGTGCTTAAATATATTTTAGCTCGTATTTTCTTCTGTAGTTGTCTCTGTCTTCCTATGTGAAGCGTAAGTCCTCTGAGGACAGTACCCATGTCTCGGGTCTCCGTGCATCTCTACTTGTCAATTTCCTGTTAGTTTCAAGTGATAGAAACACAAAGTGAATTGCCTTGAATAGCGAAAGGTGATATTCTGGCTCCTGTAACGGAACCACAAGCGTGGAGCTGGCCTCCTGCAGGAACCGGCCCAGGAGTGGCTTGTGACTCCTACATAACCAGGCCTCTGCGCTTCACGAGGCTTTCCCTGGAACTTTATGCCTTCAGGTTTCCTACTTGGCTGGGGCCATGGCTGTTGGCCACTTTCAAGCCTACAGTCACATGGTTCCTGCCAAGTGAGAGAAGAGAGGCTCTCCTTTAGCTTCTACAGAAACATCCTGGAGAATGTTCCCGATTGGTTGGCCTTGGGTTGTGTGCCCACCCCAGGACCAGTCACTGTGGCCAGGGTACCACGATCGGCCCACCCTGAGCTGTATGTCTGCTTCTGTGTTCAGAGGGATGGGTAGGTTCAAGGGAAGAATTCACAAAGGAAAAGGCTCACCCTATTCTCCCAAGGGCTTGTTCTTGGGCTATTCTCTGAGGGGTGAGTCAACGGTGGTCACTGCAAATATCTAGAGGACTAATAAACACAAACTTGCCTGTCACCGGTCACAAATGAGCACGCACACACAGTGTACCCTCACCATGCTCTTTCCTAATACCCAAACTCTGTGTAGACACCACGGGAAGAGCTCCAGCACCAATATTTTCGAGCTGGGAGCACTTTTCTCTCGACCCTTCTGTGCACATAACCTGTCTTGTGATTGCCGGGTAGCACGGACCTTCCTCCCCGCACCAGAAAGAATGTGGCAGGGAGAAAATTCCACATACCCACTCACACATGCCAGTGTTCTCCATACCGTAGAGCTCAGGCTTCAGTTAACAAGCGTTTTCCTGCCTGCTTTGGGATTCTCACTTTTGAGTCACTCAGCCCTCCACCTCTTCTCCATGGCACACTCAAGCCTGTTCAAACGGTAGCCCGGAAAAGAGAGCGGGGAGCCAGCGATCACCATAGAACTTGAGTGACAGGGGGACACCGGGCGAACATGACAAGGTTCCAGGGCACGTGAATCCCACAGCTAGCTTGTCCTTATGCCAAATGCAGAGGAGGCAAGGACACCTTTTCCCCCTTGTGTCCACAAACCCAGTAAGTAACACTGTAAATGGTGACACCCTAGAGACTAAAAGTGCTTAGCCCAGCTCAGACAGCAATGCAAGAATTCTCAGCCAAGCATGGCTCCCAGCAGCCCTGAGACGGTTTCGCTGGCAGATGCCCAGAGTCGTTCAAGGAGTTTGGGGTTGTGGATTTACTTTACACAAAGATCTCGTGTAAATTTTACCGTTGGAAAAATGGTTATTGTTCCTTTTAAATGAGCTATGTTAGTGTTGGTTTCTCCTTCACTGGAACCCCAGTATCGGTTAAGCAAGAGGGGGTTAATATCTCTGCTGCTGCGGAGATCATCTTTGGCATGAAAAGTGACTCGAGCGAGCGTTCTTCTGTGTCTCCGTGAAAAGCAAACCGAAGAGTTCCAAAGAATAAGAACAGTTGAGGGTCATCTTCAACTTGGACCCTTTGTGTTCGTCTCCTATTAGGCAGATTGTTATCAAATCATCACAAATTCAGGGACCTAAGTCACAACACATGTTCCCTTATGGTTCTGGAAGCGGCAGTCTGCAGTCCGTTTCACTGAGCTGAAGTCAAGATGTCTGCAGGGCTGTTCTGTGTCTCTAGGGCAGGTTCTTTTCCTCTTCCGTTTCTGTCTAGGTTACATTCCTTGCATTCCTGGGCTCAAGGCTCCTTTCCCCACCTTCCCAAAGCCAGGAGAGGAGCTTCGGCCGGTCTCCACTTCTGTCATCACATGGCCTGCGCTCTGACCAGCTTCTCCCGTGTCCCTCCTTTGAGGACCCTGTGGGTACATCAAGCCCACCCAGGATAATCTGAGAGAAACTCCCTACCTCAAAAGCTTTCATTGAATCACACCTGCAGAGTCCCTGTTACTGTGAAAGATAACACAGTCACAGGTTCTGGGGTTTAGGATGAGGGCATCTTTGGGGGCTATTATTCATTCTCCACCCTACTGCTCCCATTTACTAAACTAACAATATGAATCAAGAGAGGAGAGGCTCCTGGGTGCTCAGCAGGTTAAGCGTCCGACTTCGGCTCAGGCTCTGATCTCACAGTTTGTGGGTTCGAGCCCCTCGTCGGGCTCGCGAGCTGTGAGATCGTGACCTGAGCCGAAGTCAGACGCTTAACTGACTGAACCACCCCGGCATCCCGTGTACTGTTTTAACCTCTTAACAAAGATATATGAGAGTTTCCATTTCCCATTGCTAGCCAATGCTGAGTATCCTCAAACTTTAAAATATACACTAATCTTCGAGGTGAAAAAACAATAATGATTTGATTTGCATTTCATTATGAGGAAGACTTAGGTTTCTTTTCCTTTATACTACTTCTGACTGTTTTGTAATTCGATTCCTTCAACTCAATTTTCGATTTATGGGGGCGCCTGGGTGGCTCAGTCGGTTAAGCGTCCGACTTTGGCTCAGGTCATGATCTCGCGGTCCGTGAGTTCAAGCCCCGCGTCGGGCTCTGTGCTGAGAGCTCAGAGCCTGGAGCCTGTTTCAGATTCTGTGTCTCCCTCTCTCTCTGACCCTCCCCCATTCATGCTCTGTCTCAAAAATAAATTAAAAAAAACATTAAAAAAATTAAAAAAAATTTTCTATTTATGAAATCTAGCTTTGAGACGTCCTTCAATTCCTATTCCTTAAGTTTATTATAGGCCTAGAAACTTGTCCAAAATCTCAAGTCTCAAGACAATGCCCTTTGGGTCACTTTTCCTCCTTTTTTTGTTTTATGTAATGTAAATTTTGGTCACAGGAAGGTCACCTACATTTTTTTAGACATACGCTCATTTCTCTATAAGCACTGTCAGAATCACTTTTCATTTTTTTCTTTTTTGGCTTTTAAAATTTTTATTCATTTTTATTCAACTCATTGAGGTCATATCTCACATTCAGTAGTAAATAAAGCATTTCCCCTCATTTCCTCTAACTATCCCTGCCTGGTAGGGAGCAATCTTTCACGTGGGTTGACTTCTTGTATTTCAACATAAAGAAACAGATCTTTCATAAAAATTAAGCACAGGTTTAACCACAAGGATGTTCATCCCAGCATCGTTGGCATTTGAAATCATCTCGATATATTTCCCCAAATCAAAGGGAGCGGCTAAACAAATCCGTTCACCCATATGATGAAATATTCAGCCATCATTAATGTGATGGCATAGACCACAGTTTTCAAAACGTGCTCCTCAAACCAATGGCATCGGCATCAACTTGTTGGAAATGCAAATTCTTGCACCCCCATTCCCCCTACTCCCTATCCCCACCCCTTCCCCCCATAGCTGCTAAAGTCGAGGGTGGGTGGGTGGAGACCAACAGCCTGCATGTATGCAGCTTTTCTAGTGATTCTGATGCATGTGTGTATTTGGGAACCGCGGGATTAGGCAAACATTTATTGGTGTGAAGAGAAGTCCACAATATAATGAGGCAAATAGAATCTTTTGCAGATTCCAAAAGAGCATATTCAATGTAATCTTAGTTTCAGAATATTCATAGATACATCCATATACATATATGTGTGTGTGTGTGTGTGTGTATAAATTTGTGTGTGTGTGTATATATATGAATGCATGGAAACAGATCTGTAAAGATATACACTAAAATGCGGGGGGCACCTGCGTGGCTCAGTCAGTTAAGCATCTGACTCTTGATTTTGGCTCAGGTCATGATCTCACGGTGGTGAGACTGAGCCCTGAGTTGGGCTCCTCACTGAGCCTGGAGTCTGCTTGAGATTCTCTCTCTTTTCCTCTGCTCCATTCTCCAGTGTGTGCTCGCGCTCTCTCTCTCTCTCTCACAAAAAAATAAAATAAAATAAATGAAATGTTGGGAGTGGTTATCACTGGGTGGGGAGGTTACAAATGATTTCATTTTAAAAAATACTTCATTTGCAGTTTCAAACGTTTCTTCAGCGAATACATATTACTTACGTCATTTTAAGAAAGAATAAAATAAACGGTTCTCCATTTGGAAAGATTTGGCAGAAAGAAGGACCCATCCGTGCCCCTGAGTCTCGGTCTCCAGTTGGGGGATCGCCTCATTACTGTAGCTACCAATAAGCCACGTTTTTCCTTCTAAATCTCTCAAGCAGACAGAAACAAAATTGCTTTTCTTGATCTCCTTAGAATGGGTGGAATTTTCAAAAACACCTTGCCAAGGGTTGCTTACTAAAAGATAACCAAAGAGGAATGAGCCAGAAAATAGAAATCAACATTTCAGAAGATGGGGTCAGAGCCTAGCACAGCTATCCACTCCTGTTTCCATTTCATAATTTAGCGTGAGATGTTTCTATATCTTGACTATCGAGGCCAGCTCACTCCCCCAACACCTGTTCATCCGGGTTGCTCCTGAGGCTACAATCCTGGCTTCACCTCCAAGGTTCCCTCCCAAGCTGCTGCTTGACTCTTGTCAGACATCATAGGTGAACTCGTTCGTCATGCACGACTCTGACTTTTAGGGAGTTTGAGCCTGGTAGACTCTCTATGCTTAAACATTTTTTTTAAGTGCTTATTTTTCAGTGAGAGAGAGAGAGAGAGAGAGAGAGGGAGCACAAGCGTGAGCAGGGAGGGGCAGAGCAAGAGGGGAACAGAGGATCTGAAGTGGGCTCTGTGCTTAGAGCAGACAGCCTGATATGGGGCTTGAACTCATGAACCATGAGCTCATGACCTGAGCTGAAGTAGGACGCTTAACCGACTGAGCCACCCAGACACCCCTCTATTTCTTTTTTTAAGTTTATTTATTTATTTTGAGGAGGGGGGGGGAGCGTGAGCAGGGGAAGGGCAGAGAGGGAGAGAGAGGGAATCACAAGCAGGTTCTGCACCATCAACACAGAGTCTGAATGTGGGGCTCGAACCCATGAACCACGAGATCATGACCTGAGCTGAAACCAAGAGTTGGCTGCTTAACCGACTGAGCCACGCAGGTGCCCCTACGGCTTCCGTTTCTATACGAACGACACGTTTAATTTCGTTAATTCTGTTAATGAATTTTTAAATTCTGTGACTAGCCCAACCTATTGATTTTTTGGGTTCTTCAGAGTTCAACAGCTATTCCATGAGGGGCATGCTTTCTTCCAGAGTTTTTCTTCCTCCCTCCCTTCCCTCTCAATTGGTTCTCAATTCCTAGATTCTTATGCCACTGCCAATAACTGAGAGTGAGGAGGAAGTCACCTTGCTTCTGGGTCTCTCTCTCCCAGTCCTCTGCTGACGTTTCTGGTGATACCCAGGGTGTTCTAAGTGACGGCAGATGTTTAGGTGTGGATCGTGACATTGGGATCCATGGAGGTGTCACCATGTTTCAGTGGCTCTAATTTGTTTTGACACACTTCTATGCTGCATCCATTTTTCAGAGTAAGCCCAAACCTAGGGGGGAGTCTGAATGCGTTGTCAAGGGGTGATCAGCTGGGATTAAACTACTTCATCAAAACAGCACTTTGCTAATTAGCATAAGGGGTGTCAGAAGGGGACTTTATTTGGAGAAACCCGTAATTTAGTTTGTTAATAAACTGAATTACTTAGCATGATGATTCTTAGAAGTGAGGTCTCATTGGCGATGTTAAATGGATTCAAGATATCCAGGCTGACCAAACATGCCTTAAAGAGATGCCTCTTATATGTACAGGGGGGTAAAAATTTAAGGAGACCTAAAATTTCTCTTGATCCCTAAATGGTCAAGCTTGCTTAGCCATTGGTGTAGCAGGATTTTAGAATCTAGAACCTCGTTGAGCTAACAGGACAGTATTAACTCCTTGATGACCACAAACGAACACGTAATAAACATCTGTATGGGCGGCAGAGTTTGGCCGGGGATCACTTTCTGTAACCGGACAGATTCTAAAGGTATAGTTAAACTTTCCTTCCTCAAACTTCTTTAGCGGCTACTATTTTTTAGCGAAGACAGCCTAACGGTTGGATATGATGTTCCAACTGGAGAGTTCGCAATGAGACTGTCCTTCCCCGATTCCCAGTGAGGACGGGGTAGCCTTCACTCTTTGGATGTGACCTTCATCTTGGTCTAGGATCCCCGGTGAGGTCTTCAGACTGACTCTCTTTCAGGCATCCCTCGAAGACCGTTATAATTCCCCCCCGTGCTACTCCTGAACCTCAGGAACTTGGCAGGAGGGGAGCTTCCTGTATCTTCTGTGAGACAAAAAAAGTGAATGTGGGAAATTGTATCAGCCGACATCACATATCCTCCCTGACACCTTTAACACCGAAACCAAAATTAAACACAACAGTAAGGGGAGAAGTTCCCTCGATCAAATTCCCCCGTTGTGAAGTAAATGTGTTTCTATGGAGGTGTTACGGATGTTTTTGGGTTAAAAATTTTTTTTCTTTTGCTCAACTCTGTCTGGCAAGACATTCAGGATTCGTGGCCCTCTTAAAGCCAGTAGTAACAAACAAACAAATATCTCACATTTCTAAATGCCTCTAAAGGGAAAGTACTGGGTTGGTTGAGAACATGTCTTCCAAACTACATCAATGTCTCCAGGAAGGATCCACAATGCTCTGAGGGCTGGGGAGGGAGGCAAGTGGTCAAGGGGTCGGAGCCCCACCAGCTGCCTCAGAGTGTGCCCCTGGCAAAGTCAGTTTCCCCAGGGCAGGGGGCAGTGATATCTAGAGTGCTATCTGTCATAAGTGAAAGCATTTCCAGCAATCTTGGACCATCAGTTCATCTTTCCCCTGCTTTCTCTGGCTATTTCTTTGAAGATGTCTGAAGGGGCTATGTCACTTGGGTTTAAAAATCCAGCGTGATATTCTACCTGTGTTTCTTTGCTGTAGGTCTAGAACCATCAATTGCACACCTTTCGTTAGATATCATGGATCAGAACGGTTCACCAAAACTTAAAATAAGTGGCGAAAAGAGGCACCGAACCTGCTTGGGATTCTCTCTCTCCCTCTCGCTCTCCGCCCCTCCCCCACTCACACACGTGCATATGTGCTCGTTCTCTCTCTGGCAAGATACGAATTAACTGAAAAAATAATGTTGCTACAGATTTGTTTCCTACGTGTGTGTACGTTGGTTTTTGAAATATCTGGAAGTAGATATCAATTTTTGAAATATTTGGCTTCAATTATATATAATAAACAAACCAAATATCAAGGCTGTGTGGTCAGCACTATGTGTATACTTTCACTTTAAAATAAAATAAAAAAACATTTGTATTATTATTTTTTTTAATTCTAGAAGAATTAACATATAGTATGTGTAAATTTCAGAAAAGGACGGAGGGTTAGGGAAAGCGTCTCTGGGCGACTAGGACCGGAGACCGGAACACAAGGGAGGGGCCAATGGGGTGAAAGCGGTTTCCTGGCGCAGGCGCAGAGACCAGTCACTAACTGGAGTTGTTCATTTGCAGGAGGGACGGAGATGCTCCAGGTAGGAACGTTCCAGCTATGTCAGATTTCAGTGAGTCCCCGCAGTCCAGATCTGCGGGCAGAGGCGTCTCCTCATCCCTGGATGTGCAAAGCCCAGCTTTCACGTTGGATCAGGGCGGAAGGCACCACGGAGCTGTTGGGGCATCTCGAGGGGTGACGATTTGGGGAGCAGGACTAGAAAAGCTAAAGGAGGCGCCCCGTTGAAGGCGCGAACATTGGTGCGGCATCTCCCGATGTGGCTGCTTGGCGACGGAAGTTAATAAAGGGGTGGCACAGACAAATCCAGCCTGGTTACCGAGCAAGCGGAAAGGGCCTCCCGAAATAGCTGGGGAAACTTCCAGACGTGTGTGCTGCAATCCCGCCGCTCGGCGGATGGGGCCCGCCCGGCCAGCGAAATCGGTGAGCATGATCAGTGTTAATGCAACTGAGGACATTAGAGTTTGTGTTTCCTTAGGCCTTTGAGCCAACGTATTTAGTAACTGCCAGGGTCCGTATAGGACTTTCATGGGCCCTCAGCACTTTTGCCTTCCTGGGCTCCTTCCTCCATAATATATAATTTAATATATAAACACACATATATTAATATATTGCATATTTTTAATATATATATATAAATCACATTTTACAACTTCATTAGTATAAAGATGAATATAATCTAGGCTGGGTTCATTACAATATGCTCATTTTTTTCTTCTGATTTTGAAAGAAATAAAATTAAGCAATTTTTGTGGGTTTCTAAAAGTATCATGGGCCCCAGGCACTTTGCCCACTGTGACTAATGGATGTGTCGTCCTCTGTTTTTTTCCAGCAGTTTCTATCTTCTTCCCTCACTCATGGCCCCTCCTGACCACTTCAATGGTTTCTATCCAAATCGGCCTTTTCGTTAAGTCTGGAACATTGCCTGTAAGGTGAAACTACGTTTCATCGCTTGGCGGAGAGTTCAATTAAAAAAAAAAAAAAAAGGATCAATAAATTGTCACATTGTTTTCTAAAATGGATTTGCTACTTTGAAAAAAAATATATACCAACTCCACACTCAAAACAACTTTTCTTAAGAGCCAGAAGTTACGGTTTTCTACGAGTACGTACGCACCAAGCCCAAGAACTTTTCCTTTGGTTTCCTGAATCCCAAACCCAGGTTGTCTGTGTGGGATCCCAATCAGGGAGCACAGTGCTGTGGGCTGTACGATTCAGAAAATACCACGGTCCAGTGAGTCAACCCAGCCTTCCCGACAGCCCACCCTTGGACTAGTTAGTTCCTTCTTGACGGTAGATGCTGCCAGAATGTTGGCTTTCAGGTTAAAACAAAGCAAAATAAAAACCCACTATGTTTTCAGAAAAGAACTTTTCTCTTAGACTCCCTTATCGGTCCTCTGCTATCTCCATGTGGTTCACAGTACGCCAGAAAAAGGTTAGTGGGGAGGGCTGATTTCTTCAGGAGACGGGAACTTCGATCCACCCCTCGTCCACATCCTGGGTGAATGAGGAAAACAGAAAATAGAGGAATATTTTTGTAATCACCTAGAAATGGCGAATAGGAGTCAGAAGGAAGCCGACAACTGATGTAAGATACAGGCTGCTACCTGGACAGTAGATCTGAGTATATATGGACATTTAAACTCATCAACGTCCTTTTTTCTGGGGTGAGAGAGTGAATTAAGGACAGAGTGGCAATCATTTGGCCCCCACCTGCCTGTCTACTCGCATATCTCATTTTCTATACTTTTGCTCCAGCCCCCTCAGATTTTTTCATTATTCCATGAGCATGAGACTCTGTTCTTCCAGCTCAGTAGCGCGCATGTCACTACGTCTGCCTGGGATGTGCCCTCTCCCGACGCTCCCTCATCTGAGCACCCCCTCCTTATCCTTCCGGACACGGCCACTATGCCCCTAGGGGACTCCGTGCACTCTTCTATTATGGCGCTTTCCAAGGAAGATTGCAATTTGTTTGTTTATAAAGTCTGCCTTTTTTTCCCACCCAACCAGACTGGAATTGCCTATTTTCTATTGTTGTGCCCTTTCAAGAAGCACGAAGCAAATACTATGGAACAGAACACAAGAGAGCAGTGTGCTCAGCAGGTGCTCACGAGGGGATGTTGGACGAGAAGGTGACCGTGGTTCCCTGTATGGTGGCCTTCCTGAGGCGCGTGAGTCATGAGGCTCAGTTCTACATGGGCAGCGCTGAGAAAGCAGGGCGGGACTCAGGAATTCACTCCAAAGGAAGCCCAGAGAGATAAGGAGAGAAAACATGCCCGTGGCTGGAGTTCGTGGAGAGGAGAAGAGAATGAAATGGTACAGAAAAAAAAATCCTTGGTGTAAAACAAGCACGAATACTTGCTTCAAATAATGAAAGAATTTCGTCTCTGTAATGAGAAAGCACATCCTGTCCTTAGAACAAACTAAGAGAAGAAAAGTTACTGAATGTCAAGACCAAAGAATCGGATGGAGTTCAACGCAGCCGAAGCAAGTCTGCGGGAGACGCTTGAGGCCAGCTGCATACCTCTGCCGGGCACTGCTCAGCGTCAGAGATCAGCAACACGGTGTTGACTGTGTTCTCAGGGAAACAGGAGCCCAAGCGGCTCTACGTGGAAAACCAGAACTTAGGGGCCAGGCTCTGGTGATCCCGTCTCTGTTTACCTGGGACCGAGGGGTTACCTGGGACACAGGCCCTTCAGTGCTGAGGCCCAACAAATAAGCGCTGTGTATTCAACACTCGTGAACCTTTCGTGAAAAAGAAACAAAAACGATTTGGAGAGGAAAAGAAGGTCTGTTGGCAAAGATCTAGGCAAGTAAGGGAAGAATCAAAATGAAGAGGTCAGTAATGTGGAAGGCTTAGTACAAGAGATGGAAAGAAGCACCGGATATATTTATGTATAAAATTAAAATGAAACAGTGGTGGAGGTTATAATTCAGCAGGTGTCATGGAAGGTGTATAAGCCTTAATGATGTAAAACTCATAATAATGCAAATAACAAATACTAGAGAGTGGAGAGAGGAAGGAGTCAGATGGTCATGTACTGCGCTGACTTATCTTTCTTTTATTTTTTTTAGTGTTTATTTATTTTTGACACAGAGAGGGAGACAGAGCATGAGCGGGGGAGGGGCAGAGAGAGAGGGAGACACAGAATCTGAAACAGGCTCCAGGCTCTGAGCTGTCAGCACAGAGCTCGACGTGGGGCTCGAACTCACAGACCGTGAGATCATGACCCGAGCCGAAGTCGGCCGCTTAACCGACTGAGCCACCCAGATGCCCCTGACTTATCTTTCATAACAGGAAATCAATTCTGTCTAAAATTGAAAAAAGTAGAGAAAAAGAAAGAAAAAAAAACCCACACTGAATACAGCTTCTTAATGGCTTTGCATCGTATTTTTACTGAGCCTCAAAAGGATTTTGGGGGAATGAACACACTTTATTGTAGAGAAACATTTATTTGAAGTTGCACTTGGATTTTTTTTAAAGATTTTTTTCTCTTAAGCTTATTTATTTTGAAAGGGAGAGAGACAGCATGAGTGAGGGAGGAGGGCAGAACGAGAGGGAGAGAGAGAGAAGCCCAAGCAGCTCTGCACTGTCAGCACAGAGCCTGATGCGGGACTTGACCCCACGAACCCTGAGATCATGTCCTGAGCCGAAATTAAGAGTTGGATGCTCGACCGACTGAGCCACCGGGGGGCCCCTAAAGATTTTATTTTTAAGTACTCTCTACACCCAATGAGAGGGACTCAAATTCACAACCCCAAGATCAAGAGTCACATGCTCTGCTGACTGAGCCAGCCAGGTGCCTCTGATTTCTTTTCTCCTTGTATTTATTTATTTATTTAAATTTTTAAAATTTATTTTTGAGACAGAGAGAGACAGAGCATGAGCAGGGGAGGGGCAGAGAGAGGGGGAGACACAGAATCTGAAGCAGGCTCCAGGCTCCGAGCTGTCCGCACAGAGCCCGACGTGGGTCTCGAACTCACAGACTGTGAGATCGTGACCTGAGCTGAAGTCGGACGCCCAACCGACTGAGCCACCCAGGTGCCGCCTTTATTTTTTTTTTTTTTTTTTTTTTTTTTACCTTTTAAAGAAGTATTAAATTATAAACTTACTCTTAAAAATCCCATCTGTCCTATTTGCTTTTCATCTTTTATCTATATTTCTCTCTTTATTCACCTAGCTCTAGCCATATAGAAATTTGGGAATAGTGGCGACTAAATATTGAGATTTCTTGCTCTTAGGTGTTTGGATCTAGGTTGGAAGAGAATAAAAATTCTTCTCTGTGCCTTTTCAGTATTTTTAAATTTAAAAAGTATCATGATGGCTAATTTTTGTGTCACCTTAGCTAGGCCATAGAACCCGGATACTTCGTCAAACATTATTCTAGATATTTCTGTGAAATTATTTTTTAGATGAGGTTAAATTTAAATCAGTAGATTTCAAGGAAAGCATATTATTAGCCTCTGTGATAGGATTGGGCCTCGTCTAATCAGGTGAAGGCTTTACTATAAAAAGGCTGATTTCCCCCAGAAAAAGAGGGGATTCTGCCAGCAGACTGTCTCTGGGTTTAAACTGCAACTTGCTGGCCTATGCAGTAGATTTTAAACTCGCCAGTCTCCCTAGTTGTCTGAGCCATTTCCTTAAAAATCTCTCTCTCCCCCCCATGCATATATGTACCTACTATTGGTCTGTTCTCTGGAAAATCCTGACCAGTACAAACACCTCACACACATGCACAATTTCAATAAAAATAATCATATATCATGATTCCTGTTTATAAAAAGTTAAACCTTTCATATGAGAAGAGAGGTTCCGAGAAATGGAGGAAAATTTCCCAGAGACTTCCATAGGCCCCTCCCGCAGCTGGTTATTGGTGGAGCGGAGACCAAAACCTGTGAATACTGACTCAAGATCTTCCCTTCCCTTCCACTGGGCTCTGATTATTCCTGTATGATTAGTTTCTTGTGGGAGGGTAGGGTGAGAGGCTTTCATTTTTTCATCCCATTCCCTTCCCTAGTGTTTACCTTATGTTTTCTTTATCAATTGCATGAATTACTTTTTTTTTAGAAATAATAATTCTAGAACATAGTTTAAATTAAAAAGGAAAGGATACTTAGTGCCATTGACTCGTACACTTAAACATGGTTTAAAAGGTAAATTTCATGTTATGTACATTTAAAAACAATGTTTAGTTATTTTTGAGAGAGAGGGAGAGAGAATCCCAAGCAGGCTCTGGGCCTGGGCAGAGCCAGATAGGGGGCTTGATCTCATGAATGGTCAGATCATGGCCTGAGCCAAAATCAAGAGTTGGATGCTTAACCAACTGAGCCACCCAGGCGCCCCTGTGTTATATACATTTTAACAAGACAGAGAGGGGGAGAGGAAAGGAAGGAAGGAAGGGAGGGAGGAAGGAAGGAAGAAAAAAGAAGAAGAAAAAGGGGGCAGGAAGGGGTGGGGAGAACATCTTAGATGGTTAAATGTAGGACTGAAAACAAATGTGTAAAAATTGTTCTACTTTTCCTGAAACTGTCCCCCCAAATGTAGAGGGTTTTTTTTTTTTTTTGCTAAAAAGCAACACATGCCACCTAGACAACTAAAGAGCCCTCTTAAGCAATGAAAGACGAAAAGAGGAATCTTTGGTGGCAATATTTTTTTGCCCCCTTCCCACATCCCACGGAAGCCCGGCCGGGACTGCACTGCAGGGATTAACCTGCAAAAAACATGTGTGCAGGTGCACCTCAGCAGACCATTCCCGGGGGCTGGGACGCCAGCAGTAGGACGTATCTGGAGCGGTGCCCACGTCGTTCCTTCTCTCACTGTCCCGTTAACACTCGAGACCAAAGAGGGGCGCCTGGGCGGCTCAGTTGGTTAAGCGTCTGACTCTTGATTTCGCTCAGGTCATGATCTCACGGTTCGTGGGATGGAGGCCCGCGTGGGGTTCAGCGCTGACGGTGTGGGGCCCGCTTGGTTGGGATTCTTTCCCTCCTTCTCGAGCCCCTTCCCTGCCCGTGCTCGTTCTCTCTTTCTCCCCAAATAAATAAAGCTTTAAAAAGAATTCAGGACAAAACCAAAACCTCCCGGGCCCGGGCTCTGTGTGTTAGAACCGGCACCTGCTGGCTTTCCCTGGCCACGTGCCTGCAGGAGTGGGGAGGGAAGGGAGGGTGAGGGCCACACTCTACAGCACTGGGATGCCAGGGCTTGCACTGCGGCCAGGCTGGAACCATCTAGAAAGCAGAGCTCTTCCCGTCCTGTTAGTCAGCTGCCTCATACTTCGAGTGGCATTTTGTTGAGGGGGCCCCATCTGACCTGCCTCTTGCCTTTCTCTCTCAGGCTTCATCTTCTGGCCCCTCTGTGTCCCTCACGCAGGACTCCTTCACCCAATGACCTTCACCCTGGCTGCCCTCACCTCTGCTCGGAGGGGACGGACCTGATGCAGACATTTGAACCCAGTTTTTTCTTTCCATCATGGTAAAGTACACATGACATCGAAGTTACAATTTTAACTAATTTTTTAAAACATTTTTTTCAAATGTTTATTTAGTGTTGAGAGAGAGAGAGAGAGAGACAGAGTGTGAGCAGGGAATGGGCAGAGAGAGGGGAAGACACAGAATTTGAAGCAGGCTTTAGGCCCTGAGCTGTCAGCACGGAGCCCGACACGGAGCTTGAACTCTTGAACTGCGAGATCATGACCTGAACCGAAGTTGGACGCTTAACCGACCGAGCCACCCAGGCGCCCCTATTTTAACTAATTTTAAGTGGACAATTCAGCAGCATTCAGGCCATTCGAAAGGTTATGCTTGACATGACTTTTGGCGCAGGGGACATTTTGAGGCAGCTGTTGGATTCCCTAATTTTCCCCCAATGTTATTACTTGTAAAAACCCCAAGAGAACAGGGCAATGAACAGCCACTCACTTAGACTCTCCATTTGTTAACATTTCCCTTCACTGCTCACTCTCTCTCGCTGGGTGTTCTAGTTTGGTTTTGCTGAAGCATTTGAGATGAAGTCACAGACATCACGGTGACAGCTCACTGCTAATGCTTCTCTGTGTATCTCTTAAACGCAAGGACGCTCTGGTCGAAGCACACAAGCTCTTGTTGGTCTGTTTGTTTTACGTTTTTTTTACATTTATTTATTTATTTTGAGAGGGAGAGCACAAGCAGGGGAAGGGCAGAGAGAGAGAGGGAGAGAGAGAATCCCACACAGTCTCTGCACTGTCAGCACAGAGCCCGATGTGGGGCTGGAACTCAAGAACCACGAGATCGTGACCTGAGCTGAAATCAAGAGTCAGATGCTGAACCGACTGAACCACCCAGGCGTCCCTTGTTTGCTTGTTTTTATAGCTCAGGATCCTAAGATCCCATGGTATTTAGTTGTCATGTTTTCTTAGTATCATTGAACCTGGAACACATACCCTGTGTGTGTGTGTGTGTGTGTGTGTGTGTGTGTGTGTGTGTGTGTGTTTCTTGACATTATCACTTCTGAAGAGTCCAGATCACTTATTTTGCAGAACATCCCTTGACTTGTTTCCTTATGTTTGGATGTAAGCATTACCAGTACGAAGCACGAAGTACAAATTTAAGCATTATCCGTACGGAGTTGATTATTTCCACACCAGCTGGTGTACTGCAATCCAATTCTGATACTAACCACCTGGAGTTGGCCCAGAGCCCACAGGTACAGGGCACAGTCCCCAACAGAAGTGCCTTCACTTCACATGTCAGCCGTAAGTTCAGGGGATCCTCAGGCCACACCCATACTTTGACCAAATGGCTGCAAATTCAGGGGTTCTTAGGACACCCTTAAGTTCAATAATTCGCTGGAATGACTCAGAGTTGAGCAAAGTGTTATTGCAGAGGAGGAAAAATAATTTCCCTTCTATCTTTCGAGGTTCTTGGCTGAGACCTCCCCCCGCCCCCCATACATACATAATAAAAGGTTAGCAGGAGAAAACCTAACAGAAGCTTAATAACATGTGCGCCTCCTGTATACAAGGAGAGACCCAGAACTGGGTAACTCCCCAGAATGGCCCAAGCCACCATCTTAAGAACTATTTCCAGCTAAAGAACAAAGGAGGTGGGGGGCAAAGTTATAGGAGGTTATCAAGCAAAGCACAGTAAACAAGAGTAGGGTTGTTACGAAGATCTAAGTCTATGCCTTCTCCACTGATAAAGATCCTAGAGATTGAATCAGCCTTCTCTTCCTGGTACAGAGAGGGAGCCACCCTTACAAATGGAGATTCCCCTTAGACATGTAAATGTCTCTTACAAAAGCGTTGGTTTTAAGACTTTGGGGGGGGGGGGCGGCTCCCGGGTGGCTCCTTTGGTTAAGCTTCCGACTTCTGCTCAGGTCATGATCAGGTTTGTGAGTTCCAGCCCCGCATTGGGGTCTGTGCTGATGGCTCGGAGCCTGGAGCCTGCTTCAGATTCTGTGTCTCCCTCTCTTTCTGCGCCCCGCCCCCCCGCCCCCCCCCCCGTTCATGCTCTGTCTCACTCTGTCTCAAAGATAAATAAACATTTAAAAAAAATTAAAAAAAAAAAAAAGACTTTCTCCCAAGTTTACGATTTAAAAAAAAAAAAAAAAAAAAAACAGCTCAAGCCAATCCTTATGCCAAAGAGGCATATTTTGGGATGGTAAATTCTGCTCTCCTTCACTATACTTATTATTATCATTTTATTATAAAGGACCTGGTGGCTGGGGCCTCTGGGTGGCACAGTCGGTTGAACATCCGACTCTTGATTTAGCTCAGGTTATGATCTCATGGTTTGTGGGATAAGCCCCTCATGGGGTTCTGCACTGGCAGCATGGAGCCCACTTAGGATCCTCTGTCTCCCTCTCTGCCTCTCCCCTCTCCCATGCTCTCTCTAAGAATAAATAAATAAACTTAAAATCATTTTTTTGAATCGTATAAAAAGGAGCCCAGTCAAGGTGGCTGCCTCAAAACATCTTTGCTTTAGCCTCGTCAGTAAGGACAGTGCTGATGTTGATTGCTACATCTCATAAAGTTTGACATTAAGTACCTGTCAAAGCAATATTTTGACATCAGTATTCTCTTTGGTTCAAAAATTTCTTCCAATCCACAAACTCAGTATAATGCACCCTTTTAATTCTAAGTGTGAAGAGATTTTTCAAGAAAAGTCTCTGGCAGACTCCCTTCATGTCTCATGAACTTGAATGGGTCACTAAGCTCGAAGCCGGTCACTGCCAAGAGGAGTTCATGTTGACATGACAGGCTTAGACCAGTGGTTTTGAAACTTGCATCATGACCTACAAGTGGCTTGAGAAATCAACTGTAGTGGGTGAGAATCAACATTAGAAAAAGAAATAGAAGAAACATATTAAAGTATAACGCACATTGTAAAGGTGTAAATGTAAATCAAAACTTTTTTAAAGCATGTTTTCCGTTTTCTATAAAAAGTGCATAGAATGGGGGCGCCTGGGTGGCTCAGTCGGTTAAGTGTCTGACTTTGGCTCAGGTCAGGATCCTGGGTTTGAGCCTCGCATCGGGCTCTGTGCTGATGGCTCAGAGCCTGGAGCCTGCTTCAGAATCTGTCTTGGGCTCTCTCTGCCCCTGCCCTGCTTGTGCTCTGTCTCTCTGTCTCTAAAATAAACTTAAAAAAAAAAAAAAAGAAAGAAAGAAAGTGCATAGAATGCACGCGTGTGTGTGTGTGTGTGTGTGTGTGTGTGTGTGTACTAGGTTGCCATATGAAATTTGTTTCTTTCTCTGGGGTGCAATCTAAAAAGTTTGTAGTCTCAGATTGAATTCTGAGCTGGGGAGAGAGCCACCGTCTTTGAGGGGTAGAGACCTGAACACAATACAGGTCTGTTAGGAAGAGAGGAAGAAGAGATATTGAATACTTAAGCAGCAGAAATTACTACGTCTTCTAGTATCTTTTTTTCTTTCTTTCACAGTGAATTTTCCATACTTTCAGACCCCAGTTGATGAAAACATGCCATGCGGCCCACACTGAAGGATCACAGATATTCATGCAAACATAAATCTTCTGGGGCTGTCCAATTAGGAGGAACTAAAATACAAGAGAGAAGTTACTGGTTCTCTTTTGGAGATAGGCAGCAGAAATAGGAACAGGGATCCCCCTAAATAATTGCCAGACTGAGAAAAAAAGAAATTAGTTCTACATTTCCAGTAGACGTTAACAGGTACATCATCTGACAAAACAGAGAGAATGTTTGTACTCCTCAATGCAGTATTGCCACACTGAAATTATTTAAAATTTAAACATATTAGATGAGGCCCCAGCTAATTGGTTGTGTGAGCTGTCAGGCAAAGGTCGATGAGTGTAGTTTGGTTGGTTCTCAGACTCAAAACCTTTGAGGATAAGAAAGGAATTTTATTGCCAAAAACTGTTTCCGGGCACCCCTGTTAAGCCAAGTTCTTAAACCTCTATAGCAATGAACAGATTCAATTTCAATTAATAATTTTGGTACGGGAATCACTTGTAAATGTCAGGAAATGAAGACATTTCACAAACCTCAGAAACTGCATGTAAAAGAGTTTACAACTAGGGGCGCCTGGGTGGCTCAGGTCATGATCTCACGGTCCGTGAGTTCGAGCCCCGCATCGGGCTCTGTGCTGACAGCTCGGAGCCTGAAGCCTGTTTCGGATTCTGTGTCTCCCTCTCTCTCTGACCCTCCCCCCATTCATGCTCTGTCTCAAAAATAAATAAACATTAAAAGAAATTTTTTTAAGAGTTTACAACTAAACGTGGAGGTCCAATTTTTTTTTAAATCAAAAAGCCTGTGAGGTTGATCCTTTGACACAAGAAGAGGGTCTTACATTCTCTTTAGCCCAGGATGTCCTAAGTGATACACCTCACAGCTCCTCGCCAGCCAGGAAGAGGCTGGATTTGACTAGACAGTTTCCCAGATAAACACCGTATCAAATTGGTCTGTTTCTAATTTGGTCAGAAGTTTCTGCAACAAAAGCCTCTTTTTTTCCTTGGCTGTTTCCTTTACTGGAAAATTCATGGGATTCACGCAACCACCCCATTGACTTGTATATGTGTAGAATGACCTTTAAGGTTCACGCTTTTATCATACCTGGGTATTAGGAGCTGGGTAATTTTTGGCTGAAGATCAGATTACTCAATTAGTAGATATAAAGGCCTGTTTGTTTCACATCTCTACCAAAGGACGTTTAAAGTGGAGAGGGGGCAGGTGTGGAAACGCAAAACAGAACAACCCATTCTAGGATCTATTTTATGGCCTAGAATAAAAATCCCCTTTCTCTCCTTCCAGATCAGTATCCATGCCAGCTAGCTTTCGGAAACTTACACACAAACATTTACTTAAGGTCGTGCCACAACTTCGTGGAAACTGAGCGGCTCGATCTTTGAGGGACACAGCTGGTAACCAAGCATTTGCTGGATTTCCTAGTCAATCGGAGAGGCTTTTCAGTTCAGATGTCCTAAAAGGCAGCATGAGAATATTTCAAAAGTATATATTATCTCTCCTCTGGATCCTTCCCACATTGTTGAGACATGGGAATAACTTTGCATTTCCCTGGTTAGATTTTGTAGTATTTTCTGTCCAAACAGTTTAAGTCCCCAAACTTCTCCACTTCATTCCTGCTCCCCCCCCACCCCCGCCCCGTAGGTTTCCAGTATGGCTTCAGTGTACCTCGGGCTCAGGGTTAGAGAATTCTTCCAACCCAGTTCCAGTAAGTGTCCATGCCTTTAAAATCACAGGAGAACAAACACTAAGTCTGGGATACCTTTGGTTGTCAGGGTTTTCGTAGGGGTGTTTCGCTTAACGAAAGAAGGACTTTGGGAGCTAGGAGAATGGGGGAGGAACGTGCTTAGTGGCTACAATTTATTCCCTGCTTACCACGTCCCAGGCACTGAACAACATTTTACGTGTATTATTTCATTTTAATCTTTACCTATGATGGGGGTATTATTTAGCCTTCAAATATCTTAGAGCTTAAGTACGTTGATCAATGTCACACATCTAGTATATTCTTCATCTTAACCTTCTTGAAGATGGAGACGTTTTGTTGTTCCTCATTATGTATTCAGAACCCAGACCCATGCCTGGTATGCGGTGGGACCTCCATAAACATTTACTGAATGAATGAACTAATGAAAAAAATGTATTATGTACTTTAAAAAAAATGTTTATTTATTATTTATTTATTTAAAGTTTATTTATTTTGAGACAGAGTGAGCATGAGTGGGGGAGGGGCAGAGAAAGAGCGAGAGAGAGGGAATACCAAGCAGGCTCCACACTGTCAGGGTAGAGCCCAACGTGGAGCTTGATCTCGTGAGCTGTAAGATCATGACCTGAGCTGAAATCGAGAGTCAGGTGCTTAACCGCCTGAGCCACCCAGGCACCCCCAAAAAACGTTTATTTACTTATTTTGAGAGAGACAAGGTGCAAGCAGGGGAGGAACAGAGAGAGAGAGGGAGAGAGAGAGAGAATCCCAAGCAGGTTCCATGCTATCAGCGCAGAGCCTGATGCGGGGCTTGATCTCATGAGATCGTGACCGGAGCTGAAATCAAGAGTCAGATGCTTGACCAACTGAGCCACCCCGGTGCCCTGCAAAATTGTATTAACCAAAGTAAAAGAGCTAGGATTAAAATGTGGGTCTATCCTCTTACTCTCTTTAAAAAAAATTTTTTTTTAATATATTTTTTTTTAATTTTTTTTTTAACATTTATTTTATTTTTGAGACAGAGAGAGACAGAGCATGAATGGGGGAGGGTCAGAGAGAGGGAGACACAGAATCTGAAACAGGCTCCAGGCTCTGAGCTGTCAGCACAGAGCCCGACGCGGGGCTCGAACTCACGGACCGCGAGATCATGACCTGAGACGAAGTCGGCCGCTTAACCGACTGAGCCACCCAGGTGCCCCTTTAATATTTATTTTTGACAGAGAGAGAGAGAGACAGAGCATGAGCGGGGGAGGGGCAGAAAGAGAGGGAGACACAGAATGTGAAACAGTCTCTGAGCTGTCAGCACAGAGCTCGACACGGGGCTCAAACTCACAGACCGTGAGATCATGACCTGAGCCGAAGTCGGACGCCCAACCGACTGAGCCACCCAGGCACCCTTACCATTGTACTCTCTTTCCACCACACTCCATAGCATCCTCACAGGACAGGAATGGCTGTCTTTCCAGCATGTTGGTTTCTCAGGGACCCCACTGGCTCCTCTTACTGTGGATGGGGCCCATGGACAGCAGCTTACATCTGCTAACTCTGGCTTTTCATTTTGTCTAGGGCATCTTCCAGATATTTCCTCCTAGAAAGTCGTGTATTTTGCAAACTTGGAGTCTTCTATTCCAGGGAAACAATAAATTTGGCATTGCAGGGAAACAAGCTGGTGGTAAGAGTGGACAGAAGGAAAGGAAAACCCTGTCTCAAACCACAAGGTGTCACAAACTTTTGGAATAGCATGAACATGTGTGTTTCCTCTTTCTTGTACAATTGCCTTTGGTGAGCAATCCTTTCAACTTGCGGACAATTAGGGGGTAGGAAGAGAAGGGAAATTACAGTGCAAATGAAGACATTAACATCCACATGAGGTGGCCTTAAAATAACATCAGTAATAACAGTAATCCCTGTGGTTGAACGAGACGATATTATTTGTGCTGTCGATGATAGGGCTAGGCGAAGAGAAAGGATCATGAAGTCTACTTCCTGTCCAACACTTCTGCACCCAACTAGACAACTTTCTCTGTTTAGAATTCCGTGGAGCAGAATATGGAGATTTCTGGGAATTGGCTGAGCTTTCTCTCTAAAGCAAAACATGAAGGTGATGTGGAAGAAAATGTGTGGCAGAGAAGGAAAGAGTGCCAGATTCCAAAAGGGCTTGGGAATCTGGCTTGGGAAATGTTATCACCAGTACCAAGGGAGAAACGGAGCTCTGGATGTGGGTTGTGCAGAGGGTGAAGAGGCTGCCCGTTGTGGTGGAAACTTGTTCCGTGCCAGAGAGCTATGTTTGCATTTCTCTCCTATCAACTACTGGTTTTGCGTTTTGTTGTTTTTTAAAGTTTATTTAGTTATAATTTTTTAATTGAAAACATTTTTAAGTTTATTTATTTATTCATTTATTTCTCATTTTTAAAAAATCTAACTTATTGTCAAGTTGGCTAACCTACAGTGTATACAGTGTGCTCTTGGCTTCGGGAGTAGATTTCTGTGATTCATCACTTACGTACAACCCCCAGTGCTCATCTCAACAAGTGCCCTCCTCAATGCCCATCACTCATTTTCCCCCTCTCCCCGCACCCCCCATCAACACTCAGTTTGTTCTTTGTGTTTAAGAGTCTCTAATGGTTTGCCTCCCTCTCTGTTTGAGACTATTTTTTCGCCTTTCCTTCCCCCATGGTCCTCTGTTAAGTTTCTCAAATTCCACATGTGAGTGAAAACATACGACATCTGTCTTTCTCTGACTAACTTATTTCACTTAGCGTAATACCCTCCAGTTTCATCCACGTTTTTGCAGATGGCAGGATTTCATTCTTTCTCATTGCCAAGTAGTATTCCATTGTATATATAAACCACATCTTCTTTATCCATTCACCAGTTGATGGACATTTGGGCTCTTTCCATAATTTGCCTATTGTTGAAAGTGCTGCTACAAACATTGGGGTACCTGTGCCCCTAAGAATCAGTACTCCTGTATCCTTGGGATAAATTCCAGTCACACCGTTTTCCAGAGTGGCTGCACCAGTTTGCATTCCCACCAACAGTGCAAGAGGGTTCCCGTTTCTCCACATCCTCTCCAGCATCTACAGTCTCCTGATTTGTTCATTTTGGCCACTCTGACTGGCGTGAGGTGATATCTGAGTGTGGTTTTGATTTGTATTTCCCCGATGAGGAGCGACGTTGAGCATCTTTTCATGTGCCTGTTGGCCATCCTGATGTCTTCTTTAGAGAAGTGTCTATTCATGTCTTCTGCCCATTTCTTCACTGGGTTATTTGTTTTTTGGGTGTTGAGTTTAGTAAGTTCTTTATAGATTTTGAATACTAACCCTTTATCTGATATGTCATTTGCAATACCTTCTCCCATTCCATCAGTTGCCTTTTAGTTTTTCTGATTGCTTCCTTTTCAGTGCAGAAATTTTTATTTTGATGAGGTCCCAATAGTTCATTTTTGCTTTTATTTCCCTTGCCTTCGGAGACGTGTCGAGTAAGGAGTTGCTGCGGCTGAGGTCAAAGAGGTTGTTGCCTGTTTTCTCCTCTATGGTTTTAATGGTTTCCTGTCTCACATTCAGGTCTGTCATCCATTTTGAGTTGATTTTTGTGTATGGTGTAAGAAAGTAGTCCAGTTTCATTCTTCTGCATGTTGCTGTCCAGTTCTCCCGGCACCATTTGCTAAAGAGACTGTCTTTTTTCCGGTGGATCCTCTTTCCTGCTTTGTCAAAGATAGTTGGCCATACATTTGTGGGTCCAATTCTGGGTTCTCTATTCTATTCCATTGGTCTATGTGTCTGTTTTTGTGCCAACATCATACTGTCTTGATGATGACAGCTTTGTAGTAGAGGCTGAAGTCCGGGATTGTGATGCCACCCACTTTGTTTTTCTTTTTCAACATTACTTTTCAACATTTGGGGTCTTTTGTGCTTCTATACAAATTTTAGGAGTGTTTGTTCTAGCTCTGAGGAGAATGCCAGTGCAATTTTGATTGTGTTGCATTGAATGTGTAGATTGCTTTGGGTAGTATTGACATTTTAACAATATTTGTTCCAATCCATGAGCATGGAATGTTTTTCCATTTCTTTGTGCCTTCTTCAATTTCTTTCATAAGTTTTCTGTTAGTTTTCAGCATACAGGTCTTTTACATCTTTGGTTGGGTTTTTCCTAGGTATTTTTTGATTCTTGGTGCAACTGTAAATGGGATTGATTTCTTGATTTCTCTTTCTGTTGCTTCATTATTACTGTATAGACATGCAACCGATTTCTGTACATTGATTTTGTATCCTGCGGCTTTGCTGAATTCATGTAACAGTTCTAGCAGCTTTTTGGTGGAGTCTTTCAGGTTTTCCTTGTAGAGTATCATGTCATCTGCTAAAAGTCAAAGTTTGACTCCTTCGTTGCCAATTTGGATGCCTTTTATTTCATTTTGTTGTGCGATTGCTGATGCTGGGACTTCCAACGCTATGTTAAAAAAACAGTGGTGAGAGTGGACATCCCTGTCGTGTCCCTGATCTCAGGGGGAAAGCTCTCAGTTTTTCCCCATCAAGGATGATATTAGCTATGGGCTTTTTATATATGGCTTTTATGATGTTAAGGTATGTTCCTTCTATCCCGACTTTCTTGAGGGTTTTTATTAAGAAACGATGCTGTATTTCGTCAAATGCTTTTTCTGCATCTGCTGACAGGATCATATGGCTCTTATCCTTTCTTATATTAATGTTATGCATTACATTGATTGATTTGTGAATATTGAACCAGCCCTGCAGCCCACAAATGAATCTCACTTGATTATGGTGATAATTCCTTAAATATACTGTTGAATTCGATTTGCTAGTATCGTGTTGAGAAGTTTTGCATCTATGTTCATCATGGATATTGGCCTATAATTCTCCTTTTTAGGGGGTCTCTGGTTTGCGAATCAAAGTAATGCTGGCTACATAGAATGAGTCTGGAAGCTTTCCTTCCATTTCTATTTTTTGGAACAGCTCAAGAAAAATAGGTATTAACTCTGCTTTAAATATCTGGTAGAATTCCCCTGGGAAGCCATCTGGCCCAGGACTCTTATTTATTGGGACATTTTAGATAACTGATTCAATTTCTTTGCTGGTTATGGGTCTGTTCAAATTTTCTATTTCTTTTCGTTTGAGTTGTGGTAGTGTGTGGGTGTTTAGGAATTTGTCCATTTCTTCCAGGTTGTCCAGTTTGCTGGCATATAATTTTCCTAGTATTCTCTAATAATTTTTTGTATTTCTGTGGTGTTGGTTGTGATATCTCCTCTTTCACTTGTGATTTTATATATTTGGGTCCTCTCTCTTTTCTTTTTGAGAAGCCTGGCTATGGGTTTATCAATTTTGCTTATTTTTTTCAAAAAACCAGCTCTTAGAGTCATTGATCTGTTCCACTGTTTTTTGTTTTTTTTTTTTATATTGTTTATTTCTGCTCTTTTATTATTCTCTTCTTCTACTGGTGTTGGGGTTTCTTTGCTATTCTGCTTCTAGTTCTTTTAGAAGTGTGGTTAGATTTTGTATTTGGGATTTTTCTTGTTTCTTGAGATAGGCCTGGATTGCAATGTATTTTCCTCTTAGGACTGCCTTGGCTGCATCCCAAACGGTTTGGACTGTTGTGTTTTCATTTTCATTTGTTTCCATATATTTTTAATTTCTTCTTTAATTGCCTGGTTGACCCATTCATTCTTTAGTAGGATGTTCTTTAACCTCCATGCATTTGGAGGCTTTCCAAGCTTTTTCTTGTGGTTGATTTCAAGTTTCACAGCGTTGTGATCTGAAAACATGCATGGTATCATCTCGATCTTTTTGTATTTGTTGAGGGCTGTTTTGTGACCGAGTATGTGATCTATTTCAGAGAATGTTACATGTGCACTCAAGAAGAATGTGCTTTAGTATGAAAACCAACCAGAATAACCAGAATAGAGAAGGGAAGGAATAAGTGGAAGAAAAGGAAGAAAAAATATATATATATACATATGTATATATATATATAATAAGAATTGACCAAGAATCAAATCAGAAAATGCAAAACTGCTGCACTGATATCTGAAGGTGACTTCGTACCAATGGCTGTGCTCGTTTGGAGGAGGGTCTGTCTGGTCCGATCAGTGTCAGTCTTGCTCAGTAGTTACCAGGCACGGTGGGGCATAGTTTGGTGTAGGCGGGTCCCGCCTCCACTGTAGGCCCGCTGTCCATTCCCTGAAAACCCACCTTGTTGGTGATGGGGAGGAAAAATGGCGACACCCCAGTCTCTCCTCCCTGTAGCAGATGTCCCAGACCACTCTGTTCAGGCCACCCTACAGTGCTGCGCAGGCCTGAGCGGGCTGGTTTGTTCCACCCCACCGTCTCCTGCACCTCCCAGGAGCTTGGCTGGGATTCAAACCCTGATGTCTTAAAGGATCCAGTTCCACACATCCCAGTTCCAGGGGAGTGCCACTCTGCCCAGCTGACAAAGGGCCTCTGGCTGGCACCTGCAGGGTCTTTTGTCCATGGAGCGGCTTATGCCTTCTTCCCACAGCCCACAAGGGAGGGGACTGCTCTCTCCAAATGTGCTTGCTACCGAGCTAGGCGCTAGCTCCCCCTTCCCCCCCAGGCACCTGAACAGGGTAGCCAGCCCCAGTCCCAAGAAAGCACTGCAACCCTGGATAGAGTTAGAAATTGGATCTCTCTCCGTTTTTTTCTGTTCTCCAGTCTGTGGTTTTTCGCTGGTCTAAATTCAATCCTACACTTTCACAGCCTCTCTTTCTCTTCCTCTTGTCTCTCCACAGAAGGGGATCCCTCCCCTCTGTGCCCACACCACCCGTTTTATCTCTCCCAATTCATAATCACACACATATGGCCTGCCCAGTTGTCCCCATGGGCCCCTAGAGATGTTTCTGTCACTCTGTTGGGGGGGGGGGATTCCTGAAATTTCAAGTCTTCTGGCCTCAATACTGCTGTGTTCGAGGGGTGAGGGAACTTCAGGTCCCCTTACTTTTCTGCCATGTTGACTCCTCCCCTACGAAAAACTGCTATATATTTATTTTGAGAGAGAGAGAGAGAGAGAGCACACACGCATGCACGCAAACACCTGTGTGTGTGCCTGTGCATGCAAGCAGGGGAGGGGCAGAGAGAGAGAGGGAGAGAGAGAAAGAGTCCCAAGCAGGCGCCACACTTTTATCGTGGAACCCAACTTCAGGCTTGATCCTATGACTGTGAGATCATGACCTGAGCCGAAATCAAGAGTCAGATGTTTGACTGACTGAAGCATCCAGGTGCCTCTTAAAGTTTATTTATTTATTATTTTAGTTATCTCCGCACCCAATGTGGGGCTCAAGCAGATTTATGCTCTGTATGTGATATGTTTTATCAGCCTGAAGCCTTTGTGAAGGCCGAAAAGAGAAAGACCGTAGAGAGGTCGCTCCACGTGAAAAAAACATAATAACCTTGGACAAGGACGCCACACTCTTGCTCCTCTTACCTAGTTCACATTCTAGCCCTTGTCAATCTCTTCTACGGTTTCTTCGTGCTTTTTCCTGACCTCTGCCTGTGAGGGTCCCAGGCAGTGGTGTGCTGGTCGATGTTTAACATTGGCTCCACGGGTTGGGGGGTGGGGGGCCTCGAGCGCGGTGTTCGCCAATGTTCACAACGCAAATATTTCCACGATGGCTGAATTGCGGCTGTTACTGCCGGGGGTTTGGGAAGAGATGTGCTCCGCCACCAGCCACCACTGGCCCTTGGGCTTAGTAATCAGGCCCTTCTCTTTCTTTGTGGTTATTGCCTAGGTGATCTCACCAGATTCCGTGGCTTTAAATACCTTCCATATGCCGAGGAGTCCCAAATTAGGTCTGATGCCCAATCTCTCCAGTTCGCACGTATTCTCGTCCGACTGTGAACGTGTCGGCTTCACTTGCATGTCTAACAGGCATGTGAAATGTAACAGGAACAAAACGGAACTCCTGATTTCACCAGGGCCCGCCTCCAAGTCTTCCACCGTCTCGGCAGAAGGTATCATCCTCCACCCCGTCACTCAGTCCTCGACCCTCGGAATCGTCCTCGACTCTTTCTCTCATACCCCACGCCCAACTCATTGGCAGCTCTTATTAACTGTGCCTTTAAAATTTGTCCCGAATCACACTCATGTGTGTGTGTGTACCATCTCTGGTCCCTGCTGAGTAATCCAGGCATGATTTCTCTCCTGTGGTAGCATTTCTGCCTCTGCTCTGTGCCTCGACAGTCCGTTCTCTACCCAGTGGCCAGACTGAGCCTTTAATGCAGAAACTGGCTCCCATCACCCCCTTGCTTAAAACTCTCCAGTGACTTTTTCGTCACAGTCAGAATAAAATCCAAACCCAGTCACCTGCAGTGAGGCTCTCCTACCTCATCGGGCCCTTGCTACCTCTCCACCTTCGACTCTTTCCACGCTGCCGTCTGCTTATCCCCCTCCAAACGCACCGGCCCGCTTGCTCTTATCAACACACCGGCTTAGTCTAGCTTCAGACTTTCACATTTCTGTCCCTTCTGCGTGGGAATCTCTCCCGACAGCCTGGACATAATTCATTCACCTCATTCAGGTTCTTACTCAAATGCTACCTCTTAAGAGAAGCCTTTCTTTTTTTTTTTTTTTTTTAATTTTTTTAATGTTTATTTATTTTTAAGAGAGAGAGTGAGACAGAGTGTGAGCAGGGGAGGGCCAGAGAGGGAGACACAGAATCTGAAGCAGGCTCCAGGCTCTGAGCTGTCAGCCCAGAGCCCGATGCGGGGCTCGAACTCACGGACTGCGAGATCATGACCTGAGCCGAAGTCAGACACTTAACTGACTGAGCCACCCAGGCGCCCCAAGAGAAGCCTTTCTTGATTACCAACCTATATGTGTGTGTGTGTGTGTGTGTGTGTATATATATATATATATATATATGTTTATTATTATTATTATTATTATTAACCCCTACACCCAACGTGGGGCTCACGCTCACAACCCTGAGATCAAGAGTTGCATGCTGTACCCGCTGAGCCAGCTGGGCGCCCCGCCGTGCTTAATTTTTCTTTACAGCACTTATCATCTGATTTATATTATTTACTGGCTTGTTTCCATAAAGGAAGGTGTTTGTCTTGTTGAGTGCTGTATTCCCAGCGCCTACAAAGGTACCTTGCCCACAGGAGGTGCTTAAAGAACTACTTTGAATGATGAATAAATGTCTATGTATTTATGTAAATGTATATTTAATTTATGATGAATAAATAAATATGAGAAACGGAAACCATCTACTCTCACCCAGCTTCCTGTCTGTATATCAGGGGTGGTAAACCTTTTCTGGAAAAAGCCAGATAGTAACTATAGATTAGACTTTGTGGCCATCGTATCTGTATGGCAGTTACTTAAGCCTGCGTTTGTAATAGGAAAGCAGCCACAGACAATACTTTAAGAAGTGAACATGGCCACGTTCCAATCAAACATTACGCACAGAAAACAGGCCAAAGGCTAGATTCGCCCTTTGGGCTGCAGCTTACAGACTCTGGTCTAGATGAGTATGACTGTACTAGTCTGCTATCTTCATTAACATGACCTTCCTATTCCACTGTCTTCATCATCAGGCCTTTCTGTTCCAGGAAATTCTTGCTCAAGATAATAAAAGTCGCAAATAACTTTGGAACAACCCAATCGAATGCACATCAGACAGCTGCTCAGTTTTCACTGAACGACATTGAATGACGATCTTCTCTGCGAGCTTCTTTGAGAATTTCCTATAAGACCCTCATCTGGCTGCGTCTACTTATCCTAGACTCCTACATCGCAATCCTACGTTGAAAGACCTGCCTTCCGCCAGACTTCAAAACCTCATCGATACCCCCAACGTGGCTCTCCTCACTCAGAGATGCTGCTAAGACTGCCAAGGTGATGGTCTCCCTGAGAACACTGAGCTATAGCTCAGAGCTATTTGCTGGTGTTTCCAAAGCATCAGACGTAACGCAGGACAATCCCAGAGGAGGTTATCGTGTCGTTTCTGTTATTTGTGCCATCATAATTTCTTGGCCCTCAAAATTCAAGGCCATATTCATTCATTTACTCATTCAACAAATATGTATCAAGATCTTATTACACATCTGCCCTCCTACCAGCGAGTCTTGATATGAGTGTGTAAGCACAAATCAGCCAGCTTTGCTCTGTGAGCGGATGAGAGCAAAAGGCAATCTTTTCCCCCAGTGATTAGCGAATGACTTTCATGTATGATTTTGGGGGTTATTTTGAACTTAAAAAAAAAAATACATATTTCACTGGGGATTTTAATAGGGAAAGAAAAATATACTCCTTAAAAATGAGGACCTCTTGGTTTGCCCTAAGCTTTTTAGATCTCTTCTCCAGCCTCTGAAGTTCACGGATCCCAGAGTCTGCAACCAGTTGTGCATACGGCCAAGAGTTTTCTGGACGGATGCCAGGCACGGCTGAAACATCAACTTTCTGACAACCAGGCGGGGGGAGAGGCAGCCCTCACCGCCATCATCGTCCATAAAAACCCTGGAATTTATTTGCACAAAGAGCTCATTGAGAGCCGACAGGTCTGCTACAGCCATTCCTTTATTCTCATGGAGGAAGCGCCAGAAAAACCAGTCCTGTCTGTGCCATTTCTGCAAATGCTCGAAAGGCTGCGCCTTGTGGGTAATCAGCAGGCCTGGCTTCCCAAATGGGTGGAGGCGACCGGGCAGGCCTGGGGAGAGAGCCCAAGGCTCCAGTCAGGGCCTCACTGAGCCACCTCCCTGCCCTCATCTTGGAAATGCAGACGGGGAAGCAAAGTAGCACCTCACTCACAGGCAGCATGTGTTAATCCACCGAGAGAATGGAAGTGAAATGGTTTTGTAAGCTCAGAATCTCTTCCCAAATGCTGGTCATTACGATTTCGTGAAGGAAGGGGTTGCAAAAGAACCTGCCAACCCCCCCCCACCCCTCCGCCCCCAAATCTTCTCAGCAGTGCTGGGATTTCTGTTCATAGAAAAGCAATCTTTATTTGTTCTTTCCTCGTTTGGGTTTGGACTCTTTTTAAAATGCGAGCACCTCCTAGAAGGCATAAGCCATCAAAGCAATCCACCCGAAAACACACGGGCTTCTCGAATGCTTTCCTTTCCTTCTCTCAGGAGGGATCAGGTGGCTAAGGACGGATAATGACAAGAGATTACTAAAAAGTTGGGGGAGGTCCTCTTAAAAAGGAGGAATGTCTAGCGAATAATGGAATCGTAATGGCCTTGCGGAGTATAAGCATCAGTGGTTTTTGAAGTGAAATCTTAGGCAGGTTCCTTTTATATAAAACAGAAAGAAACAAAGCTTCTCAGCCACCATCACAGCCTCGTGCTGATGCGGGCGCCTTTCCCCCTCGAGGCCCCTCTGTGGGATCACAGGGCTGTGAGGACCAGAGCTTGGAAATCTCTCTACTTAGCCTCTCCCTCATATATCGGAGGTCCCAGAAGAAAGGAGGAAGCATAGCCAGTCTCCTAAGTTAGGGCTCACGGCTCGGCACAGGGACAAAACCACGATAACAAACGCTGGAGATCTTACTATATGCCAAGCTCTTGGCTCAACTATGCGCCTGATCTGATTTAATCTCCAAAACGAGCTTGTGAAACAAACACTATTCTCTCCTTCCCATCTTACAGATGGGGAAACTGAGGCTTGGGGAGCGTTAAAAAGAAAAAAACTCATAAGACACTCAGACTGAGGCCTGTATAGTTCCGGGGCTGGTATTCTCAACTCCACTGTCGGTCTAGAAATTTCCTCTATCAATCATGCTGTTCTCCTGAAGAGAACTTTTGTCTCTGTCTGACGCTCGTTGCCACAACATCATCTAGAACTTCTGCAGATTCTAGATTTGGATTTCAGTGGAGACTTGTCTGCAACACCCACACGTTATCTTCAGTCTGGATTTATATTTTAGAAGAGAGGAAAAGAGTCTGAATTAAAATAGAAAGTTCTTTTATGGGCGTAACAAGTGAGCATACAGTGTTAGGCACAGGATGAGGTTCTATTTTCCTCCCGTGTTGCCAACTCTGGGTCGTTCCTTTTTTCTTTTCAAATTTAGCATAAACTTGCTGAATAAAAGACGAAGGAAAAGTTGACATACTGCAACAAACAAAATACCCCACCTTAAAATCTGAAATTCAGACGGGAGAATGACTCTGAATGCAAAGTAACATTGGATCTGTTTTAAAAAAATAAATAAATAAAATCAAAAAACCCCCAAACACAGCTCACCGTGGAAACTTTTAAGTGATTTCCAGAAGAGAGAAAGAGAAGGAAAGACACCAAATGAATGAGGACATTCTTCTTTTAGTTTAAACAGCAGGAGAGAGAAGTGAAAAACATTCGACTCCCTCACTGGCTAGAATAGATAACCATATTAGCATCAGTCCCCAGCGAAGCCATCATTCACGTGATTGTGACAGCTACAGGATTATAAAGATAATAGCATTTTAGAGCTATGAAAACTGCTCGAGATGAGCCGGCAGCCTCTCTTAGAGATAGAAGACGGTGAAAGGGAGACACTGATGGGCAGGAGAGTGTGCTGGCTTTAACGGGTGGTTGGTCTCATTGCATTTGCAAGAGCTCTTTGTGTGATGGAGGGAAGGACATTTGGTTTGGGCATGACACGATTTTTTGGAATCGTATTTATTTTTCGTCGGTTGATTTTTACCTGGCACATTTTCCAAATACGTCTTTCCCCCCCCCCCCCTTCTTGTATTTTTGTTCAAATATGCTGTCCTTTTAAAAAAAAAAAAATAGCTTTTGGGATTCCAGTCTTTGTTAAGGAAGTCCTTATCTTCCCACTGTGGGTGCCTTGGGTTTCGTTTTCATTTGCATTTGAGACTTTACTCTTTAGGCAATTTATACAATGGCCATACTATATTGATTTTATTGTAATGTCTCTAATGTTACCCCCCCCTTTGCTTTTCTTCCCCCCATACATTCTTGGTTCTTCTTGAACATTTATTCTTCCATAATAATTTTAAGAATCACAGTAGTGTTTGGGGTAGGCTAAATAATGTGTGCCCCTTGCCCCACCCGATATGCATACCACCTAATCCCTGGAACCAGTAAGTGTTACTTTATTTGGCAAAACGGACCCTTCAGGTTAAGTTAAAGATTTTGAGATGGGAGATGATCTTGAATTACCCTGTGGGTCTAATGTCATCACAACCATCCTTATGAGAGGGACACAGAGCAGTCAGAATGGTGAGAGAAGGTGAAGGGGTGACAGAGATCAGACTGGTGTGCTTTGAGGCTGGAGGAAGGGTGACAGGGCCACAGGAACATGAACAAAGCAAGGAAGTGATTCTCTTCAAAGCCACCTCGGAGATCCAGTCCTGCCCACACCTTGATTTCAACCTCTGAGACTGATTTCGCACGTCTAACCTCCGGAACTGTAAGAGGATCGTTTTGTATTGTTTTAAGCCACTGAGTGTGTGGTAATTTGTTATGGCAGTGATGGGAAACGAATACGGTGTCGCAATGGAAAGCAAATGAAATTTACGCATCAATTTGTGAAAACTGACATTTCTATGCCATTAGTTTTCCCATTCATGAACATAGTTTCCCTTTTCATTTGTTCAGACTTGTTCTGTTTTCAAGAAAATTACATGTAATAAAAAAATTAAACATATAAAAACTAAAAACACCGAT
Source organism: Panthera uncia (assembly GCF_023721935.1). NCBI lineage: Eukaryota > Metazoa > Chordata > Mammalia > Carnivora > Felidae > Panthera > Panthera uncia. The sequence continues at coordinate 17,699,833 of NC_064807.1, forward strand.
TCTCACGTGGGATTTTTCTTTCTTGCTAACCTTATTCTGAAATATTTTACATTTTGCCATTGTTGTGAATGAAACATTTTTCTGTTTCTACTTCTATTTAAAATAGTTGTTTGTCCGACCAATTACCAAATTCTCTTATTACCTTTTCTCGAGTCTCTTTGGTTTTGTTGTTGTTATGTGTCTTTTTTTATTTGCATTTTTTAAATGTCTATTTATTTTTGAGAGAGTGAGTGAGTGTGAGTGGGGAGGGGCAGAGAGAGAGGGAGACAGAGTATTGGAAGCGGGCTCCGTGCTGACAGTGGACAGCCAGGTGTGGGGCTTGAACTCATAAACCACGAGATGGTTACCTGAGTGGAAGTCAGGCACTTAACAGACTGAACCACCCAGTCACCCACCCCTATTTGTATTTTTATTTTATGTATTTATTTTTTAAGGGATACCATTATATCAACCGCAAAGCCGAAGAGTTTTATTCCTATTCTCAAATATTAAGTCCGTTACTTAATTTTGTCACGTTAACAAGTTTGGGATCTCTTCGAAGTCAGTGTTTGGCCATGAGGATGATGGTGAACATCCCTGTGTGGTTTTAAAATGGTTTTAGCCTTTTGCACTTTAGGATCCGGTCTGCCATCAGTTTGGTGAATAGCCTTTATTATTAAGTAATTCCTTTAATTCTCATGTTATTCATTAGGAATGGGCCACTTTACTAAATACATTTTAAGCACCTAAAGATATGATCATCAGGTTTTCCTCCTCAAAGGATTTATGTAATAGATTGTCTTGCTAGACTTCCTGACACTGAAATGCTCTTGACCTCATGGAAGAAATCATGGTCTGCTTTTTTTTTTTTTATTTCTTTTTTTCTTTTTATACACGACTGAATTCTACTTGTTAATATTTTATTTAGATTTCTTGGCTCTATATTTGCCAACTTGCCTGTAATTTTCAATACCTTTATCAGCTGTGATTAAGTTTAGTTTGACTTTATAAAATGGATTAGGGGCTCTCCCTCCTTTTCTGTGGCTTACAGTCGTTTAAATAAAAGCGGTATTGTTGGTCCTTTAAAGGTAGGATAAAATTCAGCTAGAAATTCACATCTGGTTACTTTTCAAACATTTGAATGTCCCTCTTCTTTTCCGCCTAACTCTCAATGCCTAGGTTTTTCTGATGTCATTTGGTGCTTTTAATTCTAGATTGTGATTTGAATTATTCTTATCATATAAGTCTAGTTCAAGAGCCTGAATTAGACTTATCTGTTACTACTCAGAATCTTCGTACTTATTCACTATGCAAACATGCATAAAGAGTCATTGGTTACCAGTCAGCCTTCTTTTTCGTCTTTTCCCAGATTGAAATTTACATTCTGATTTATTTGATGTTGGATTAGTCTTTCTCTGGGTATTTTCCTCAAATGGAGTACCTCACAGATATACTGCTTTACTCTCTGAAATTGTATTTTCTTTTGCTCTCAAAGATTAATGAAATAATGCCTGGGTGTGGAATTTCTCTCTGTGATGTGTAATATTTCTCTGTTTTGTGGTCGGATGTGGTGCCTATCAGATTCTTTCCCATTGAGGTAGCTTGCTCATTCTTTCTGGAAGCTTATCAGATCTCTTTATTTTTAGAATTCAAGACTTTAATTGGAAAAAGGCTACATGAATGCCTTTTCTCACAGTACCCCATTTTCTTAATGACTAATGATGTTGAGCATCTTTCTGTGTCTGTATTGGTCATTTGTCTACCTTCTTTGAAGATATGTTTATTTAGATGGTATGTTCATTTCTACCTGGGTTATTTGCCTTTTTATTGTGGCTATTGATTTTTTTTAAATTTTTTTTTGTTGCTTGATTGAATATATGACTTCCTAACATTTTCTGGATAATGGTGATTATCAAAGGAATACATTCTTCATGTTTCATCAGAAGTTATAAAAAGTACTTTATGACATTAATGAAGAATGGCAATCTGACATTTAAGGCTGAGTAAGAGTAAGAAGTTAATCCTCAGAGATCTAAATTACATTTCGAAGGGATTGCTCCAGAAGGTTTTTGTAGTATTGATTCTAAAGAATCATTGATTCTAAAGAATTGATTCTAAAGAATCACAGTAGAAGTGAGTAGTCTAGTTAAGGATCTGTTACAATAATGTAGGTGAAAGGTGAAGGTGTTTGGACCATGATGATAATGGAGACTAGGATTGTAAGTGATCGGGTAGAATGAAGAGAATTTGCCACTGGATTGAATGCAGTAAGGAGAGAAAGAGAAGAGTCAAGGAAAACTCTAAGGTTTTTGTCCTGAGAAGCTAGAGGAATGGAATAAGTTACTGAGTTCAAGATGACTGCAGGAGAAATAGTTTGAGGATGAAAATTAAGAGCCCTCTTTTTAACATGTTAAATGTGAAATTTCTATTAGATATCCCAATGGGGATATTGAGTAAGAATTTAGGTCTCCTTGTTGAAATTCCAAGGGGAAGTATTGGCTAGAGAGAAAAATTGAGGACTCCTCGTCAGATAGATGGCATTTAAAATCGTAATCCTTCAAGAAAATGTAGTATATATACAATGGAATATTATTCAGCCGTACAAAAAAAAAGGCAATCCTGTCATTTGAGACCATGTGGATGATTCTAGAGGACATTATGTTAAGTGAAATAAGCCAGACAAAGATAAATATTACATGATATTACTTATATGTGGAAGAAAGCAAAAAGGAAGGAAGGAAGGAAGGAAGGAAGGAAAGAAGGAAGGAAAGAAGATGGGTGGAAGGAAGGAAGGAAAGAAAGAAAAAAATCAAACTCATAAAAACAGGAAGGAGAAAAGTAGTTGCCAGGGTTGAGGGGCATGAAGGAGCTAGGAAGAGGTTCCTGAAAGGATGGAAACTTCTAGTTATAAGATGGATATGATCTAAGGATCTAATGGGTGGACATGGTGACTGCAGCTGATAACATTGTATTATTTAATTGAAATTTGAAATTTGTTAAGAGAGCAGAACTTAAGTGTTCTCACCAAAATAAATAAATAAATAAAGGAAAGTAAATATGGATGGCAGGTGTGTGAATTAACTCTATGGGGTAAATCCTTTCACAACGTATACATATACGTACGCCTCCAATATCTAAACATCATACAATTCCGTCGATTATACCTCAGCGAAAGCAGGGGGAAAGGTCTTGGTCCTAAGGAATGAGTGTTGCATAGAGGGAAAGAGGTCTAGAGGTGGGAAAATGAGGGTCAAAAAGCAAGGAGGCTCAGAGGATGTGGGTGAGACAGGAGGAGAGCAAAGACAGAGTGATGAACTGATGCCAGAGAAAATGGTGCCACAGGAAGGAGGGAAGAAGGATCCGCTGGGTCAAAGCCAGCTGGAGGCGGAGGAACTTGAGTTGGAGAGGAACCTTTGGGTTGACAACTGGTAGAGGTGACCATAACTGTTGGGCTCCCTTGGTGACACTGACAGCCTGATTGGAGTAGGTTCAAGACACAAGTGAATAAAGGATATTGAAAAAGTTCTATTATTATCCGCACGTCAAACAAAAATTTTCAGTTCTATTTCTTACTACCAGAAACCTAGTCATACTCTGGTGGGTAACCTCTGCTAATTTAAGTTAACATTGACGATTCAGAAGTACTTGCATAAATCAGGTATTTGAAGATGCCACAAACACACTTCGCGGAACTAAGTACAAGACATACTGTGCCCTCTGGGACTTCTTTTGGAATATTTGCATGGAAAAGTGAGCAGTTTTACCATAAAGGGCAGCAGAGAAATGAGGCTGTGATAGAAAGAAGTGAATGGAGACTCTTCCTCTTAAAGATGGGGAATTTCACAGCCATGCAGTAGAGAGACAACACTGGATGGGGACAGAGGCTGGAACAATGCCTTCGTGGAGATTAAAAAGTGTCTCATCACAAATGGCAGCACTGACCTCAGCTAGGAAGCAATGGTTCAGCCACAATAAGCAGACGAAAGAAAGCAAGTATGTGTAGAGAGGCAGGGGTCTTGGGGTCGTGAGTTGAAGCGTCGCGTTGGGTGTAGAGATTGCTTACAAACAAAATCTTAAAAAATAATTTTTAAAAAAAACGACAGAAAGAAAAAAAAAGGAGTTTTTTCACATCTTCTTTTAGAAGCAAGCATAGACCGTATACATCGGAATAATGCTTGCTGCTGTAACAGAGATCAACACAAATGGACAAACAAGGACTCAGACGCAATAAAAGAACACGTCTCATTCATTAACCGTCCAAGATGGGATCTCTGGTTGTCAGGGGGAGTTTTGTTTCCACACAGACTTGTAGGATTCCATCAAATGACAGCTCTGCCATTTTCAAAGTGTTATCTCGAGAGCCACCGTGGCAACGTGGAGTGCCGCCATTTTGGTGAGCCCCAGAGAGAAAGAAGATGGAGGACTGCGCCTGGGGAAGTGGCCCACCTTGCTTCTCCTCACGCCTACTGCTGGAACTCAGTCACGTGACACATCTCACCGCCAGGGTGTCTGGGAAATGTCATGCAGCTGTGTGCTCAGCAAGAAAAGGAAACCGATTTTTTTGAACAGCCAGCAGACTCTGTCACGCCAACCACTGAAAGAGACACCTAGCAAAGCTTTCCTTGAGCATCTCTTTAGGGGCCTCTAATAGTTGCAATTATGACAGTGTTTCGAAAACATGGGAAAGTGCTTGCGATTCAGTCATACGTATTTGGCGAATACCTAAAACGTGCAATATGCCGTGCTAAGTGCTTTATATCCATTATCTCATTTAACCCTCTCCTAAACCCCAAGACAAGGGAGTATATTGACCCTAGTTGGTGCAGGAGGAAACTCAAAGTCCCAGAAGTGGCAGGAGTCGGATGTAGAACTTGGTCAGCCAACTTCAAAGCCCACGTGTGACCTCTTTGCTGCGCTCAGAAAATAATCGCATGCTACAATCACCAGCCACTTAAAAAGGAGGCACATGAAAAGACCCCGAGGAGCACACGAAGTGCATCATCGTCATCCTGTCTGGGTGGTGCAGTTTTTATCTTCCTCTATTTTCCAAAACTGCTTAAAGAAGCTTTTTCCCGGTTCAAACCTTTTTCACTGAGATGACGTTTCTCTCTAAATGAAAGAAGACTACCGCTTACCGATTACCCAGGTGTGTGTATAAAGACAAATAAGAAAAGCTTCTTTCTCAATAACAATGGGAGTGATACTCTGCTTTTCCTGGAACTCGCTTGCGTGTAACCTCTCTGGGGCTTGTCTGCGGTTATGGAATAAGAAAACCCTTCCAGTTGCCTTCTTTGGAACGGGCGTGGTTTATCTCGTTCTCCACCTCAGTGAGTAACTTACTGCAAAGGGCATTGTACTTGCTCAGAAAGGGATCCACGTGGGACTCATACCATTAATCTTTCCCTGCCACCATCACTCTGCAGTCTCTTGATACGATGTAATATTTCTTCCTTTCTTTTCCGTTGCTCTTGTTCTTCTTAAAACTGACAACGAATTTGGTCTCAAGTGAATTTTATTTTGAGCAATCTCAAGCGTACAGAAACTGCAGGAACGGCGCGAAGCATTTGCTTCCCTTGAGCCATTGGATCGTAAGTTGACGACGCGATACACTATTCGTCCCTGGATACAACCAAGAATATTTCCTGAAAACAAGGACATCCTTTTACAAAAGCAAAATACCCTCATTGAAATCTTTGTTAGAATTTTTTTTTTTTTTGAGAGAGAGAGAGAGAGAGAGAGAGAGAGAGAGAGAGACAGGCAGAGTGTGAGAGGGAGAGGGGCAGAGAGAGACGGAGACGCAGAATCCCAAGCAGGCTCCAGGCTCCGGGCCGTCAGCCCAGAGCCTGACGCGGGGCTCGAACTCACGAGCCACGAGAGATCATGACCTGAGCCTAAGTCAAATGCCACCCAGGCGCCCCAGCATTTTTGCATTACAACCATCTATGCCTCACACCCCATTCGGGGGGGGGGGGGGGGGGTGACTCCAGTGAGTCCATTATAGCAAAAGATCCACCAAAATTCCTGGTTGCATTTATAATTGTCAACCACTTTGGTCTCCCCAAACTACAGTGATTAACTCCTCAGGCTTCCCTTGACTTTTCTGACTTTGATGCCTTTGAAGATTACAGGCCTGTTATTTTATCGACATCACTCAATTTGGGTCTGTCTGGTAGAAGGTTTAGGTTACGCGTCTTTGGCAGGAATTTCTCCGGTGACGCTTGATTCTTAAGCAACCTATCAGGAGCACACGACTTCAATTTCCTCCATTACAGACGACGTTCAATTCGATCGCTTGGTGGTAGTGTCTGCGACTTTTTCCAGTAGGAAATTACTCTTTTCCCTGCTCTAGTTAATCTGTATCTCATGGGAAAGGATCTATGTAAATATCCCTTCTCATTACACTTGCAATTTACCCATACAGTCGCATTGCTAAGGACTCATGGTTTTCTATTGTATTCAAGAAGTTATAATCCATTATGATGATGATTTATTTTGATACTGAAGCTGGCTTCTGTGTCCTTTTGATATGCCCCTATCACTTCCTCGCCTTTTGCCAGAGTCCATTTTGTAAGTTTCCTGCCTCAGCCCTGCATTCAGCCAGTTCCCCCAAAGTGGAGAACCGTCTCAAGAATATGAAATCTAGACTGTGTTAATTGCTATTAGAAGCCCTCTTAGCAGACAGAATTGTGGGATACTTGGAAGTATACAGCTACATACATATTTTACAGGTATAGGAATATAAAAATATACATGTACAGACACATTTTTTTTCCAATTTTTTAACATTTATTTATTTTTGAGAGAAAGAGAATGAGCAGGGGAGGGGCAGAAAGAGAGGGAGACACAGAATCCAAAGCAGGCTCCAGGCTCTGAGCTGTCAGCACAGAGCTTGACGCGGGGCTCGAACTCTCGAGCTGTGAGATCATGACCTGAGGCAAAGTCGGACGCTTAACTGAGCCACCCAGGTGCCCCCAGACACATTTTCATCTCTACTTAGTCTTATGGCTATCTACATATGTTGAAAACTATAAAGCTACTCCCAATGCATCCAATTCCTATCCAATACCACAGTGTTCCAGTTTTCTCCTTTTCCGCATTTGTAACTCCTGGCTTCAACAGTAAGAAATCTGGCTCCCCATGTCCTTAAATTTCATTTGCTGTGCCCCCAGTGTGTAACCAGTATGTCTGGTCATAGCCACTGCCCCTGAGCCTCTCAGTACGCCCTCCTCCCCCTGCCCTTGCCCTGACTTGTCTACGTCACCATGTGAAAGCCATTTTCACCCCCCTTACACTCTGCTCCCCCTTCCTGCGTGGGCGCCTTCCTCATCCTCCTGGGGTATGGATTCCCTACACGGGACACAGTGACCTGTGCCGTTGCCCTCCATGCCCCCTGGGGTGTGGCTGTGACTCCCCACACAAGTCGTCCCTGCTGTGGCAATGCCTCCCTCACCCAGTTGGCTCCCCAAGTCCCCAGGGCAGGTGCAGTCACCCTCCTCAATCCACTCAGCCTGACCCCCCCCTCCCGTCGATGCCGAGCTCCCCTTTTTGGTGTGTGCCCCAAAGAGGAACAGAATTTGCAGAATTTGCCACCCTCAAATATGCCTCTTTGGCCTTAGGATTATTTCAGGGTGGTTAGGGGCGCCTGGGTGGCTCATTCAGTTAAGCGTCCGACTTCAGCTTCGGTCATGATCTCACAGTCTGTGAGTTCGAGCCCCGCGTCGGGCTCTGGGCTGACTGCTCGGAGCCTGGAGCCTGCTTCAGATTTTGTGACTCCTTCTCTCTCTCTGCCCTTCCGCCTCTCATGCGCTGTCTCTCTCTCTCTCTCAAAAATAAATAAACATTAAAAAGACATTTTAAAAAAAGGATTATTTTAGGCTAGTTATTGTTAAGAAGGAGCAGACACAGGAGAAGCTCTGAAAAGCGAATAGCAGTTACCTTTCCTGAGACATTTATATTAATAAGGGAAATCTCCATTTGTAAGGGTGTCCCCTGTACCAGGGAGAAGAGGACGACCAAAGCTCTAGAAACTCATCAGTGGAGGGGCGCCTGGGTGGCGCAGTCGGTTAAGCGTCCGACTTCAGCCAGGTCACGATCTCGCGGTCTGTGAGTTCGAGCCCCGCGTCAGGCTCTGGGCTGATGGCTCGGAGCCTGGAGCCTGTTTCCGATTCTGTGTCTCCCTCTCTCTCTGCCCCTCCCCCGTTCATGCTCTGTCTCTCTCTGTCCCAAAAATAAATAAAAAACGTTGAAAAAAAAAAAAAAAAAACTCATCAGTGGAGAAGGTGCTTAAATCTGCACCACAACCTTATCCTTGGCTTCCGCCCCTCCACACGGTGGAATCGGGTGCAGGACCCTTACAGCCCTGAATCACCACCATGACAAACCCTGAGTCCACCCTCAAGGTCCTGTGCTTTTGATCGAGTTTATGTCGGAGACCATCTCCGGGCCCAGAGTTGAGGTCTGAGTGACAAGAGCCTCAATGGATCGGGTACCAGACCAGAGGTCAGGAGGCAGGTATCTCGTCCTGGCCCTGAACTCTCCTGGGGGTGCGAAGTCTGTCATTCCGCCTGGAGTCTTTTATAGAAACAGGGGGATAAGCCAACAGAATGGTCAATAAATAAAATGTCGGAAAAGAGTACCTTTCTCTGTTTACAGAGAGAGAGCTGCTGCGAAGATAAAGTGAAATAAGGCATTTTGAAATGTTTTTGAAAACTATAAAAACCTAGGCAAATATGTTGTTTTTATAAGGGAAAGATTTGCCATGAAACATTCATGTAATGCAGGTGTTTGGTAGGACCATCCTATTTTCTTTATGGCCCGCAAGAGCGATGTGACTGAAATATGTCCCAATGCACGGAGCTGAAAGTGTGTGCCGGGGAAATAAAATATGGGACACGTAGGTGGGGGGGGTGGGGCAGCATGCGCGGAATCTTGCTGCAGCCAGAACTCTGGAAGCTTATGGGATGAGCATTGAAGAGTTTCCAGTTTAATTCAATTTGCATATTACTGGCCATTCTACTATAAACTTTAACAGCCGGATTCTTCCTTCAGTGACACCCCATCCCCAAATTTACTTCTCTTTATTTATCTCCTCTGTGGAAATTTCCTTTGTGTATCATTACCATTGTAGCAGCTTCTAGAACTTCCTTTTTCGTTACTATTTACTGTCCAGATCTGTGTAGTACCTAACTGAACTATCTCTTATTTCAACCAAAGAAGCCAACTAAATAGGATCTCGGGGTCTGAGAACTCCTTGATTCTCCAGGCTTCCATTGATGCAAAAGAAGGACTTCAAGTTTTCCCATATCTTCTGAGACCCCTCTTTGGCATTTTAAGTACAGTCTACTACATATTGGAATTGCTTTTCACTTACTCTTGGATGCCAGAGCAATGAAATAATAAGTCCCACTAAACCAAAAAAGGACCCCGAGGCCGCCAGCCCTATGTGGACGACATATAAAGATGGGATTCTAATGTTGCTGTATGTGAGAAAGACTTCGGTTACATTTTAAAAACATTCCAGAAAAACCACAGAAAGAAATTCAACACCTTTCAAAAGAAGAAATGAGGTCAAAGGCTGGGGAAAGCAAAGTTAAGAAATCCCCATGCTAAAGAAAGCAAAAGGCAGCATGAATATTGCAAGGAAGTGGTCAGTTTTAGTAGACGGTGGGGCAATGAGGTTGAGAGGAGGTGGAAATGACTGACTCATGGCTCCCTCTTCCATTTGGCTGTCTGCTGTTGAGGGCCTTTGCAAAGTCGTAGTTGCGACAGCAAGGGGGTTCTTAGCTCCGTGGTACCTGGGTGATACTCTGCAGGTAACTGAGCTGGGCCAATGAGTGGGATAAGGACCAGGCTCCTTCCAGGGTGACCCACAGGGAGTGTATGTGGGTGGGTGTGGCATTGGTTTCAACTGGATTGGGTGACATTTGAAGACGAAGTTACCCTGATGTATTTCTTCATTTCCCCCATTCATTCCTTTAGGAAATAATTATTATTGAAAAAAAATTTTTGTAACATGTATTTATTTTTGAGAGACAGAGCACGAGTGGGGAGGGGCAGAGAGAGAGGGAGTCATAGAATCTCAAAGAGGCTCCAGGCTCTGAGCTGTCAGCACAGAGTCCTATGTGGGGCTCGAACCCACAAACTATGAGATCATGACCTGAGCCAAAGTCGCATGCATAACGGACGGAGCCACCCAGGCGCCCCAGGAACCAATTATTGCCTGCATGGGGTTGGCCGATGGTTTAAACCAAAATACCAGACACACTGAATAAAAATGTGTAGGCCAAATAAAAAAAAAAATTACCCGCAAATTCCAATGATACGGAAAACCTACTGATTAATTTACTCCTGACAACAGCCATCATGTCAGTCCTAATTGGATGGGTGAGATCCCATCTTATATCAACACTTTGGTATGGCCATCTCACTAGAGATAGTGGGTCGAACGTATATGTTTATCTTGGTTCTCTCTAAAGACCCCACAAAAATGCCAGTGAATGAATTACTTTAAAGCACAAACTCAGAAAGACTAAGAGAGCAGAGGAAACAACAGGGGGAAGTGGAAGGTGGGAAGCCAGTGGGTAAGTGGGAATGAACTAACCAACTCAAAGAAGCTAAACCCTAAGTTACCAGTGGTGGGAAGGGGGTTATCCATCCAGTTTGTGCCACAGGCTCCCAGAAATGCTTAGGAATGGGTGACGCCAGATATCCCTAAAATGGCGGTCAGTGGAAACATGGGTTGAGAGTCTTTGAAGAAGCAGTTAGACTCTCGGCTTTCTTCTCAAAGCCTTTCAGCACAAGACCCGTCCATTTCCCACCTTTGCACGTGACGGGAAGGTTAGTCTCCAGAGCAACACTGCCCGGCCAGCACGGTAGCCATGAGGTGTATGTGGTTTCTGAGCACTCGAACTGGGCTTCTGGTAAATTGAGATGTGCTGTTAAGTGTGAAACACACAGCAGATTTGACGTCTGAGTAAAAAAAAAAAAAAAAAAGAGTGTAAAATACCTCTCAATATTTTTTTTCAAATGTAGAGGATATTTAGAAACAATCATGCTTTTAATATATTAGGTGAAGTAAAACGTCTTATTAAAATTCATTTCTCCTCTTAATTTTTCTTTTTTTAACAGGATTGAGAGGAAATTTAAAATTACTTTCATGGCTCCCATGATATTTCTTTTTTTTTTTTTTAAGTTTATTTATTTTTGAGAGAGAGAGAGAGAGAAAGTGTGAGCAGGGGAGGGGCAGAGAGAGAGAGAGAGAGAGAGAGAGAGAGGGAGAGAGAGAGAATCTCAAGCAGGCTCTGTGCTGCCAGCTCAGAGCCCCGACATGGGGCTCAAACTCAGGAACTGCTAGATCATGACCAGAACCTAAATCAAGAGTCAGATGCTTACCGACTGAGCCACCCAGGCGCCCCAAATGTGTTGCTCTTAAAATGACGATTTATGTTGTGGCTCATTTTTAATGCCCTCCTTGTGCACAGAAGTAATATTGTGCCGTAAGAATAACACTAAATGTGCGCGAAGGATGTGCACATGTCTGTGCTTGTTTCACTCGGCAGAAAGCTAAAACACCGGGCCGTGTGTCTCAAAGTGCCCACCTGACGATTCTCTGAGCACCCAGCAGGTGCCACTCGCAGAATCAGGTGCCTAAGCACAGAGACGCAATCCCGTCCTTGCTGTCCACAGAGGTACGGTCTAAGGGAGAAGTCAGACAAGAGGGGAAACGTTTTATTGTGCAGGGAGAGAGAGCAGGACAGAGTCCGCCCGGGGAGGGAGAGGGGGAGGACCCTACACCAAACAGGCTGGGGGAGGGGCGAGAGGAAACATTTGCAGAGAGAGGGCCAGCTGGGTGCCAGCGGAAGGAAGGGCACTCCCAGCAGAGAGCTCGGGGAAGGGGTCACAGGCAGGAAACTGAGGCTACCTTAAGTTGGCTGCATGGAGGCTGTGAAGGAGAAAGCGTCCAGGAGTGTGGATGGAGGGGGCCTGGGCCTGGCCTGTCATGCCAAGCGAGTAGAATGATCTACAGGAGTCGGGGCATCAGTGAGATGCTCGGGCGACTTCACCGAAACAGGGAGCCCCTTTGAGGGTCTCCATATGCTCTTCCCGAGTGGCTGGATGCCTCCCCTTCCCCATCTATCAGTTTATAGAGGGGATGAAAACAACTGCTACACCTGCCTTTTTTGAAAGGAAAATACCTGGGCCCGTGGAACCAGGGGCGGGGGAATGGGGCCGGTAGGTGCCAGGTCACAGTGTAAAATGTGCTTTTTGTGCTTTAAGTGCTCCTGAGGAGTCCCCATCCCCTGACAGCCCACCAAGACTGATGCCCATTTTTTGGACCCGTTAGCACCCAGAACCCCAGGGCCCCTCACCGAGGAGCTGAGCTGCTGGTCTTCTTCCTCCTGAGACCCATTCTGTCCGGGTCCAACCTCCAGTGAAAAGCCAGTGGATCAGACACTCTGATCCTGACTAATGCGGAATTCTTCCCCAGTTTTATAACCTCTTCAACTCGATACATGAGAAAGGTTTCTAGACAGTACTAAGAAGGGTTCTAAGGGGAGCATCAGGCACCTCGCAGAGTGACAGGGACGAGGTGTGCTGGCAAAAGTCTTCACGGCGCCCCTAAGTCATCACACAGATCCGGGGGATCCAGAAAGCCGTGTCAAAGCAAACGAAGTGAGCTGTTTTAGGTAGCTGAGAAGGGGCGCGAGGCAAGCCTTAAAACCATCTGCAGACTGCACAGTAGGACTTCCTGCCACGATATGGCAAAAAATGGGGGCGGTTGTTAGAATAAAACTTAACCTACAAAAACAGGTGATGGGGGGCAAAATATGGCCATGAGCCACAGCTTGCCCACACCGGTTATAGAGGTGGAAAAAAAGACCATGCTCTTTGGAGATACACAGACTTAAACTCCCATCCTAGCTCTAAGAACTGCTAGATATACGGTCTTATGAAGGTTCGTTAACCTTGCGGTCCTCATTTCTCTTGAATGTGAAACGGACTAGTAATTCCCACCTCTAGTACAGTGACCAGGCCAAGAGGAGATTCTAAATACAAAGACCTTAACGCGGTGATGAGCAAATGGAGGCGCGCAACAAATTTTAGACCCTCTTCTCTCCTTTGACTTTTCCTTGAGCCGGTATTGTTTCACACTTGGGGTACGAATAAATATTTTTTGATCCTTTGATTGACTGGGTGACCAAATGGCAGAGCCCAGCAAGGTAGGGTATGAGCCAGGATGACTCTGGGGCCCCATGTTTGTCAGAGGGCTGGGATGGGGTAGACTTTGGATCCTACAGGACGTTTGGAAGTCACTGAAGGAATTTGCAGATTCTTGTTTCAGGTAAGCCATCTTGGTTGCAAGCAAAATACATTGGTTAATTGAAGCAAAAAGGGAATTTACTGGAAGGATACGGTGTGGCTCACAAAATGCAAGAGGAGCTGGAGAATTCGATTTGGAAGGGATAAGGTAGCTAAATAAAGCCTTAGATGCACAAAATTCACATCAGACTTACCCCAGTTGCTAGAAGATTATTTCTTTTATATGGAGTGTATAATGTATTTTATACGATATTTAGCTTACATTCCAAGTCCCGTGGAGAATGCGGATGGGGTGAGTGTGGTTATATACACCTGACCCTTCACTGAGAGCTGGAAAAAGGAAGGGTCTTGGGCAAGGATCCTTCAGGGCCACATTGACTTCCTTAGTGGGAAAGCCAGCACCTGGCTGAGTAAGATGGCCACAGCAAACACTGATGAAGAGAAGGTTCTGAGACTTAACAAAAGGCATCAAGATTACCGGGCTGAAATACTCCTTATCCATCTACTAACGGTTTCTCACCCTTGCACGACCGACATTTTGGACAATATAACTCTTTGTTGTGGGGAGCTGTCTTGTGCATTGTAGAAAGGTTGGCAGAATCCTGGTCTCTCCCAAGTAGACACCAATAGCGGTGCTCCCTCCCCTTCCAAAACCCCTGGGGAGGGGACAGAACTACCCAGGTTGAGCTCTGGAGGGCTGGCTCGTATCCCAGGGGTCCCCTGAATACCCAGGATGCCTGGTTTGGTCGTTTGGTCCTATGTAATCACCTCCTCAAGCACTTGGTTGGCCTTGAGGACAGATTCGATTCAGTACTTGAGATCCGCTCTGCTTCCTGAGTGGATCCAACATTATCGACCTTACAGCGGAATGTTTGAACACCTTTTAATAGGACAATTTCTGAACATGCTCGGGTTCAGGTAAGGCTTGCCTTTCCAGTAGCCTAGACACTCAAGGGCGAATATGCAAATGAATGAATGAATGAATGAATGAATGCGTGACGCTGGGCTTCTGGGCAATAGCTTCCCCTTTAAAACAATAATTATCACTACTGGTACTGCCACTTGTTACTAAGCTCTGTGTGCCCTGGGCTGTAAGGTCGTTGCATATATTTTTCTCACTGGTTCCTCCCCCAAAGCCAATGGAGTAGGTGGCAGTCCAATGGGTCTTTGCAGATGAAGAAACTGAGCTTCAGAGAAGGGATTTGAACCAAGGTCCAACCAACCAACGTAGAGCTTCTGACTGCAGGCGGTGGGGGCTTCCCAGCCTGGACCGGCCTAGCTCCAGGCCCCGGAGAAAGGGAGGAAGAGAAGTGAGTTCCCTCCATCCGAGGCCAAGCTCACCCACTCAGATCTCCCTGCCGGCAGCTTTTTAAGCAGGACTCTACTTTTTGAACCCGATTTTGATCCGGCTTTGGAAATGCATCTGCCTCTTGAGGAAACCATCCCACTCTCCATCTGGTGGATTAATTTGCTTTTCATCTCCTCCCTCTCTTGGCCTGTGGGTCAGCAGGCTACTTGATAGCACCTTGGCCAGAGAATCAATGGATAAGGAAAGGAAAAGGAGGAAAACTTAGCTCCACTCTTGTTACCTGAGGCAGCAGCTGAAACCAATGCCCACAAAGGGGGTTTTGTATTTCCCATGAATTTAAAATGTCCCCGTCACTCATGCCACCGAATGTCCTGAGCTGGTGATCCAAGAGAGAATGCAATCATTGTGCAAGTGAGATAATTTATAAGGAAATACTTCATGGCACAGTTAGCAGTAGAAAATCAACCTCAAAGAGCTAACTACTAGGCTGGGGTGTTTTGTTGTGGTTGTTGGCCTTGCCTTAGTCGTGGGTGGCGGGGGAAGGACAGAGCTGCAGAAACGTCCAGGACTTTCAGGAGGTTCCAGTCACATCTCCCCCAATTTCTCCGGGTCTCCGTCACGTCCCCCACTCCCTCTGTGGGTCCAAGTCATGTGGCCCTTCTGTCCATGAGCCCGAGTCACATGCCCACTCTCTCTGTGCCACTTCCTCACCCCCTACTCTGGCTCGTCCTTTCTGTGTGCCGTTTCCAGTTCTGGTCAGGGAACAGAGGAGCTTGGTTTTAAAACTGAGATGTCTCAATGTTAGAACAGTACTGATCAACGATCAGCCGCAAGTTGGCCTTGACAAGGTTGGCCATTGGGTTTCATCATGGAGCTTTAGAGGAGAAGGAAGCCATTCCCATCCAGGGAGTAACAGGTGTCTTTTCAAAACTTCTTTCTTTTCTTTTTTTTCTCTCTCTTGTCTTTTTCCTTCTTCTTCTTCTTCTTTTCTTCTTCTTCTTCTTCCTTCTTCTTTTTCTTCTTCTTTTTCTTCTATACCCTCCCTCACAGGACGGGGAGGGCCACTGTTGTGTAAGAAAATACTGTCTCTGTTTGGAACCTAGTGGTGCAGTGAAGCTTTGCTCCCCAACTGAGGGGCAATTCTGTTTTAGCTCTGGAGTAATTCTGTTTTATTTCTGAGGTTGAAAGTGAAAGAAGAAGTTTCCTAATTCTGACTTAATTTCTTTTCTCAAATTATTATTCTTAGGAACTGTCAAAGAGAATGTCAGAATAACATTTCTACCCCCTTCTCGCCTCCTCTTGGGCTTAAACACAAGAGTTGTAGGCTCTTCCTTCCGGCTGGGCCTGCCAGGTGCCTATCTAATTTTTGATTAGGAAATTCCTCAACCCAAAGTCGGGAGAAGAGTATGGAGAACACTTCTGCCCTCTGGGCAAATTCAAAACTAGCAAAAGCAAGGAAATAACGGAATTAAATAGCACATGTGGAAGAAAGCAAGACTCTCACTTTTGAATTCTCAATAACAAGGACATCTCAGTTACATATTGATGTGTAAATTAACAAGACTTTCATCTTTTGCGGGGCTCTGCCTCTGGCCCAGCCCCTGCCATCTGCTTTGGGGGGTCTCTTCCTTGGGATTCAGGAATATACAAAGGCCATTGGTGGAAGGCAGAGGAAACTTGAAATTTCAGCGAAGCCTCCTACATAGGTTTTCAGGAAAGCCAGCGGGCCGTGGGTCGTGAACATCCTGGTGTAGACCAGGGGTCTACAAGGGGTGGTTGACAGAGCAGCAGGCAGACCAGAAAAAACTTTTCCACTTAACCCGGCCAGGGAGGAAAGTCAGTGTCAAGCTAGGGAGATAGAATCTTCAGTGGTCTAGCCCAGAGCTTCTCAAACTTTAATACACCAACAGACCACCTGGGGATCTTGTGCAGATGCAGATTTTCACGAAGCTGGAGGGTGGGGCAGCTGAGAACCTGCATTGCTCACAAGCTCCTGGACCCAGGCTCCTAGGCACAGGCTACACAGCCTGTGCCCACAAGGCACTGAGCTTAGAAGGACCTGGGCGTGGTTTGATGCTCCACTGTGGCCTTGAAATTCTTAATAACTTTAAACTTGAACCTGGGTTTTCTAAGTCAGGTGGTACAGCCTGCATATGCAAGGAAGTAGGAAGGTGCATGTTCCCTGTCTCTTGCTGCCATATTCGCAAGCGTTTGAGGATGATGGAGATGGTCATGGGTACAAAACTCTGGTGGGAATTCTGCCACGTCTCTAAGCAAGTGCAGGGTAATGTTATGTCTGTGACTTAGGAAGGTTGGGGGTGCTGACAGCCTGAGAACCTGGGTGGCTCAGTCAGCTGAGCGTCCAACTCTTGATCTCAGCTCAGGTCATGATCTCATGGTTCGTGAGTTTCAGTTCCACGTCAGGCTCCATGCTGACAGTGCAGAGACTGCTCGGGATTCTCTCTCTCTCTCTCTCTCTCTCTCTCTCTCTCTGCCCCTCCCTGTCTCTCTCTGTCTCTCAAAATAAATAAACTTCAAAAAACAATTTAAAAAAAATTAAAAAAAGAACCAGAATTTTCTGTGAATACAGAAAGAAATATAATTCTAAGAATCACAAATGACTAAGAAACCCTAGCATATCCTTCCTATGTTACTTCTCTATCTTAGCCAACCACTTAGGCCCAGAGTGATGCCACAGAAGGAAAGAGAAAGTTCCATTTCCTTTCAGTTCTTCCTTCTTCATCAGGAAGCAGAAGGTAGAGATTGCTGATAGAATACATGCTTATTAGGAAGTAAAATACTGGGGTGCCTGGGTGGCTCAGCCGGTTAAGCATCTGACTCTTGACTTCAGCTCAGGTCATGATCTCACAGTTTTCGAGTTCAGGCCACCACGTGGGCTCTGTGCTGACAGCGTGGAGCCTGCTTGGGACTCTCTGTCTCCCTCTCTCTCTCTCTGCCCCTCCCCACCCAAAGTAAACAAATAAACTTGAAGAAGAAGAAGAAGAAGAAGAAGAAGAAGAAGAAGAAGAAGAAGCAGCAGCCAGATACTAAGAATAATTGAATTGCTTTGTTCAGTTTTCCACTGTTGTGGTGAGAACAAAATACAAATGGTATAATTTTGATGATTCCACATATGAATTAACTTTACGTTTGCATTTAAAAGTGGCATTACATGGTCAAAAGATGGATGGAAAGTCCACGCAAGCAACTTAAAACCTTAACGTGTCTTTTCTTAGCATGGCATCGAACAGCAACTATAAAACATCGCAAGTTGAGAGGCTGCGGAAGACAAGGAAAAGCTTCATCTTTCGGTATCTTCAGTCGTCCTCTTTTCCTCATTTTGGACAAGGGGCCCAAGGTCTTATTTTGTACTGGGCCGTACAAATTGTACAGCCAGCCCTGCTCCCAGATGATGCTGATGTTCCTGGCCCACAGACCACATTTTGAGGAAGTGAGAGCCTAGACCGAGGCTTTGAAGCCAGACAGACATAATTTTTGTGGCTTATCAATGAGGACCATCTAGCTTGGTACGTGATATTCTTGCCCACATGCTTTAGCTTTCTCATCTATACAACTCCTCCCAGGCAGGGACTCCAAAGACAACCCCCTCCACTAGACTCTCCTTGCCCTTGGCAGACCCTAGAGCTGAAGGGTTCAGTAGAGGTCCGTCCTTCCTCTACTGTAGTTGGTGGTTGACCTTGCAGTCCCTCTGGTGGGATATAAGCTCCCTGAGAACGGAGTCATGCCATATCTCTATCCTGAACGCATGCCTGCACCGCCAACCTCTGCCATAGACGGTATCAATAGTGTTACAATGCAGATGTTTCATATTGAATGAATACAAATTCTCTGCTTCAATCAAGCAACGTACCGTCGTCGAAATACAGCATATTCCCTCCAGATTCCCGCCATCTGTCTCAATATTAATATTCTCCCTTCTCTATTTCCTATTCAGATCATACTTATCCTTCCAGGGGTGGCTATGTGAATTCTTACTTTGGGCTTCTAGAGGATCTGATCCCATCTCCGGCTCTGTTTTCCCACCAGCCTCTTGGTTATGCTTCCCATCAGCGTCGGCTCAACTCCTCTTGTGAATGGACTGTAGCCCTTCCGTCTTTCCCACTATCCAACCGAGGGAGAACATCTGCCTCTGAGAATTCGCAGCAAAAATCCTGGGCTTTGCTCTGATTGGCTGCCTCCTGAACCCATCCTGGCGGCTAAGGGCACAGCCGGAAGTTGAAGACCTTAAACCTGAGATTACCTAAACTATTCACTTTGACAAGACAAAAGCCATTCTGTTGATCCATTTAGGACTTCCTTGCCGACAGTGCAGTTAATGCCAGACATATAAAACACCACAGGCGGGTGGTGATAAGAGAGCCATTGGCTGACAACCCAAATATTTTCCCTACTCCCGATGATGGTTCTGCTAGTAAACATTTTCTCTTCTACGACTCCATGGCTAACGAGGCCCTTTGAGATAATAGCTCAGTTCTCTCATTCTAAATACAGGGAAACGAGGCCCCATTGGGAATAGGAAGGACCCTGTTTAAGATCACATATCTAGTTAGTGACAAAGCTGGCTCTAGACCACATTGCTTCCAACGTATTTAGACCATAATATACACTCTGTTGCCTTGTGCTGCCATTTAAGGATGTTTCTCTTCTTTAGACACTGACTTCCCAGGGACCAAAGACAATATCCATCTATACCACAGCATTTAGTTCAGGACTATAATGAACTTAGCTGAGGATTATAAGCATGTTAAGCAGACTTAATAATATTAGCAGGATGAGTGAAAGCTATGTGTATTACCAAAGTGCCAAGCAAAAGTCCAATAACAAGTTAGATGATTATTATTGATAAGTTATTACTGTGTTGTGACCAGAGAGAGAATGTTTTGCCTTTCCTTTAAGTATGAATGATACTAGAATTTAGCCTAAAAGTCCCAGACTTGTGAATAATTTCCATATACCAGAAGTTCTTTCTAGCAACTATATAACCATTATTATATGTATATATGTATACCTATATTTCCATTTCGTTCGTTCGTTCATTCATTTTTAAGAAATTACCTGTATTAAAAAGAGAAAAAGGTACTTGCAATCTTCAAAAATGTACAGAACTTTTAACTATTATCTAGTTTTATCTGTAAACTGAGAAATTTTGTTGAACCTGCTCCAAATGGTTGTCTCCATTTTCCCAAAATATTTGTGAAGTGAGATTTCTCTTCAACAAATGGAGAAACAGAAGGAAATCCACATCACAAATGATATTAAAAAAAAAAAAACAAACCCAATTCCTGAAAAAAAGATCCTTGCACATCATCTAAAGCACCCGCTGCCTTAGGCAACCGGGTGCTGAGAACATGAGGAAACCCCCAAATTCCTGGGGTCGGGGGAAGGGCACAGGGGGAGCTAGACGCTCTGCCCCCTCCCCGGGCCCTCAACCCCATCAGATACCTGTACTTAATCTGGGCCTAAGACATCCCTCCACACTTCTCTTTGCCTTCCTATTTTCCAACGCCATCATTTCATCGTACGTGTTTTTACTTTAGTACAATTCCCTGTTTATTCCACATAGAACCCAGATGATACCAGGGTCCAGCCGTTCATCGGTCATCTCCACCAGTGCCACGGCCTTCCAGTCTAAAGTGTTCTCAGGAAGTGTTGCTAATTCCCAGGGAATTGCATTCGGAACCTCCTCTGTCCTCAAGGGCAACTTCCCCATATCAGTTCTGGCCTTATATCCACCTAAGCATAAGACACCTTTCAAGTTTTTCCAGAAGGATCCACTTCCACACAGAAGCAAGGTGCCAGCTTGCCTTTCTCCCCAGTTTGGAAATTCTCCCCCTTGATGACTGGTGTTTCCAGGTGCTTGTGGACATCAAGGAGGAGGAAGGAGTCTAGCAGCCTCCACGAGAGAGCACCTCTCCTCCCCCCGCCCCAGAGAGGCCTCTGGTGAGTGGTAGACAGGAGCTCCTGCAGGACGAGGCAGTGGGAGAAGGGGTGGACCCGACCACGGGAGACACTGCCTCCAGGGAGGGCTGAGAGGTCTGTGCCTGGGACTGCGGGGACAGGAGAGGCCAGGCCTCTGGGCTCCTTGTGGAGGAGTGCCCGGCTCGGGGCTCAGTAGGATTGGAATCTTGTCCTGTGAGTCCGTGATTCATGGGGCTGGTTGGAGAATTGTTTTCCTCAAGGGCCGTTCCAGTCAGCCTCTGCGGGCTCTCTTTGCTCCGACCTTCCCCACAGGTCACCCGGGCTCCTACCTGCCCAGAAGGGGCTAACCTGAGCTAGGACCTACTATCTCTGTGGAAATGGTGATTCATCTCTTCCTTTTCTTCCCGTATCCTTTTCTCCAGCATGGGGTGAGTGAAGGAATCCGGGAAGCTGGGGGCATCCTGGCCATCCTGTCCCCTGCGGGGCTCCTGGCTGGCGCTCGCGTCCCCTGTCTCCTGCAGCCACCGGGGAAGCCCCCTGTTGAAGGTAGCTCTGTGCAAACTTTCCGTCAAGATTGCTGCACAACGGCCGGGTGAGCCGCACGTGGGAAGATGCTGCTGCCTCTGTCCCCACCCCGGCCACACCCCAGCTTTCCTGCCGGAGTCCCCTGTAACCTCGGCCTCCTCATCTCTGGCCTCCACCATGCAGTCAGCCCATCACCGTCCTTTTCTTCTCCCTCACCACGGGGTGTCTCTCTGGCCCTGGGTCTCCGTTTCTTAATGGCCTGTTTGTCACCCCGTGGTGTGACACTTCCTTCCTGGCCACAAAGCTCGCTCAGATGCTACATCCTATTACCCAACCAAACTTGGTCCTCAGGACCCGATCTCCTCACCTAATCTCACCTTGAGGTCATTTATCTCTCACCTAGTGAAAGAGCCGTAGTTCTTGTGTATTAGCAGGTAGGGTCCCAGCCTGGATGCCTTCCCATTATTGCCATGGATTCCAGTCAGCTTCCCCAGCCTAGAAGGCCTAGAAGGCCTAGAGGCTCTGGGCATAGGAGGAGTGTGGACCTGGCCTTCGGCGCTTGGGTGGGAGCGGATAGCCTTGGCCACAGGACCAACTCACAACCCCCCCGCTCTGGGCCCATCGTGCTAGGGCCACTCGGGTCTCTCTTGGAGCCAGGCTGGCTAGGTTCTGGGCTGCCAAATCCAGCTCCGGTCTGGGGGACTCTAGGACCCTGATTCCAGGCTCTGAGCCGGTAGACTTAGGCCCTAAGCTCCAGGCCAGCACCAGTGTGTAATGAAAAAGCCACTGGGGCTTTCTGACATAGCAACGTTGCCATTTATTTATTTATTTATTTATTTTTATAGTTTATTTTTTTAAGTTTATTTATTTGGAGAGAGAGAGAGAGAGAGAGCATGCGCGCACAAGTGGGTGAGGGGCAGAGAGGAGGAGAGACAGAATCCCAAGCAGGCTCCATGCTACCAACGCAGGGCCCGATGTAGGACTCGAACCCACAGACTGTGAGATCACCACCCGAGCCGAGATCAAGAGTCAGACGCTTAACTGACCGCAACACCCATGCGGCCCTATTTATTTGTTTTTGACGAATGCTTATCTTGAGAGAGAGAGAGCGCGTGTGTGCGAGTGGGGAAGGGGGAGAGAGAGAGGGAGAGAGAATCCCAAGCCCTGCACGGGGCTCGATCCCACAACCGTGAGACCATGACCTGAACCAAAACCAGGAGGCCCGCACATAACCGACTGAGCCACCCAGGTGCTCCCCAACATTGCCTTGTATACTTGGAGGCGTGGAGAAGATATGGCCGTGTGGCTCCCCTGGTTCTCCCAGGTGATCGATCTTCCCGCCGTAGCTCCCAGATGACGGGCTTAGAAAAACAACGCTTAGCCCCTGTCAAGTGAGGCAAGCCGGTTCCCAGCCGAGACTCTGGGAAGACTCATTTCTGCTGTTAAGAATCCATTCAATAATACCGTACGTAATCCATCACGTCATCGGTCAGTACACCTTGCAACTTTTTGCTTGAAAACTGGGCGTCGTCTAGCGGACAAAAGGAATGGAGGAAAATCGGTGTTTCGTGGGAGGTTTTCTGTGTATCTGGCCAAGCATTAGGCCGTTTGCTGTCTGCTGTAGCTGCACGTGTCAGAGGCTAACCTTCTCTGGTGTCTTTGTTTGGGTCACCCCTGTGGTTTGGGGGTCTCCCTAGAGACTCGTTAAATATTGTCTGAGACACACAGTTCTTTCTGTTGTATTCCCCCGTTACATAGGAGCCCTGCTGATACGGTGGTGAGGTGTGGGGAAGGGGGAAGTACGCTACGGTCGCATGATTAGGTCTCAGTCTTGAGCGAGCCTGTGTCCCTGGGCGGGGACCCTCCCCGTGCTTCTCAGCTTCACTGCTTTTTCTCCTGTAAAAAAAAAACAGCTGATGGCGGGGGAGGCTGGAGTTGGTGATTTTCCGTCTTACTTTCAGGTCATTTGGGCTCTGGTAAAACCTCAGGAAGTTAGGCTCTTGAGGGCAGATGTTGTAAAGAACAAAATATTCTGGGTGTATATAAAAATGGCTCCTTTGCCCTTCCCTTGCTGGAAGCACTGGGGGATTCTTCTCTGATCTTCCCTGCGGATCCGGTAGGGGCCCGGGAGATCAAAGTCACGACAACGGTGTGAGGTTCCCCCTCTGACTGCCCACCCCCTTGAATTCCTTACTCTCAAGACTTGTCCACACGGAGACCTCCAGCCATTTGTCAGTTACAGTCTAGGTGTTTCTACCCTGGCACTGGTCCCCACGGAGGTCTCTGCTTCTAAGCTTCCACTCGGGTACGTGGAGTTCTCTGTATCTGCCTCTTGGTCACCTCTATTTTAGGGGCAGCTGTTTGTCCTATGACCTCCGTTCTCTGATGAGATATAAAAGTGGCTGTTTTTTGGTTTTCATTTTTTTTTTTTTCTTGTGTGGACAGGAGAGACAACTTCTAAGCTTACACGCTGGCCTGGAAATTGGAAGCCTCCTTCCATTTAACCAGATTTTTCCAAATTGAAGTTAAGAGATACTCAGTTATCATCCCTTAGACCCGTGACTCCCATGGGTGATCTTTTTCATGTTCCCGAGGCTCACCGAAGGTGAGGTGGTGATTAAAACAGCTCCGAGACTGGCCTTGTGTCTCCTAGGAAGTCATTAGCGGAGCCCGAATTTTGCTTCTCTCCATAGTCACAATCAGATGGGAGTTCCACACCCAGGGGCTAGTACGAGACCTGTTCCAAGTGACGAGAGGGCGGCATCCACGAGAGATGCCCCTGGTCTCGTGCTGTTTTCAGCACTGGCGTCTTCTCCCCTTTTCCGACTCTTGCCCATATGGGAAAACAGGAGGGTCCACAAAAGCAAGAAAGCTCGTTTGCTGAACCACGATGGAGAGGTGAGCACATCCTGGACGAGAAAATGTTTTCAAATGCGTCCTGCCCACACCCAGGGCCCACAGCTACTAATCCAGACTCCATTATTCATCGTGTGCAGCATCGGCCGGTGTTGCTGGCATTGAACACAAAAGCAGTGGGGCGCCCCGGGGCTACACACACCAAGCCTTCCACGCCACGCATATAATTTCAGGGGTACACTAGGCACGAATGCACTGATGCCTTGGTGGTGGAGACCATCGCAAAGTCCCCAGAGCCCCGCTGCTTGGACCACAAATTACTCTCTGATGTCGGGTGCGGTATATGGGGTTCATATTCCTGGAGGCAGCCTTCACAGAACGCTTGGATTCCCCAGACGGCACCAGAATCCCCGGTTTGGGGCAGGGTCTCATGGTAGAGGAGGGAGTTCTAGCCTTTGAGGACTTTCCACTGTCTCTGGAAACCCAAAACGAAACTGGCTTGTTTTCTTATGGCCACAGGAACAGGCATGGGTTTCTTTAGGAACACCGAGGGGCATTTTAGGGACTGGGGCAGCTACCTCTCCACTGTTCCTGTGAGCATCCGACTCTGTTCCTTCCTTTCGCTGGAAGGGCTTGGGAGGCCGCTGATTATCATGCAGTTTAGTAAGCGTGGCTCTTCCGGACTGTGGAACGGAGTTTGGACCCTCCGAGACAGATGGTGGTAATTTCCTTCTGTAGAGATTGTTGTTACACGTACTCACGTGGCTGCAGGTAATTTGCTTGTGTTTGTCACAGGGTAATTCACTAAGCAATTCGCTGATGTCTCCCAAGCCCTGCCAGAAGAGACTTGCAGAGTGAGACTACCACTTTATCCTCGTTTCCAGAAAATTCCAGGCTCCCGATCTTGAAGGGAGGTATATTAGTTATCTGTTGCTGTGTAATGAATGATTCTAATTTCTTAGGGTCTTAAGACAAGTCACATTTATCATCTCTCAGTTTCAGTAGGTCAGGAACCCACTGCCTGGCTGGCTCAGGGTGTCTCACAAGACTGAACCCAAGGCTTTGGCCAGGGTCACACAGTCAACTCAAGGCACATCTTGGGTAGGATCTCTCTGGTTCCAAACTTGCTCGTGTGGCATTTGGCAAGCCTCGGGTCCTTTCTGGCTGTGGTCCTAGCTATCGATTCCTTGCCACATGGGATTCTCTGTTGGGTAGCTCACAGAACGGCATCTGGCTTCCCTCGGAGCAGTGAGGGAGAGAGAGAAAGCAAACAAGACAGACGTTACCGTTGTTTTATAAGCTAATTTTGGAGGTGACATTCTATCACTTCTGCTGTATTCTGTTCGCTGGGGTGAGTCACTAGGGCCAGCCCCCACTCCAGGGGACAGGATTGCACAAGGCGTGAATACCAGGAGGCAGGGATCACGGGGAGTCCTCCTGGAGGCTGCCTACCACCAGCTGTTAATTTGTGTGTGCTTCCCGGCGCGAGTCGGAAGTTACACGGCGTTTGTAGTACAACTCTAACCGGGCTCTTATGTGGGAGGGGAATTGAGCTGGATGTTCCTTAGAGGGAGCAGATAGTGTGCAGATGAAGTCACTGGGTTGAAAGAGGGAGTCAGTCGCCTAAGATTGCAGTGGCTCCAGAAACTTGGGGGAGGGAAAATGGGCAGAAGAATCCACGGGCATCAATGTCTTCTACGTGAGTGTCCAAGCAGGAGCAGGATTTCTGATGGGGTGGGCTGATGCATTTGCTAGGGGCACCGAATATCAAACACCTTAGTCTCGGGAGCTGTGTCTAAGTCACCAGATCCCCTAGAGGGCAAAGAGGCTGTACAGACACCTGGACCACATAAGTCTTGGACATTGACCATCCCGGTAGCCACCATGATATACCGAAGACCAAACAATCTTTCTTAGGTCACTTTTGACATTTATTAGCACTAAAGAGTAAAAGAGTCTCCGATAATGACCGGCGTTGAGTCTTTTCTTCCTAATACATGGAGATTTAGGGCTAGATAGAATTCAATTTAGAAAAATTAAGGTATGTGACGTTTCTGTTACCTAGGCATTGGAAAAGCATGTTCTGTTTATATTTATTATGCATTTAATCTTTACAACTCTCTGTTGGCATTGGTCGTTCCTTCGATGGAAGAGGAAATCGAAGCACAGACCAGTGAATATATGTTTCGTTGGGCTCGCACAGAAGCAGCAGCTAGGGCTGGAGAACCCTCTTGGATTGTGAGGAATCCATTCACCTGGCTTAAGCAAACCAAAAAAAAGGAGATCTACTGAATATAACTGAGAAGTCAGGGATCAGAGCTGTGGTCAGGCAGCGGGGTCATGGGCATTCTGTTCCCCCTGAACGGCTTGTCTTCATTCTCCAGCATTCTTCATTTTCTGGCTTTATGTGGTGCCAGGATATCTGCCAGCAAGTTCCAACCTAAACCTTCCAGATCCAAGTGGCCCTGAGAATGTGGAGGCCCTCGCAAAAGATTTTGCCCTCTGCAGGATCTCATTGTCTTCTGGACTCCAGTGGGACCATACAGCCATGTCCCAGTCTCTCACTGGGGAACGGAATGATCCTTTGGGCGAGGCAAGGCCACATACCCATTTTGGACAAGGAGGGGTGTGGAGGGACAATTGTTTCTGTACACAGACCGAGGCTGAGGAGCAGAGGTAATTTCCCCAGAAACGTGTATTATTCGATCAAGACACAATTGATTTTCAGCAGTAGAAATGATAACGCCAAACGTTGCGTTTTATTGCCTTATTGGGTCATATCTGATTATGTACATCTATGAGCAAATTCATTTGATCATTCCTGATATACTCCATATAACCCTGGTTTTCATCCATTTAATTGGCTTAACATCTTACCTCGCACAATTAATTAATGGCTGGAATGTGTCTTTCTTTTAAAAAAATTTTTAAAAACGTTTATTTATTTTTGAGAGACAAAGGGTGAGGGGGGAGGGGCAGAGAGAGAGGGAGACACAGAATCCGAAACAGGCTCCAGGTTCTGAGCCGTCAGCACCGAGCCCGACATGGGGCTCGAACCCATGAACCGTGAGATCATGACCTAAGCCGAAGTCCAACGCTCAACCAACTGAGCCACCCAGGAGCCCCTGGAATATGTCTTCGACACATTCATTTTATATTTGTGTGAAACTCACGTTTTTAACTTTTTAAAATTGTATTTTAGGAAGTGAGCGGCAGCTACTTTGTTCCTTTTACTTAGAATTCTCATTTTTCTATAAAACCACCTGGATGATATGTATCGTCGGGAAAAGTGTAGCTTTAAATTTGCTTAACATTTCGAACAACTTGCCATCCGGGTTAGTCAGACTTGAACGTGGCTTCTCCAGCCCCCGCCCAAGCTGGCAGATGTTGTGCGGAACAGAGCTGAGCCACCCCCACCGAGTTCCGACAAACTTGTAGGTGCGTGGGTAAAATGAACGAGCGTTATTATTGTAAGCCACCCAGTTTTGGCTTCATCTGTAACAGCAATAAATGACTGATACAAAGGAAAGTCCTTTAAATAGGTCTATGCCTGAAAATTTTACAGCAAACACGTGTTACGGTACTATTCTTTTTAAATATGCATTTGGGGGAAATTAAAATTAGAAACATAGCAAGCGTTTCTATTTGTGTTTCCCTTACTGACATCTTAAGTGAGATCTCATTTCCGAGTCATCTGGTGGTCAAAAGGCATAGTAAAGGTGAAGACTAGAGATGGGACTACCATTTCTTCAGAGCCCCTTGGTCCTTCCAGTGTTTTTCAAGAGTGACTTGGGAAGACTGACATTCTCCATGACCTTAGAGAAAGCCATGCTTTTGGAAGGCTGGCCCTTGGTATCTCCCACCTCCCCGAACAAGCTTGAAAATACCTCTGACTCGCTTTGATATGAGACACGTGAGCCACATGAGTCCTCCAACTATACCCTCTCTTTATTCTTCTACATGCGAGTCCATTAAACTAACGTGTCTGTAAGCCAGACTATAGGTCTTTCTGTCCATAATGTATCAACTAGAAGAAAAATGAGAAGCAGACAGCTTTTTGAGAGGGACTTGTATTCTATTCAGCATAATCAATAATTCTTGCCCTCTCCAGCCTGGGAGGAAGGAGGGTAATAGGGAGAGGGAGAGGGAGAGGCTTGTGGTCAGAAACTTTTGGTCCAAAGAAATATAGCTGGTTGAACTTATGAGTGAGATCTACTGTCCAGATCTATGCACATGACTTTAGGAGTCAGGGGCCACACAGTGCCCTCTTCTTATTCTGAGTTTCAGGGGCAAAACATTGGGGTAGAGAGTCGAGCAATTGACCGAGTCTGTTACTGAAACTCTTCTTGATTTGATACTAACAGGCACAGGAATCGTATTTGAGCCTATAGAGAAACATGTCCTAGGATAGGTTATTAAATGCCAAATCTGTTAGGAAAAATTTTCTTATGAACAGAATAAACAAATTTTGTATAGTTTCATATTGGTTCTTTGACATCATTAGAAGTAATTCATGATTGGAACGCCTGGGTGGCTCAGTTGGTTAAGCATCTGACTTCGGCTCAGGTCACGATCTCACGGTTTGTGAGTTTGAGCCCCACGTCGGGCTCTGTGCTGACTGCTCGGAGCCTGGAGCCTGCTTCAGATCCTGCGTCTTCCTGTCTCTCTACCCTTTCCCTGCTTGCTCTCTGTATCTGTCTCTCAAAAATGAATAAATGTTTAAAAAAATTAAAAAAAAAAAGTAATTCATGATCATTTTCTAAAACTGAAAAAAAATGAATAGGAAAGAAAGAAAAAGAAAGAAGGGAGGAAGAGACAAAAAGGTGAGAAAGGAAAAAAGAGGAAGAAAAACAGTGTTTCCGGGTGTCCCCACCTGAACGCAAACAAAAGTAACATTTTGGCAAAAACCTGATGCTTAATGGGACATACTCATGATCACATAGTTGGGGAGGAACGGCATTGGGACCTAAACTCCGAACCAATGGCCTGAATCTTGCTGATGGTGGTCACTGATATCACTTCGTGTAACGTATATACATTGGTAGTGCTGTACCTGCTTTTCTCTTTGCCGCTTACTTTGCACGAGTTCCGGTCAGGACTACAATCCTACAGTGAAAGTCAAAGAGAAGCTGCAAAACAGTTCCCAGATTGAAGGAGACCAAAGAGACGTGACAAAATGCCATGTGTGATGCTGAACTGGATCCTTTTGCTATAAAGGACGTTTACCGAGACAGTAGGCAAAACGCGAATGGCCTCTGCGAATTAAACGATGGTAACGTTTCAGTGTTAACGTCCCTGGTTTGGATAGATGTATTGGGTCATGAAAATGTCCTTGGAGATAAGAAACACACCAACTGCTCGGGGTGATAAGGTGTTATGGAGACAACTTCCTCTCGGGTGTTTCAGAAAAAGTAACTTCTATTCTTGCAAGTTGGAGATTGTTTCCAAATAGTAAAAAATGGAGGCAAACTGAGCAAAGATAAGAAATGAAAGCCGGGAACAAGCTAGGGGAGGCATAAGAAATGGACTAAAATAGCTCTGAGAGAAGAGGAGGAAGGATGAAAGAGAATTAGTCTATTTAGAAGAGGGGGTGGGATAGGAAACCAGATGCTGACACAGTTGACAGGAACTAAAAGGTGAGGTTGGCAGGAGATTGGGAGAAGCTGGCACGTTAACAGACAAAAGTCTGGGTAAATGGCAACATGAAGAAGCAAAGAGGGTGGGGAAGAGAACTAATAATTATTGAATGCCTTCTCTGGGCACTTATATCCCACTTAACTATTACAAAACCACGTAAGATGGGGGTTTCACCCACATTTTAAAAAATGAGTAAACGAAGGCCCAAAGGAGTGAAGTAATGAGCCCAGAATAATAAAGCTGGTAAGCAGAACCAGTTTTTAAGTCCCGGTATATGTGATTCTGAGGACAATGGGACAGTAGAGAAATTGTCTCATCAGGTCAGAGAAGGGAGAGAATTAAATTCCCCACACCTCCCGCCACCCAGGGATTGCGGTGGGCGCAGAGACGGAGTGAGAAAATGATGGTGGGGGTTGGAGGTTGGGACTGAAACCAGGATTTGAATAATCTGAAGAGATGCGTTACTTGAAGTCACGGGAGGATGGCAGAAAAAAAAGAAAAGAGAAACACTGAGAAATATCATTACTTATAGATGAGAAGAGACAGAGGTCAAGAGGCATTTGCAGAAGGCTTGGGGCGTATGATAGGGCAACTTCTAAGATGGTCTCCAATGATCCCACCTCTTAGGATTCATACCCTTGTGTAATGCTCTCCTCTTGAGTGGGGGCGGGATCTAGTAACTTGCTTCTGACCAATAGAATACAGCAAAAGTGACAGGACATCACTTTGGTGATTAGGTTACAAACAGTGGTAACTTCCATCTTGCTGGCAGACCCTTTCTTGTTGCTTTCGATGAAACAAGCTGCCATATTGGAGAGTCCCATGAGTCAAAGAACTCAGGGCATTTCCAGTTAACAGCCACCAAGGGATAAAGCCCTTAGCCCAACAACCTTGGAGAAACTGAAGCCTGCCAACAACCATGCGAATGAAGTTGGAAGAAGATTCTGTCCCAGTTGAACCTTGCCTGAGTCTCGGGCCCACACTGTGATCGCAACCTGCGAGACGTTGGCACGGAGGACCATCTAGGATGTATCCGGACCTCTAACCCCCAGAAACTGAAATAACAACGCACGTCGTTTTAGGTCGCTGAACTTTGGCCTACACAGTTGATGTTCATTATTCAAGGATTCCACACTGCAAACTCACCTACTCGCTATGATTTATTTGTAACCTCAAAATCCAGACTCATGGCGCCTTCGTGGTCATTTGGGGACATGTGCAGAACAGCGAAAACTTTCAGTTGCCTAATGTGCATGTTCCCAGCTGAGGTCAAACAAGGCAAGGTTCTGCTTCTTATTCTGGTGTCCTACAGTAAACAAGTGTCCTTTTCATGGTCAGTTTAATGCTATGGTTTTTTGCATTTTTGTGATTTTTGCTGGGGATTTCACTGTTTATTTACAAAATTTTTTAGATGTTTTTTAAAATTATTTTTGAGAAAGAGAGAGAGAAAGAGAGAGAGAGAATGCACCCAAGTGGGGGAGGGACAGAGAGAGGGAGACACAGAATCTGAAGCAGGCTCCAGGCTCTGAGCTGTCAGCATGGAGCCCGAACCCATGAACCGTGAGATCACGACCCGGACTGAAGTTGGACGCTTAACCAACTGAGCCGCCCAGGCGTCCTGCGGATTTCACGGTTGAAAATGGTCCCCAAGCAGTGAGCAGAAGAGCTAGTGTTCCTAAACACGAGTTTCTCCTTATGGAGAAAATTCATGTGCAAGATAAGCTTCATCCAGGCGTGAGTTATATTCAGGCTGTTGACGGTGAGTCCAGTGTTAATGAATCAACAACACTTGTTGTTGTTAAAGTGTATTCAAACAGAAACACACATTAAACAGGTTATGTGTTACGTACCGATCAGTTCGTGGAAACCACGTGATCAGAGGCTTACAGGAACCTAACCCTGTAACTGACCACCAGTGAGGTCAGCATTTGCTAATTCGGCGTTCTTCTCAGTGACTTTATAGGACAGGACTACCTCAAATAAGGAGAATCGACCAGAATTTGTTTTGTGGCGATGGTGGCTACAGGGGAAACGGGAAGTTCACCAATCTAAGGAGGGAGGCTTTTATAAGGAGGGTATGATCAAGCATCGAGGGTCCAAGCCTCTTCCAGGGGCTAAGTTATTAGTGTCTGCCATCTAAGTTATCATTCAAATGGTCATGTATCGAAAAGCGGTACTTTTTCCTGGTCAAAGGGAGCTATTTTGCCTGAATGGGAGTGCAACTCTAGAGGAAAATGAGCCTCATAAAGCAATCTCTTTGCTCTGGGGAGCCCACAGCAGCGTGAAGTTCCGTATGTACGACGAGAAAGTTCCAGCTTAATTAAACCCTTCGTGACTGTCCTGGGTGAACGGAACCCAGGGTGGCTTTTTGCAAGACTCCGCCCACCGATGCTGCCAACACAGAGAAATGGCACAACGACAGAGCTGCGGAGGAAACAGCCCTTTGGGAGACGCAGAGTGCCTGGACACAGCTTTTCTAGGATCTATGGCCGGAAGTGGAACAGATCTTTGTTTTCTTTCAACTTCAACCCATGTTCTTTTTGATTGTGGTTTTTCCAATTGGCTCCCAGTTTCATCCTGGATCCCTACTCCTGCCCCTTCCTGTAACTAATGAGTGTGCTAAACCCTTATATATGCATGGATTTTGTATAATATGGAGCATTGGTGTCTCCATAAATGACCCGAAGTTTTATTGAGTTTTTCTTTTCCACTCTACCCTGTAAGTGATGCTCTTATGAATGTGTAGTTTGTTGCCTTTTTTTTTTTTTTTTTTTTTAAGATTTTCTTTCTAAGGGGCACCTGGGTGGTTCAGTCGGTTAAGCGTCCAACTTTGGCACAGGTCATGATCTCGTGGTTCTTGAGTTCGGATCCTGTGTCAGGCTCTGTGCTGACAGCTCAGAGCCTGGAGCCTGTTTCGGATTCTGTTTCTTTCTGCCCCTCCCCTGCTCTCTCTCGCTCACATGCTCCCTCTCTCTCTCTCTCTCTCAAAAGTAAACGTTAAAAAACAAAAACAAAGTTATCTTTTTAAGCAATCTCTATACCCAACGCAGGGCTTGAACTCACAACCCAGAGACCAAGAGTCACATGCTCTGCCGACTAAGCCAGCCAGGCTCCCCTAGTCGGTTACTTCTAACAGCTGTATAATCTGCCACTGGGTGTATCTACCACATTCTACCCATCTTCTCCCCCAGTGCCGGACTCCTAGCCTGCCTCCAGTTCCCACCACCACAGTTAGGGAAAGGGGGGGGGAGAATGCACGGAACAGTTTGCTTTGCAGTATCACGAACTCCCTTTGACCATAACCACTTCTCAGTCTTCTCCTGTCCTTCTTACCTTCTTTGGGCAGAGGACAATCCCCACGAGGACTCAGTCATAGATCATGAGAACATGCAAGGTCTCACTTTCTGTAGAACAGCCTCTCATTTGATTACGCCCACCACTTTTGGAGAGGCACAGATTTGCTTATTAGATTCTCTCTCTTTTTTAAGCACAGTGGTTAATTCCCAAGTCTGGTTTTGCCTGAAGGCTGTGAAAGTAGAAGTGGGAGGGGGACCCCAAACTAAAAGGAAAATGCCATTAATGCATGTTGGTGTTGAAGGAACCACATGCTGCAAAAAGGCAAAGGGCAGAGAAAGGAGAAGTTGACGAAAATCAAGTAACTGTCACATTAAAAAAAATTTTTTTTTTTTTTTTTTTTTAGATCAAGTAACCGTGAAACATGGAGATGCCTCCAACGGGAGGCACTGCTTCCCCAGAGGCTAAACAACACGTTTTGAAAGGTTTTGTCATTGAGGCCTGGAAGGCAAAAAATGAAAAGGGAATCTATTTGGGTGACCAGAAAGCCAAAATGAGTGCCAAGGGCCAGGCTACAGATAGTCACAGAAGTCTTCTGCACAAGTGAAGCTAGAGAAAGATTCTCGACAAACAGAGAAAAAGAAAGTCCGTAACTTGTGGAATCAATTTTTATTTCTGAATTATACAGAGAGGCTATATATATATATATATATTTTTTTTTTTTTTTTTATATGGTGTTGTTACATCTTTATATTATTGATCCACGCTATTTAGGGAGAAATCATTTAGTTATTTACCAAAACAAAGTCTAATAGATACTTTATTCTGAGCAATCCAATACATGGTAGAAAAACTTTCAAATATATAAAAGATTAATTTGTGCACATCTAAATGTTTCTAAGGGAGCAAACTACTGAGGCATTGTGATTAGATGAGTTGCAAACGTAGTACCAAAACCAAATGCTTAAAATGAGATTTTAACAACACAAAAGCTTAGAGTAGTGACTTCCTCACACATGTCGGAGTGTATCTTAGAAGGTAACCCCATAAAACATTGTATGGCTTCAATGGGAACCTCAGAATTTTCTTCCACAACCAGCTATTGATTGCCATGAAACAAACTTTCTCACTCCTTGACAGAAACTTCAGTGCAGATTTATGTTCTCTTTCTTAATCAAGGAACTAAGCAAAGAGTAGTGCCACTTGGGGAGAACAATACTTTTGCCCTGGGACCCTTTGGTTCCCTAAACTACAAAGTGACAGGAAAAATGTAAAACAGTTCCCAGAAGTCAGAACCAAAGCAAGGACGCTTAGAATGCAAGGGCTAGATAGCTACTGATGTGAATGTTTACATCTGTCTACCTATCTGCTTAGGGATGATGGTTTTTTTTTTCAGGATTCTTCTAGAATTCTATTTACTTGGATTGAATTTACATAGTGGCTTTTCTCTAGCACATGCAATTAAATGGTCTTAAGATAATAAAATAGCAGATGCCTATCAGAATGGCTGTGCAGCCCATAGATCAGCCCAAACAAAATCAGTGACTGCGGACGATGGTCATAATCTCCAGGGAGGAAGATGACGCCTCAGACAGAACACCACCTGAGTAGTTTTCCATGAATGGGCCAGACAAGCTCAAGGGAAACGTGACTGGTGAAATTCTTGCTGTGTGTGGTTGGCTCTATCCTCAGGCTGGCACCACTAAACACAACACTGATTTCTTCATTCCTTCCTGTGGCTGGGGCGGGGGGGTACCACGTAATTCGTCTTCCAAAACGGGACCACGGCTGAGCAAAAGGGAGCATTGTTATTAACTGTGCCAGAGCCACGGTGGTCAATGGGTGAACCAACCGAATATTAGGTCACCGGTCTTATGTCAACACTAAGCTCTGGGAGAGGCATAATTTGGGCTTCCAAAAGTGGAGCTGGCCTCAGAGACAGGGCATGTTCTAGGGTTTTTCTATTGGACAGGACAGAGGTTAGGAGGGAGGTGACCCAAGAGAACACAGTTGGACAAGACGCTCAGCTGAGAGGGACACAGAGGGGGGAACTCAGTGAACTATGGCTCATGGAGGAAAGAGAGCTGACCCGTGTGTATGAGAACATGTCTGGAAGGTGGGTGGGAGACGTCACGAAGCGAAGGAGGTCGGCAAAATTCGGTCACCTGTACAAAGATGTCTACCTCCAAGTGTTTCAAAGCTCATGAGATCCAGGGCTCAGGGCGCCCCAGACAGCTCTCCTGGATGCGGTTGTCACCCTAAGTCTATGGTGGAACCCCGCTCTCCACCCCATTCTTAGTGTTGACGGGTGATACCAGAGAATAACAATGGTTCCCAGAGTAAGGGCAGGACCTTGGCAACACCTGTAAATAGCCCAAAGCCTTCTCAGCGGGCTTCACTTTGAGTCACGTAAACATACTGTGAGCCATGCTTTTGTGGCCGGGGCTCCCCGTCTTTTTTCAGCAGGCCATTTATTTTACGGACTCCGGAGGCCAACATTTTCTTTTTAAAGAATAAATTAGTTTGCAGGCTTATTTACACCTTCTGCCGAAGAAACTCATATCCAAATCCAAATGCGGGGGAGGGGAGCGGTGAGGAATAGGTGTGCAGGGGCAGGCACGGCCCAGTCAACTTGTTCCACAAACACAGTAAATATTTTAGGCTTTGTAGGCCACGTGGTCTGTGAACAACTGTTCAACTCTGCTGCTGTAGTGCAAAAGCAGCCACAGAGAGTCTGTAAACAAATTTGTGTGGCTATGTTTCAGTAAGACATTTATGGGTACTGAAATGTGCATGATTTTTCAGGTGTCACGAAATATTTAAAACAACAACAACTTTTTTTTTTCCAGCCCAAATGGGAAAGCCATCCTTCACAGGAAGGCCACGTGAAAACAGGCGGCATGCTAAGTCTGGCCACAGCTTTGCCAACCCTCCCGCTGGAGGCCCACGGATTCGAGGCCACGTGTGGCCTTTGAAAGGGCATGCGAAGACTCCACAGAGAAATTTTGCAAATGATAGTACACGGTCATATTCAATTTAAATGAAATGCGATTAAAGGGAGGTGACTGAAGTGACCAGATTAAAGTGACTTAAAGCAGACTACTTTTTGAGAGAGACATTTAGATAGCTGAGCGTGGCCGGGTAATGAATTTCCAACATTCATTGGAGGAATAACGATTTTTAAAGAGACCACTCACAGACAACATGATACCCAATTTGAGAACCAAAAATAAAACTGAGGTGAATGAGAAAGTCTGGCTTCCCTTTGAGACCTAAGAGAGGATTCACGTGGACAAGAACCAAGCGGGCACATGGCCGATGACAGCTTTCCACCGTGGTCTGCTTTCCAACTGTGCCCAGCAAGGTTAGGGTTTGAAAAGCAGAGCAACAGGAAGGTAACTTGCCTAGGGAGGGTCGAGCCCCCTGTGTTTTAAACCTGAAATGGTCACCAAGGAGAAATCCCGCTAATCTATGGCCAACAAATCCACTCGCGACGAACAGCGGACCGAGGGTATCTCACTGGTCAACACCAGTCTAAGAGAGGAGATATCACGGCACCAAGGGGTAACCAAATATGGAGACGGAAGGTCCTATTTTCTTGCTAAGGTTCAACCGAAATCTTCGAGGCACGTAATTGGCAAAATAGGAAAACGACACGCAATTTCATAAAACACGTGAAGAGTAAACAAGATCCCTTACTGTGTTTCCCCTTAGAAATTTAGAATGGCACCAGGTAGTGCAAAGTGGAAAAAAAAAGTACCATCCACCCTGTCTCTTCCAGTGGGTATGTTTCAGCAGAATCAGGAAGCAGAACATCCTTTTCTTCCAGCCGGGCGGGACTAGGGCTTTCCTTTCAGCTTCAGGTCAATACTTAGAAAAAAAGGAAGAACACAATGAGAAACACTAGAAATTGAATAGGAAGCATTCGGTGATCGCTGGGAGTGGTGTGCGCTTTGCTTTTTTTTTTTTTTTTTCCTCCAAGGACTTACTGAAAAGAGCTCATGCAGTTTCTTATGCTAGAAAAAAACCCAGTAAAAGCCAACCCTCCCTCATGGCCAAGGCTTTCTCTAAAATGTGGAATTTTTATTTATTTTTACGAAACTGTTTCTGGAAGCATTTTACGCCTCTCAAAATGACCTAGGGAGGCAAAAGACGGGTGTGAGGGCTCTTTGCTGAAGTAGATTAAGGAACCCTGTTGCATTTTGGGAAGGAGGGGGCTACCTGTTTCTAGTCAATGACCTTCCCTTGTGGGGCGAATACATGATCTGCCTGAAATCAGTAATCTGATAAATGCCACATACAAGGCAACAATGAAATAGAAGAACTACCCCCCTCTCCCAAAGGAACCCACAAGAGTTGCGAGAGTCCAAGAATTTGCATGACAGGGGTCAGTCCACCTGAACGCGATGGATTCTTATAACCTAAGACAAGGTTGTTCTTAAGGTCTAGTGGGTTCCCAAAACTACCTAGAAAATAATTCCCAAACCTCCCCGCTCCACTGGTTTCTCTCTTCTGCCTCTTAGTGAACCTAGCACAACTTTCTGACACCCATCTGACCAGAGAGTTCCGGTCTGTATGTTCAAAAGAAGAATTTCAGCCAGGAACAAATGAAAACACTGTTTGAAAAAGGCCATTTGGGAGGCATCTGTGGATTTCAATGAGACCTGCCCTCCCGGCCCCACCCTCCGCACACTGCACGGGGACTGTGGTTTGCTTGTGGGATGTGCAGCAGCTGGGGGTGGGTGGGGGATCCTTCGAGCAGCTTTGCAAATAAAGCCATTGGTAACCCGTGTGCCTGCCCATCGAGTTTACAGGAGTAAAGAAAGCTTTCCTTTCACATTCCCTCAATTCTGCCACTTATTAGCTTGGGGCTTTGGGCCAGTCACCTGCCTTGCCTAACTTTCCATTGCTGTATCTGTGAAATAGAGCAATCCTGTCTCTCTCTCGAGGCTTGTTAAGGATTAAGTCTCAAGTGTTTTCAGTTGTGAGTACCTCAGGATCTTTTTTAAATGAACCCTGATAAAAATCTGAAAAAACAAACAAACAAAACCCCTTACACCAGGATGCCCGTTCTGAAGCACCTCATTTTTCATACTTTTTTAAAGATTTATTTTTATTAATTTTTTTTTAATATTTCGAGAGACAGAGGGTGATCCAGGGAGGGGCAGAGACAGAGAGAGGGAGACACAGAATCCAAGT
Organism: Panthera uncia; assembly: GCF_023721935.1. Taxonomy (NCBI): domain Eukaryota; kingdom Metazoa; phylum Chordata; class Mammalia; order Carnivora; family Felidae; genus Panthera; species Panthera uncia. The sequence goes on from NC_064807.1 coordinate 17,737,892, forward strand.
AGGTTCCAGGCTCTGAGCTGTCAGCACAGAGCCCGACGCGAGGCTCGAACCCACGAACCGTGAGCTCATGACCTGAGCCACCCAGGCACCCCGAAAGATTTTATTTTTAAGTAATCTCTACACCCAACGTGGGGCTTGAACTCATGACCCCGAGATCAAGAGTTGCACTCTTCACCAACTGAACCAGCCAGGTGCCCCCATACTGACTTTTTGGTAAACTTTCTAGGGCTTCATTTTTCCCTTCAGCTTTTGGTAAACAAAAAGCTGAAACATGGAAACCTATTTATGTGGTTTATTGAAGAAGAGATAGTCAAAAGTGGATGATTCTTAAATAAATACAGGAAACCCCATTGAAGTTTAATTTTTGAGACAACAGTTATCTTGTGGGGACAGTAAAGTGACCAACATTGCTACTAATTAAAGTCTCCCCTAGTAAGTACCACTTCCCTTGGATCAGATACACTATTTATTTATGTAAAAATATTTTAAAAGCATATGCAAGTCTTAGGACATGAAGGAACAAATAAAGTCCAAACTTGGAAGTGAAGGAGACAAGCACCTGGGGATACTTTTGAAAACAGTATGCTTTTTCGGGGAAAAAAGAAAACAAACAAACAACTTACTTTTAATCAGAACTGAAATACAAAAGGATTATTCCTGATCTTTGGGCAGATGGGCTTGGTTTTTCTCTAACCAGCTTTCCAGCGAGAAACCTTCTGATAATTTTACCCTAGGCCATTTCGGCTTCTCACATATGTTACATGAGTTTCCTTACAAAGTATCTGAGAATATTGTTTAGTGATGAATAAACTCTTGTGTTTTATATAGGAAGAGGGGGGGCGGGGGGGGCATAACTTTCCTTTCTTTCTCTAAGGAAAAGGAGAGGGGCACATTTCATTTCATTCTTGGCTTGACTGAGCTCCTTGAAAAACACCCTTTGCTCCTTCTTCAGGTTCTCCATTCGATACTAGCTACAGAAGGTGTAAAATGCTTCCAGGCAGGAGCCAGAAAAAAGGCAAATAAAGCCCCTTATTCTGATACTAACGAAAGCCAGAAAGCCAGGGCTAGAAGTCAGCCTAAGAACTCCTTGGCCACTCTGGGCTTGGATCTCATCCTTTGCGCTGAGATCACGTGCCTGGGAAAGGCCGGGCTGAAGAAGACAGAAGCGTGGAGAAGAGTATGTTCTAAGGGAAGGGACGTGAACCTTGGTAGCAGCCTCCCTCCCCCACGCCCAGCCCCGGAATGAACGCAAACAAGGAGCAGTGCCCTCTTGTTTGCCCTCTCCCCAACCCAATCAGCCCCTCCGAACAAACAAGGAGCCCAACAGGACAGGCAAAGGAGTGGGTAAGCCCGCAGATGTGGCAGCCATAGGCCAGTGAGTGACAGTCACGCCCCGCTGCTCGTTCACTGCAGGCCCGGGACTCTGCTGTAGGGGGCGCTGTTTTGCAGAGGGAAAATTTGCGCAAAGAATGGAAGTGGCTTCAGGGACTCCTCTTTGCCCTGCAGAATGTTTGCTCGCCAATGTGCTTGAAGCAACTGTCTTCATCTCAAAGAGGCGGGGCACGCGTCACCTCCTGAAAAATAGCTGTGTGAATTCAAAGGTCTCCTTACAACGTTTGTTCTTTCCTGCTTAGCGGGGACCTTCTCTCTGGGGTTTTTGTCCACCAACTTTAAACTACAAGGTCAACGTGGCGGCTACACAGCTGTGGCATTATGATTTTCCATCCTGGGTTTGGACCTTGAGGAAAAGGAGGTCCAAAGAGAACAAAACGTGACAATAGCTGAGACATGCAAATCCGATCTCTGCCCCTCCTGGGTTCCTGGGAAGGGCAGTGTTAAATTCGCCACAGCTCAGATCAGATGAGGCGCCCTTAACAGGATCGCCGGGTTCCCTCTGAGAGCACGTTGGCGGCCACACTTCATTCCCTGAAACGGACTTGGCCAATAGTCAACTCCGTTCTCTGAAGCACCTAAGTGTGTCCTTTTCTGGTCTAACCAAAGTTAGATCAGGGGCTGCACACCCATTCCAGAATTACGACCATCTCTGATTTCAGAGCCACTGGGTCTGCATGCAGAATCAAAGCCCAGCCCTGGGACATTTTTACCGCTATAAAACATTGGACCGGTCAGACAATCTCTCTATGCCACTCTTTCCTACTTGCAACATGTACCTCGTGGGATTATTCTGAGGATAAAACTCAGATAATGTGCACGAGGCTTTTCCCATAGAACCTGGCACATGGTGAGCCCTCACTAGGTGTGTGATTTCTATTTGTCACAGGATGAGGTCAGATGGACTAGATCATTCCTAAAGTCCCATCCAGACTCGGTTGCCTCTTGGAATTTTCAAAACAAGGACACTTTTCTCCCCCATCCACTAAGATACGAAGTTCAAATGGAAGTCCCAACTTTCACTAATGAAAATAGATGAAGTAACTTAGAAAGCAGAGTTGCCCAAACGCTCTTAACATCTGGCTCTAATATTCATTTTTCTGCTCGTTTTTGGATTGGAAAACAGAATGCCAAATAGACTTCAGCTGTCCTTAAGGAATGTAATAGTGATCATGAAAGAGTGCGAAGCCGGCACACTTCTCTTTAAGTTTCTGATTTGAGAAACAGAGAACGTGAAAGCTGAACATCTAAACAGAGTTTACCCAGTCCTTGATGCATTTTTTTTTTTTTTCTTTCAGAGCCCAGCCATACAATACTACAAGTAACCACATAGCTGTTATTGATGGTGAGTTCTTACTCCTTCTCCATAGAAGACATTTCTGGATCATTGTAAAGGCAGCTAGTTCTGAGTGCAAGGAAAAAAAAAAAAAAAAAAGGAAGCAAGTAAACATTTTCTCCACTGTTCCCACTTTGTAGGCACAACACTCTCGGGTATTTTAAACTGTGTGATGTGGGTCTCACTGCCAATGGCGAAGAAACCTACACCTGATTCTTTTACCACCGGTTTTGAAACTTACTAATTGCCCATGATTGAGAAACATAAAAGGGAGATGGAAAATTCCAAACAACTCCAGGGGTCTCTTCTGTTATTTCCTGACTTTTCAATCTATCTTATTCGGAGATCATGATATTGCAAATTTTTACTTGTAACCCAAATAATATACTTTATACACAATGGACAGTCCCTCTCAAGCAGCCCCATGTTTGTGTGCACATGAACACAGTTAACTTTCAGTTTGTACAAGAGTGAGGATTTTCCGAGACACTAAGGCAAAAAAAATTGCCAATGTCAGCTTTCTTTGTTACAGAAAAATACTGGGACACTTACACAATACAGCTGAGCTGCGTTCTGGTATTATAAGTGAATCCTAAGATTAACCTGCACTGAATGTGTCCAGAAAGAAAAAAAACGTAGCCATAGGAGATAATGAAATAATAGTTTTGTTACAATGTATGAATGTGTTCATGCTTTTGGTGTAATATTAGCCGCTTTTCATATTCCATATTGGCAGAATTCCTGTTAGCAAATTTCAAATGTACTTTATATTAATTTTGATCAATTTCAGCTTGTACTTCCTCTCCTCTTATATTTTATTATCGGCGAAGACTATTTAAAGAGATTCTACAATCTTTTTCAACTTTTTGTTTTTTGAGAGACAGAGAGAGCCAGGGCCTGAGCGGGGGAGGGACAGAGAGAGAGGGAAACACAGAATCCGAAGCAGGCTCCAGGCTCTGTCAGCACAGAGTCCAACGTGGGGCTTGAACCCACGAAACCGTGAGATCATGACCTGAGCTTAACCGACTTTAGCCACCCAGGCGCCCCATAGAGATTCTACAATCTTTTTAAATGGGAGTTCCTTTTGTAAATGTGAATAATTTCACAAGCTAATGTATCTGCTCGAACACGAGAGGTTCAGTTCCCAACGGCAGGCATTTTGTTGGGATGGTAGAAAGCGATCTCCCTGGGAAGGGCAGAGGGCTTCTTCCCTCCACCGATCTCACTGGTGGTCAGGTATTTTCACAGAGGATTTTGGCAACTTGAGTGAACAAGGGCCGTCAGGCAGGGGTTGACAGTATGCCAGAAAGACCTAGCAAAGCTGGAGCGGAGTCAAGAAAAGGCGTTCTTCCGAATCTAGCTTTTCTGTTTTTTTTTTTTTTTTAACTTTGAGCGATCCTTCCCGCAAAAACAGCAATTTGCAATCCATTTAATATTGTCCCTCCAAAGGCAGCGGACGGATTCTTTACAATAAGAATGGCTCTCTCTATACAATTAGTCCTTTGAAAATATTTTCTGTCCTGTATAGATGCCAAGTTTTAAGGAAAACAGAAGACAGGCTGAAGAAAGTCAACGAAGAGGCCGTGTGGGGGGGGGGGGGCAGGGGGAGAAGGTGAACATTTGAAAAGAAAGCAAAGCAACAGATAGGTTCTGTTCCATGACAAGGTATATGTTAGCTTTGGTTAGAACCAGCCTGAAGCTTTCTAATAAAGGTCACGTGGAAAGTCAGCGTGTGTCTGTTAATAGAAAGAACCTGGGTTATCTGGCTTCTAGAACTAAACCACAGATCTGCAGTGACCAAGTTTTCTGGGCCCCAAATCCTCATATACCGTCTGTCCAAGGATTTGGGAGTCACTCCAGAGGCTGAAAGATAGTTAAGGAGATGTAGTTAGTGGGCTAAAATGGTAGCAGTCAGAGGCATTTCAATCCTCTGTGGGGCCGACAGTGAAATTCTTATTACTTTTTCAAATGTGCCAATAGCTTTCAATTCCTCACACGTGTAATGTCACCATCAAAAGAAGGAGGGTCAGTTGGAGGGGAATTCAGACAGGCAGATTACCCGCGGAATCCAAAGCAAGAGCATAGACTCCTAAGACAAATCTAGTTATTTCTACTCAGGTATTTAAAGTGGCGATTCTCAGAGCCCGGTCCTGAGCCAGGCAACATCGGCATTACTGGAACGTGTTAGAATTCCGGATTCTCAGGCCTGCTGAATCAAACTCTGGGGTGAGTCCCAGGATACCGTGTTTGAACCAGTGCACCTGGTGATTCTGATGCCCAGAAAAGCCTGAGAATCACTGCTCTACAGGGATGAACTTAATCTTAGGCACATTTGTCAACTTATGCAGCAGGAATGTCCTGAGCATCTATTCTGTATTAGATACGCTGGGTGCTTCCTTTAGCAAGGAGATCAAGACATCTCAGGACCACCTGAGGCTAGTTAGATACCGAGGGAGACAGTCTGTGGGCGTAGGGAAGAGAAGGAATGATCAGAGAGAGAAAAAAAAAGGAGAAAGCCACACAATAAACCCCAAATGATAACTGTTTCATTATGGTAGCTTAAACAGGAAGGGTAGAAATATGGATGGGGGTGGAGTGGGAAATTCTATGGAAAAAGGCAAGGTTTTAATGGAGATAATGCAAGAATACGGCAATATGACTCTATAATGGGTTTGGCTGGAAAGTTATTGATTTCCCTCCCCTCAATCTTTTGTCTTGAAAACACCTCTTTAATTTCATAAGGATATTATCATTCAAAAAAAAAAAAAATCTGAAACAGAAATTCATTGCTCTGTCTCCGGGGAATCTCATAACACAATGTAAGCTGAATACAGATAAAAGCTAACAGGGCACTTCAAGCCAACATCTGGTTCCTCGGTTCCTAACCTCTTCCTTTCCCAACTTCGGGTTTGTAACAGTTGAGTTAGAGACTGAAACGATTCCGTTAGAGTAGAAATGTAAAGACTTTTGAGTACTGTTAGTCTACATGGGTGTCCATTATCTTGAAAGAAAACCAACGCAGCATAGGAATCTTATAACACTAAACTATGCTGACATTTCTAAGGCAAAAATCTTTCCTCAAATTTTAATTAATCTTTTTTTTTTTTTTAAGTAAGTTCTGTGCCCAATGTGGGGCTTTAACTCATGACCCTGAAATGAGGAGTTGCATGCTTTTCCGACTGAGACAGCCGGGTGCCCCTCATCCTCGAATTTTTACCCCAAAGATCCACACTGTGGGCAAATAATTCTACATAGCACCTGCAATAAAAATGTGCTGTAGGAAAAAAAAAAAAAATAGCTCAATGGATTGTTCTCATGAGGAATTGGCATTTACATCTATACAGGAAAAAAAAAAAAAAACCCAAAACGTATTTATTCAGAATTTGTAGCTGTTTGGACATTGCCCAGGTTTCTGCTTTTGCACTATCTGTTAAGATGAGAACTAGTTATAAATATTAATGGTGTAGGCAATATTTGACATGGAAAAGCTTTAATATAGTAAACATTCCAAATAGTACTTGTCTGCATTTGACATGAAGTGTCAGAAAAAATTTTTTGAACTTGGAAATAAAAGGAAATTACTGGGATGTTCTTTGAAAGCAATGCTGAGTTGACTTTCTGTTGATGAGCTATTTTACAACTCTTTGGGGGACAGAGATGCTAGTAATTTCAATCCAGTGGAAAAGATAATCCTAATTTACAGTTTATTGCCCTGTTGGATGTTGATCCATTTTGCATCTAAACCAATAATCTTATCCTAACATTCCTTTATAGATCACCTACAGAAATCTAGCGTTGCAAGCGTCCTTTGAACTGGTTTTTACACTTTACTGGGTCTGTCATTAAATAATTAGTTGAGTAAAATCATTGGCATGTATCATTTCATATTTGTATTCAAGTTAAGATTTTGCCTTTTCAAAAGGTATACTTTAACAATAGTGAGTAATGATCCTTTTTCTATTCATCCAAATAGCTCTGAAGCTATTTAGTTGAGCAGTATTTCCAGGTCACTAAATAAGGGGCTTAAAAAACTTGGAAAGTCACAAAATTGGTTCCATAGTCCAAATTTCGACTTGTCATCGTTCCTCTCTATTAGGATGAATTAATGAGCTTTTGTGGCCTCAAACTATCTAACAACGATCTGGATATATTATATGTGATGGTGCCTGTGATGTGTTCCTTTGCTGTGGTGCCTAAAATTACATGTACATTAAAAAAACAAACAAAAAAACCCCACCACCACCACCAAAAAAAAAAAAAAAAAAAAAAAAACAACCAGTAACAAATGCGTTCCTTAAGGTAACCAAGATCACAGGGGGAAATAGATTGTAGTACAACTACCAGACATTGCATCTAATGTGGGACAAAGGGGACCCTTTAAAGTGCAGCATTATCATCAGGATGCAAAAAGAAAACGCCAGGCATGCGGCTTCTCCCGATTCATTCCTGAAACGCAAGCCAACATCACGCCAGCTGCTGAACGAAAACCAAGTCTTACTTAGCTGCTTCTGATGCTTCCCTCAGTTCTTCGTCCAGTCTGCATGAGCAAAAATTATCGGTGTGGAAAAGAAACAGAAAAGAAGCAAGCACAGCGTGAGTCACTCAGCAAAGCAGAGCCAAACATAAGTGGAGCACATGTGCCTTTAAAAACCATCCTTTGGAGCACTGAGACACGCTCCTTCGATTAGACATGGTGCCATTTCCTCCCATTCGGTGTTTCTGCATGTTTACTTTGCAAATTCCTTCATAAAGGTAGGTAGATACACAAGTTGCAAGGAGAGCAGAAACATGCTGGCGGAGTAAAGATGAAAACGTCCACACCGGTCTGTTGCGTATAGTTAGAGACCGCTTGCAGCCCGGGCCAGCTCAAGGGTGAATCTGGTTTAGTGGGTTTCAGTTGCAAATCAGGCTGACCTCAACAGCTTTACACACAAGACAAAGACCAGGAATGGTATGCAACAAGGGACGGATAGCATGTTGAGGTCACCCACGAGTCTAAGACACAGGTGCACACACACAGCGGGTCCAGCGTGAATTGTAGATCAGGAGATTTTACCTCACACTTCTCTTATAAGATCTCTCTTCATCGTACCTTACGGGATAAAAATGAATGCAATGAGCAAGATGAGCCAACAGACGGAGAAAATGACGGGTACATGTTTTAAAGAACAGACAGAACGTGAGAGAAAAAGCCTACCCCCCTAAAAGAATCAAATTGCCTTTTTTGGAGAAAAACGTATTTTCATGGGATATAATCGAGGAGGTAGAATTCATAATTAGCTTCAGCCAGTCCTCATTATTTGCAGGTTCTTTGCATTGTTTGCAAATTTGCCTGCTGCTTGCATTTTGTTTCTGACCCCCCACATCAATAGCTGTGGCGCCTTTATGGTGACTCACTACTTTTATTAGTGGCAAAAAATTTGAGCCACCTGATGTGCACATTCCCAGTCGAGGCCCAACAAAACAAGGCTCTGCCTTCTCGTTTTAGCTCAGTCTCAGGCTGCCAACAGGTGCTGTCTATTTAGTGCCAGGTTTTCCCTGTTCTTGTGCTTTTAATTGGTAATTTCGCCATTTAAAATGCCCCCAAGCAGAGTGTTTAGGCGCTGTCTGGCATTCCTAAGCACAAGAAGGCTGTGATGTGCCTTCTGGAGAGTATCTGTGCATTAGAGAAGCTTTGTTTGGGCAGGGGCTATGGTGCTGTTGGCCGTGAATTCAATGTTAGTGAGTCAACAATATATATCAAATCAGCCATTTTTACACAGAAACACACAAGGTTCTATGTTAATTGGTTAATGGAAATTAACCAGGTGTTTGCAGGAACTTAGCCCTGTATTCCTCCTAGGGACAACGGTTCGCCGTTCAGGGTTCTAGGACATGATTGCCACAAATAACAAGAATATACTGTCATCGACAATTATAAATCTAATTTCAGATTGGGCAACTTTTTCTTTAAGTCCCTTGATGACAGGCTCCAGCCTAGCTGAATACTGGTCTTGGGACTGGCCGAGATTAGATTCTCCGAATGGTATTCAGTAATAGGCTTATGGCTTCTCTCATTTTGAAAATGGCATAACATGAAAATGAGACGATGCGGGCCAGGAACAGAAGTGGCAAAAAGGACATCCAGAGAAGATGGACTGCGGAAGACGGGAGAAAAACATGGACACACGGGGAGGACAGGGATGGTTGTAAATTTCTCCCTCCAGAAGAAAATCTTCCCAAATGGAGCCCTTTTCTCCTTAAGAAACTTCTCCCAAATGGAGTCATTGAAAACTGATGGGTGTCAATGAATGAAAAGTGCCTTGGGCATGTTTAACTTCTCATTTAAACTTTCCTATCAGATAACGAGTCTCTAAAAGCAACCTGATTATAATAAATAACATTCTGGATTGCCAACTCCTGCTGGGAAGGCTCTTGGATGCATTATGCACATTTTCACCCAATCCTTGGGGCCTTTCTATGAATTGCCCCTTACTTCCCCATTTTCTGGATGCTGCACTGAGGCTCGGAGAGGTTTTTTTTAATGTTTACTTATTTCTGAGAGAGAGAGAGAGAGAGAGAGAGAGAGAGCCAGACAGAGGACCCAAAGTGGGCTATGCACTGACAGCAGACAGCTTGACATGGGGCTGGAACCCACCAACAACGAGATCCTGACCTGAGCCCAAGTCAGATGCTTAACTGACTGAGCTACCCACGCGCCCCAGCTCGATATCAGGGGCTGGCAGGAGGGTTCAAATCTATTATTAAGCCTCCAAAACCCATTCTCTTCTCTATCTCCAACTGCCACACCATGGAGGCATTGGCCTATTTAGCTAGAAAGTGGCCAGTGCTCATTTCCACTTGAAGAGATAATGTCCTTGTCATCTTTTGCAAAGGGAGACAGCCCTACAGGAGGAGGGTACTCCAGTGACTTTGCTGACCGTAGGAGTGGAGCTTGGAGGTGGGGATGCTCCTTTCTGAGGTAGCAGGATTGAGCTGGGAGGTAAGCAGGGGGCGGGAGTCCTATAAGCTAAAGAGGGTCAAAGCCGCTGTTAGGATCACAGGAACACTGCTTGATTCGGCTAAGCCAACTGGCAGTTCTAAGCCAAATCATTATCCTGTGTTCACCTCCTATCAAGAGAAGGAAAACCAAACGCATCTACTCCTGAGCTAGGACTTCCAATACTTTAAGGGAGGTGAAGGAAACTGCTAGAAAAGGGTAGGAGAATTCTGCTGCCAGGCTGACCTGGGTCTGAATTCTTTCTAGTTCCATCTCTTCCTTGCTCCTACTTATATTTGACATAAGTAGCTTTTCTTCGTTGTTAGCTTCCCTTACCTGTACTTGGGGGTTTACTATGGGGATTAAACACTACATACATAGAGCACTTCTAACGCCTGATACGGTATTGCCACGAAATAAATGCAAGTCTTTTCTTTCCAGCTTCTTTGCCCACCCCCCCCCCCCCACCCCCCCCCCCCCCGCCTTTTTTTTTTTTTTAGCAAAAGGACTCTTTTTTGGAAGTGCAAATTGGGAAGTCTACTTTGCTATCCATCTTATGGAGGAAGATAGGCTATCCTTGTCTGTCTTGTCTGTTTTCTTCGAGCTAAAGCTTAAAGGCCTCCCATTTTCAATCAAATAAAAAAAAAAATGAGTGAATCAGACACAGAGGAAGAAAAGCACAACCCACAGAGAACAACGGCTCTTTGCAACAGTGAACCAAACAGGAAAGCTCCCTCCTCAGCCTCCGTACTTTTAAGTCTCAGCTCCAAGCAGCCGGTGTTAACTGTTATTCTCATTATTTTTATAGCACGATCCAGCGCCCTTCAGTCTCCATGCTGTTTCCTCACGGGCTGCTAATTGCATTACCCTGAGGAAGGGGATCAACCCTGAGGAAGGGGATCATCCCTACCCACGCCACCTACCACTCTGCCTTACCTTTCACCTGAAGGGACCCGTGAAGAAAAGGGATTTAGAAGAAAACAGAGAAGAGATAGTTTATTTTTTCCCCCCTTTTCCTAGGGCCGGGCAGGTAAATTACTTTCCATAAGGCAATAAAGAAGGCAAAGCTATGCTCAGACCCTGTGGTGTCTGTGAGAGAGGGAGACACAGGCAGCAGGTGTACTGATTCATATTAAGTCTATGCTTTCAAAATGGGAGCAAAATTTAAGGTGAAATGAGCAATGATCAATAACCCCAAGAGAAGATTATGTGAAAGAGAATCTGAAAGAACAGGTCTCTATGGGTATTCGGAAAAAAATATGTATTGATTGGAAAACACTCCGTATTTATTTTAAATAGAATTCACGACATTTCCCCAGTATTCCAGAAGTGAGTTGTTTTCCAGTCCCCTCCAAACATGCAGTATTTCTTACCGAATCTTGGAAACCATCACGACTTACTTGATGATGCTTTCTGGAATATGGATGCAGTCCATTGGGATCAGCCCACTGAGTTCTGATAAACTATTGACATACTTAATTTTACTGCTGAATTTTGAGCTAAAAGAAAAGAGAGAGAAAAGATATCATTAGTGTCCACTTCATCCCTTCTAAGTGTGTGGCCTCTTCTTGAAAATCCTGAAAAAGTTAACACGTTGGCCCCGCACTTACTAAGAAGAAAGGCTACACATCCGAGTAGTTGCAACATGCGAGATACTGTTTTAAGTGGCTTATATGTATCGACTCCCTTATTTCTTCTTAAGCCTAGTGAGGTAGGCTTGTTATTATTCTCTTTTTGTTTTAAAAGATGTTCCCAGTGCTCCTTTAATACTTGGGGAGGGGCTGAGAGGAGGAGAGAGGAAAAAAATCCCAAGCAGGCTTCACGCGGTCAGTGCACAGCCCCACCTGGGGCTCAAGCTCGTGAACTGCACTGCGAGATCGTGACCTTAGCCGAGGTCAAGAGTCAGACGCTTAACTGACTGAGCCACCCAGATACCTCTAATTCTTCTTCTTCTTTTTTTTTTTAAAGATAAGGAAATTCGACACACAGGGAGTCACGTATTTGCCTAAGGTTTCACCTCAGGTATATGGTAGAGCCTGGATTCCAACCAGAGCAGTCTGACCAGAGTCTATACTCTTATTTTTTTGTAAGTTTTTTTTCTTTTAGTTCCAGTTAGTTAACAGTGTTATATTCTTTTCAGGTGTCCAATATAGGGCTTCAACACTTCCATGCATCCCCTGGTGCTCATCACACGTGCCCTCCTTAATCCCCATCACCTATTCTCCCACCCCCCCTCGGGTCTACACTCTTGACCGCACTTCACATGGCCTCTTAGAGGTTTCTGCCGCTCTCCACATTCATTGGTTTATGGTTCATTTGGTTTTGTTTGCTTGTTTCTTTGTTCTTAAATAAAAATCTTGTCATTCTTTCAGCCTCTTCCAAGGTTGATCTATTTCATGTTTTTGCATGTTTGTTTATTTCATGTGTGTGTGTGTGAGAGAGAGAGACAGAGGGAGAGAGAGAGAGAAGGCAGACAGGGGAGGGGCAGAGAGAGAGGGAGAGAGAGAATCCCAAGCAGGCTCAGTGATATCAGCACACAGTCCAACATGGGGCTCTAACTCATAAATGGAGATCATGACCTGAGCCCAAACCAAGGGTCAGATGCTCAAATGACTGAGCCATCCAGGCACCCCGAGGTTGATCAATTTTGCAAGTATACATGCAACACCTGGGTGGCTCAGCTGGTTGGGTGTCCGGTTTTGGCTCAGGTCATGATCTTGAGATCCATGAGTTCAAGCCCCACACTGGGCTCACTGTTGTCAGCACACAGCCCACTTCAGATCCTCTGTTCCCTTCTCTCTGCCCCTCCCCTGCTTGTGCTGTCTCAAAAATAAAACATTAACTTCTTAAAGTATGTATAAACTCATTTTCCTCTTAATATTTTAGCTTAATTGTTTGTTTGTTTTTTTTTTTAGTTTTTTTCTTTTTTTAAGTTTTGGCTAGCGCGTTCAGTCCAGATGGACCAAAACCATATTCCAGTAACTGGATCTGAATTACAAACAGCTTTCATCTACACGTTACCATGTTAGATGTATGTAGATGGATATAAGGCAACATGAAAAGATACTATTGCAACTGATCAAGGGATGTGCCTCTGGGGAAAGGAGTTCCCAACAGAAACTGGCAGTTGTTGAAGGAAGAGCTTAGTCTTATCGGTAATGGTTGGATGTTTTATAAGGAGAAAGCATTTGTGTATTATTGGTGTAATTGCAAACTGCTTTTTAAAATGTGTCATTCCACTTGAAAGGGAACTTGATCAAGCATCGAACTTTCTGGAATGGTTTCCGAGAAAAAGACCTCTCCAGTCGAGAGATCATGCTGAGCCGTCTGCCAATTGTACTGCCTTCTGTTCAACTACTGTGCATTCTAGAAGGAAGGCTTTGCGGGGTCACACCTCTGTACGGTTATCTTTCACATTTTACTTGCAATCTGACCCTGGGCCACTGGCGGTGAATGACCTGTGTCTCCACAGAGTCACTTCTAGCCGTCCTGAGAAGCCTTGGATGGACACACACTACCTCTTCCTTCCCCTGGACTTCCTGAGCTAAATTCAGGTTTTGATAAAAGATAGAGTGGGTGGAAGGGGAACCCTCCATCCAGCTCCAGGGTTACGTTCACTAGAATGTACAGTTCTCTGAACATGTCATGTTGTCCCTTTCTTGGTGTGTTTGGACCCGCTGTTTCTACCTGGTTTCAGCTAGTCCATCCTATCGGTTCTTCAAAACTCACCTTGAAGGCTCGTTCTTCTGGAACACCTCTCTTGACGCAGGCTCTCAGCCTTTACTCTCTACCTGTTACCCCAAATTCACCCTCACCGTGTTATCACCCCCATTTTGCTTCAGCTATACCCTCTGTTTTAATTGCTTACTTGTCTATGTCAGCTGCCGTGCCTCTCAATCTCCACCTAACCCAGTACTTGCCACAGACAATTCATTAAAAAAAATAAAGAATTTCCCATCTACCTGTATCATAGGTGTTCTCCTTTTTTAGTTTTAGTGACCTCTTTTTTCAGGTCTAAAACTTGGTTACACTGATATAGACTGATGCAGAGGGGGATCTTTAAAGAGGGAGGGTGTCACATGATGAGACTGTAGGATATAATAATTAAGTACTTGAAATGTGTTTTCTTTACAATTGGGCGGACAACTGGGTTCAAAGTCTGAGTCTATCACTTACTGGCTATTTTACATTAGACCTGGGGTTGGCAAACTATAGCCTATGCACCAAAGCCAGCTTGTTAACTGTTTTGGTTTTTTTGTTTTTGTTTTTGTTTTTGTTTTTGTTTTTGTTTTACAGTCCTCCAGCTAAGGATTGTTTTTACTTTTTTTTTTTTTTTGATATTTGAAAAAAATCTGACACCAAGAATATTTTGTGATATGAAAACATTTTTAAGAAGTTCAATTTCAGTGTTCACATATCAAGTTTGATTCGAAGACAGCCACACCTACTTACCTATACAGTGTCTATTGACCGTTTTGGACCTATAATGGCAGAATTGAGCAGATGTGACTGAGACCGGATGGTCCACATAACCTAAAATATTTACTGACTGATCTTGTACAGAAAGGGGTTTGCTGGTTTTTGCATTAGACAACTTAATTGACTTCACTGCACCTCAGGGATGTTTCCTGCATGAGGGAAACAGTAAACAGTATCTCCTTCAGAGGACTCACATTACAATTAAATGAAACACTGCCTGTACATACTCAGTAAATGTAAGCCATGAGTTTCTATAATTTACCACAATATTCTTTGCTATCATTTTATTACTGTTGTTGTACTTACCATCTCGAAACTCCCTTCGACAAATGATGTTGAATTGTAATTACTTCTCAGTATTCTTACAGTAACAAAGTTTTGTTATTTACCGAGAAACTTATTTGTTTTATAACCCCCAAATGATCAAACAAATATCAGTGAGTGAATATGATAACTAACATTTACTTTTCTTGGCTATTAAATTTGAAAAGAAAAACTTTTAAAAGATTCTATTTTTAAGTAATCTTTGTATCCAGTGTGGGGCTTGAACTTATAACCCTGAGATCAAGAGTCACATACCCCACCAACTGAACCAGCCAGACACCTCACCATTAAATTTTTTATAAGCTCTTCATGTACATTGATTCCTATTCCCTTATCAAAAGATTTTCTTTTTTTTTAATGTTTATTTTTATTTTTGAGAGAGCGAGAGAGAGAGAAAGTGTGGGGGCGGGAGGGGCAGAGAGAGAGGGAGAGAGGATTCGAAGCAGGCTCCGGGCTTTGCGCTGACAGCAGAGAGCCGGCACTGGGCTCGAACTCACGAACTGTGAGATCATGACCTGAGCCAAAGTTGGACGCTTAACCTGAACCACCCCGGCATCCCAAAGCACTTTCTATCATTAAAATAAGTGGCTTTTGTATACCTTAAATATTTCATATTATTTTTTTTTAATTTTTTTTTTTTACATTTATTTATTTTTGATAGACAGAGACAGAACACAAGTGGGGGAGGGGCAGAGAGAGAAGGAGACAGAGAATCGGAAGCAGGCTCCAGGCTCCGAGCTCCGAGCTGTCAGCACAGAGCCTGACGTGGGGCTTGGCTCGAACTCACAAACCGTGAGATCATGACCCGAGCTGAAGTCGGATACTGAACCGACTGAGCCATCCAGGCGCCCCTCTCATATTAGTTTTTTAAAGCAATTTCACATGGTATGGTAAAGAACTAAACTTTGCCAGAGGAAAACTAGGTTGAAAGATGCTACTCAATGGTTGGAAGTAGGAGGTGGAAATGCTACATACATGTAAGGGAACACTGAACAAAAAAGGTAGAATTGGGAAGGCACGGTAAATGTCCCTGTAAAAAATAAATAAATAAAGGTTTTTAACCTTTAGCATTTTTTTTTTCCTCCACAAGTGATCAGGATGTTTCTTAGAAATTCATCAATAACTTTGAGACAGAAAACTTTCAGTTCATCTCCTCTGCATCCCAATGTTAGGTAAGACTGTATTTTATTTTAAAGCTCTCTAGGCAATACATCCTGTCCCTTTCGTTTAACTGTTTCAAGTCTCACTGTATTATGAGGCATGTTTTCTTTTTCTTTGTGTCCCCCAAAATGTAAGGTTATACAGTATCTAACACAACATAAATGGTGGATGAATATTCACAGAATTGAACTGAATCGAAACCCAGAATCCTCATGGGCAATGAAAAAAAAGCTCTCAAAATGGCTGCCCAGACTCTTTCCCTAAGTTTCGTGACCTACATGATATGTGTTCAGAAGAAACAGAACAATTAAGACAAGGCACACCACTCCCGTTTCTGTCCTTGGTTTGTCTTTATTTTTCCACTGTTGCGTTATGATGCCTTTTCTACGCTCTACAAATTACCAAGTCCACTTTAAAAGTATTACCTACTCCCTTCTGTATTGTGGCATGGAAACCCTCCCACTTCAACCTCTGTGTTACAGCAAGCAATAGAGAGGTCATGTTTCGTAATAGTGGGGAAAAACAGTCATTACAAAATAATGCTCACTCTTAATTAGGGTTCCTTGCTACACAGTCCAAAATAGCATTCCAGGAAAGGCAGGGGCAAAATATGCCTTCCTAAATACTCTCTGTGTTCGTGAATTCTTATTTACAGGACAATGAACACATATTTTGAAAAACGACTAGAAGTACTTTTAGTATAATAACAACCATACCTTATAAAAGGTCGTGTCACTGCAAGGATTGTTCTGATGAACCAAGACGGATGAACAATGATGAATGATTTCAAATTCTTTCGCAACCTGTTTAACAACAAAAAAAGGAAAGAAAAGAAAAGAAAAAAAATCACTCCTAACCCATTTTCAGTAGCAGTTAAAATGGAAAGTATATCCCCAAATAAGCATATTATAATATTAGAGAGTTCTAGGTAAGTTCCTATTATCTGATGGGAAGGAACTGAACGACCGTGATTAGTAAAAAAATTATTTTATTAAGAACTTTTTAATGTCTATTTATTTTTGAGAGACAGAGTGTGAGTGGGGGAGGAACAGAGAGAGAGGGAGATACAGAATCCGAAGCAGGCTCCAGGCTCTGAGCTGTCAGCACGGAGCCCGATGCGGGGCTTGAGCTCACAAACCATGAGATCATGACCTGAGCTGAAGTCAGACGCTTAACTGACTGAGCCACCTAGGTGCCCCCCTCCCCCCAATTTTTTTGAGATAAAATTTGTAACTTGTATGAGTCCAACCTCATTTTCCCAGAGGAATAAATGTAAAGTAGGATGGGTGTATTTCTGGACTGCATAAATCTATGACTATCAGGGTGCATTTTGCTTAACAATTCTTTTCATTTTTGCCAGCATTATCTTTACTGTTTTGAAAAGAACACATTCTTACTAGCAACTTAGCCAATTTCTTTGATCTACTAAGCCTTGGTTTCTTCTTCTGCATTATGAAACAAGTAACAGTAGATCATGTGGTTGTTTGACTTTCAGATTACCATTTTAGCATTCTTGATATTCAGGCATGTTTTGAAGCATTAGCAATGCTACTTTATGAATGTTTAGATCATCAAATGGATCTTAGATAACATAACAGGGCACTCGCATGTTGTCATGCACGAAGCCACGTCTAAGGGGATGCCACACTTAGTCAACTGAGTCACCCAGGTGCCCCTAACATGTTTTGTTCTATTCAAGCCAGTATGGGTGGAAGTAAAGTATCTTGGGAAAAAAAGTGCACCACGGGACCAAATGGGCTAGTGGTTAACTTGAACTATCTCGGCGAATGATGGACTATAAGCCCAACAGTCGCCCAGATCAACAGTCCTAGGCACATAAGCAGCATCAAGATCACGTAAAACCAGTAAAGAATCGTGGATACTCCACGGGTGCCTGGGTGGCTCACTTGGTTAAGCATCTGACTCTTGATTGGCTCGGGTCATGATCTCATGGTTTGTGGGTTTAAGCCCCGAGTTGGGCTCCGCACTGCAGAGCCTGCTTGGGATTCTCTCTCTCTCTCTCTCTCTCTCTCTCTCAAAATAAATAAATAAACTTAAAAAAAAAAAGAATCATGGATACTCTGTTTATCAGGACAAACCGCACCTTCACGCGGCAACGGCATACACATAGTTTAGAACAGACATGGTCGCCAGGTTTGAGATGACAACACCTAGCAAAACCCAGGGGAGCTCTGCTTTATTTCAGATTTGGGGCAGCAAGTGAACTTTTCTTAATATTTCTGTCCTTTCTTAACTGCATAATTCCATGTTCCCAAAACGTGATCACGTGTTTCAGTAGATGAAAGGGAATTAGGAATGGGAGTTATTGAGGAAGCCAAAACGGAGATTAAATAATGACGCCCACGTACCGTCTGTCAATCATCTGGTAGCATTTTTTCATCCAGCCCAGCCCTGGCATCTTGCGTCTGGGGGTTGCACCATTCAAGTACACAATCATATAGTCTTCAGCTACCATCAGCTCTAAAGTGCTTATTACATATCTGATCACAGGAAGGAAGAGGAGGGTTTTCATTTCCCACATGAAACAGTTCATCTTATTTACAACATGATTATATGACATTTAAATTACAGAGCATATGACATTTAAGAATGGTTGTGCATATTCCCTCTTTACCTTGAAAAGAATGCAGTTTCCTAAGATTATTTCTCTGAGAGTGAGTATTGCTCATTTATCTGTAGGGTTATCTTGTTTTTATCTTTTTTTTTTTTTTTTTTTTTTTTAATGCGCCTACGCTAAAAAAATACGTAGGTTAGAACCCGAATTTCAAAAATGTCAACAATGTTATCATGTACCAAAGGCACAAGTGAATGATATAAATGAAGCCATGTTACGGGGGGAATAAAAATAACACTTTATCCAAAGGAAATGTTCCAGGATTTGAGAGTGCAGGCAAGACTGTGTTCGTTTTGTTTTCAAATCACTCTACTGACAAAAGTTCTTTTAAAGGCTTTTGCCTCTTGAGCAATATTCCTTGACAGAGATTTCATTGACTTTTCATCAAAGGCTTAGGATGTTCTACATCATCTATTTCCTCCCATTAAAGATGCACTACCTGCCATGCCATGCCATAGACATTCACTCAAAGCACTTTGCCATAAATATCACTCACAGGAAAAGATTTTCCATGACATAGTGGTAATCCGCTCGACTGCTGTCTGGCAGAAAACAGGCAGCAAACACAATGATTGCATTTAGACCGTCCCCATAGTATCCTGGGCGACAAACAAAAAGACATTTGTGACCAACTGAAAGCTCTTAACAAGATAATATTTAACCTAAAGGGCAAATCTGGAAGCTTTGGCAAGCGTGTGTGCATAAATGTAACAGATCTTTAAGTGAGTATTATATAGACTATACTTCTGTAAGTACATAACCTTATTTTCAGTGGTTATCATAGAGTATAATATATATATATATTGTATACAGCCTTAAATATACAGTGTGAATATATTTGCATAAATGGCATATCCATTGATTATGGATGATTATATGTGTTGTACATAGTCATGAATGGGGTATATAACTATTCAACTTAGCAAAGGATGGGGGTTTTGACTTACAGGTTTCTAATATATAATGCTTCAGTCCTTTAATGGCTAAGAGGCTCTCCCTGATCCTTTTTAGCAGTTTTTCTCAGACTCTGGTTAATTTAAAGGGAAAATCTAGTCACTGAACTGCAATATAATCAGGCTCACATACTCCAGTGACCAGATACTAGTAGGTTAACAAGCAAAACACCTTTATTTTGATTTTGTGGACTGGTTCACTTGCCTGTAGTGTCCCTGGGATCTCCAGATTCAACAGACAGTGCATTGACACGTGGAAAGTTCTGGCCAGGCCTAGAGTTACTGAGCACAGAATACAGAGCCTCATCTTTTTAAAAAAGAACAAATTCAAGACAGGCCTGGTGAAAGCCAACCTCTCTTTGCGTTTTACGACAATATGTGCTTCTGAGAAAACTTGAGAATTACTTCCTGGTGACGTGGACAGGAAGCAGAGGTGGGGGTGCTATACACACGTGTGTGAGAAAATAAAAGGCAAGTGTGAACTCCGAGGGTCAAGAAAAATATAGGGACATCTCAGGACATTTTACCCACATCCGAAAGCTGTGTGGCATTCTCTAAGCTCTGTGTTCCCTCAGAGCTTATCTTGGACACTCATGGCAGCTGTTCGTCAAACCTCCACGGGTTTGTGCATGGAGTCTCTCGTGTCCTTCAGACTTAAAAAATGAAGGAATGCACCGTGTTTTCATTTTTTAATGTCCCTTCATAAACACTTGGAATTTTTGTCATATAACATAGGTCTGGACTTCAGAATCATTACGTAGAGATTGCCTCAAAGCTCTGAATAGGCAGACAGGACATACCCTCAAGCCTGATCCGAACTCAGTGCGTTTCATTTTTTCAGAACTCTAAATACCCCTCTGGTGATTACATGGCAGTAAAATACCGGCTGGATATAGACTTGGATGGGCTTAACTCTTGAAAAGCAGCTTAATAAGACGTTCTCTACAAAGACAGTATGACCCTACCACAAAAGAGGTGGGGGGAAAAGAGTGATACCAACTAAAAATATATCAAATTATGGGTTTGTGTGTATGACTAATTTGAGGTTGTTGGATGCAGTGTTTACTCCACATGTGTTAGAAAATGCTACCTATGTAAGTATACACCCGATGTAACCCATGTTTGCAAAACAGGATTGCCGTGGCTTCCCTACGGATTATTTGCTTTGTTCTGCCTCTTCCAACATGCAGGTAGTTACCAACTTCTTTAAGAACCAGATGTGAAGGAAGATGGCAGGAGATACATTGTAACACAAGAAGTGTTTGTTCCACCGAACAATTTCATTTAAACAGATTCAGAACCCAATGAAAATCCACAAAGGACACCGTGGCTTTGCTACACCAATGCTAACACCACAAAGGTAGGCCATTTAGACTGAGCACAATGCCAAGGACCCGGTTCATTCAAAGAGAGAATAGACATAATGAATCCAACTTAAAAACAAGTACAAAAGCATCTCTGTAAATGTAGCTGCTTGGCTCCAGGGTGTCAACCTAACTTCAAGATCATGACCACTCAGCTACTTTGATTTCTGTTCCCATTTCTGGAGAATTTCTAATTCTAATTTTTTTTTTTTTTAAGGACAGTCCGAGGTTTCTAAACAGTACTTCAGAAGTCATCTTAAATGGCATTTCAGCTCTTTGTGTCAATGTGCCTGTCCTTGGAATGCTGTGGTGTCACGGTCACCCAGGCTCATTAACTCGAAGGGATACTGAAGAATCAACTCGCCACGTCCTGATCATCGTCTAAGTCAGGAATGTCTCTTTATATAAAAATGCCTGAAATTCACTAGGGAAGGTGGAGTTTTGTAGTTTTGGGCAGAGGAGCTGCAGGAAGGGAAGAAGAGGCAGGAGACAGAGGAAGAGAAGAGGAGGAGAGACGGTGGAAGACGTAAGAAAGGAACGAGAAGAAAAAGACTTCTTCGGGGAAGTTCTCCTTCCCAACCAAGATCTGGTGCCATTGCTGTCAGGCTCGGGAGATATTTCAGATCGTCCTTGCGATAACTGGAAGGAATGGGTCTGTTTGCTCTTGGTTCCTCGCACATGCCTTCGAGGGGGTCGGCTAACCCGATTTCTGTGCTAATATTTAGCATATTGCAGCTTTAGTCAAGGGAAGTCGGCTGCCAGCAGCTGAAGAGTTCATTAGAAGGATGGCTTTTTGAAAACATGTACTTTAGCTCTCTTCTCAGTAACCAGGAGGTGAGTTCAGGGTGTGTGTGCTGAGGTGCATCAGCAATGCCACCGCGGGGCCTCCTGAGACCCTCTGGAGCGATAATGCAAACCTTACCTGAGGCAGAACAGACAGGCATGAGAGGGATGGGACACAAGTGTGCCGGCCAGCAAATGGGATGGAGAGAGGAGGGAGGATGTGACAGTCGCAACCAAAACATACACACACACACACCAGCCCGCAACTCTTCTCATTCTTTCCAGGGTCATTTGTCCAGCAACACTGCAGAGAAGTTACCTGAATCTCCTATAACGAAATGAGAGAAGTAAAACAAAAAAAAAAACAAAAAAAAAACCAAAAAAACAAACACACACAAAAACACAAAAACACAAAAAACAAAACAAAACAAAAACAAGAAAGGAAACTTCTCATTATAATGCTTCGGTGTAACTGTCCATGGTTATTGAAATACATTCTCCGTCCCCAAGTTCATAAAAAGCCAGTTTCTGGCCTCCGAGTGACCCCACACTGTTGTTGATCCCAACCACCTAGACCTCTCTTTGGTTTTTTGTTTGTTTGTTTGTTTGTGCAGATAACAGGAATATTGCTCATGGGCTCACGGGTGGTGACCCCGGCTCTGAGATCACCTCTTTTGACTGCTGAGGTAAGGGAGGGCTGAGAAGCTAGGTCATGTCCCAAGGTCACAGAGCAGTTAGTGGCCAAGACAAGTCTTGAGCTCTGTTCTTCTATATGGTGTCCAAGGCCTCCTACCATAGCTCCTATCAAGGTCACCAAAGCCGAAGACTGCATTATTCGGATACTGCTCTCACGCATGCTCCCAGCTGGCATGACCCTTGGCAGAGTCTGGCTTTGCAGCGAACTTAGGTGGCGGTTTTAATCACCCCCACCTTGCAGTTATCGAGCTGCTGCTTTCCTGTTGGCCTGAACGGGAGAACTTCTTCGTGGGAAAATGCCAGACACCCCAAGACCCGTGCTCACTATGGAGTGCTGCTTCTTACACGCTCGTCAGAAGCCAGGATAACAAACACAAGAGATTGGTATCTGGGGAGTGTCGCTTTCTCATCAGTAGCGTCTAAGAAGGAGGTGTCAGCTTCCAGCACAGCGGACCGAGCTCTGGCAAATTCAGAAGTAAAAATCTGAACTGTCTTTACCTACAGAGCACAACAGCTGTTCAGGGGGTGGCAAGAGGCAGCGTCCCGCTAACGTCCTGGATGGGTGCAGCCAGGGGCACACTCATGCAGGCCAGTGCCCGGAGGAGGCCGAGGCAGAGCTGGGGACAGGAAAGGTGGCCGTTTCTTCCAAACAACACTGGACAGACGCATGGACAAAACCGAGCTGACGACACAGAATGGAGGGGAGCGAAGGCCAGGGGAGGGGGTGGCTGGGACGGAGGGCACAGCAAACCACGTGATCCGCGACGGGTCAGCTGAATTTTCACCAAGTGTGTGACAGGCAGAAGCGGTGGCTTTTTGGGTTTTTTTTTTGTTTTTTTTGTTTTTGTTTTGTGTTTTAACCCAACCGTGTCGATGATAATCACTCTTTCCTGATTTGGGCAAAGCACGGATGGGCTCAGGAGCGCTGGGAAGCAGTGATGTTGCTTTTTCACATCAAAGGGGCTCTTAAGTTAAGACTCCGCGTGGTAAACACACAGAGGACTACTGGGTGACTCTGATTTACTTCGACAGACTTTTCTACCTCGTTGGACCTTTGTTTTTTTGTTTTGTTTTGTTTTTTTGAATGGGCACAGGTTACTTTTATAATCAAGCTTTGTGTGGTTTTCTTTTTATTTCCAAAAAGCAAACAAACCCCAAATACCTGGTGGGTGGTACTGAGGAGGTAGGAGCTTCGGGGAAGATCTGGGATGATGTGCGGGTTGTGGAACAAAGGGGTTGTTGATTTTATTGGCTGGCTGGCTGTTCCCTTCAGCGAGATGGGGCCAGCTCTCGTTCTGCAGGGCTATGCAAACTTTTCCCTTGGAGCAAACTGCCTCCCGCCCCCACAGCACCTGTCCCTGGGCCACGTGACCACCGCAGGTCAGACAGTGAGGCAGGGCAGAGCAAGGCCGTGACCAGGGGCGCCTATGGGCATTTGCTTTCGCTAGCGAGGTCGGAGTCCCTGGGGGATCCTGATACTTACACGAAGGTAGCAGTGCCTGAATGGAAGACGGATAATCTGGCTGGTGGAAGGAAGTGTGAAAAGGCAAAATGTCCTTCTGCTTGGTAGAAAACAAAAGCTACAGGTTTAATGCGGCGCTAAGACGCTATTTCCCTGTCCCCGGAAGAGAGAACAATCGCCTCGTCAGCTGACACTTTTTTGGAAGAGCTGAGCGCTTAGGGTGGGGCCTCAGGACGGCAGGAAACGAGCGCATGCAGCAGAAAACTTAAAAAAAAGCCCTTTATGTTTCCTGAGGTTGACAACATTCACTGTGGTGCTTGTGCTCATCTGACTGTGAATCCAAAATCAAGCGAGGCTCCCGGAGCTCCCAGAAAGCACTGGAAAGACCGAACACACAGCTTTTCTCTCTCCCTGGTCCGTCCCTAAAGCAGGTGGAGGCTCTCACTGGCAACGCCTGTCATCAGGCACAGATGCAAACGGAGTCCACAGAAAAGCAAACTTCAAGCAGGGGGAGAACCGACCAGGCTGAGTCTCAAGAGACTTATTCCTAAAGCTTCTCAGAGGATTCAAAAGACCATTTCGTTTCTAGAATGACCTCTGGGGTAGCGACCTTACTACGGGTCGTAGCAGCACAGACGCGAAAGCTACTCAGGTGAACCCTACAACCACGAGAAGTGCGGTGGCCACCTGTCACCATACAAAATTATTACAATATGATTGACTAGCTTCCCTATGCGGTACTTCCCGTTCCATGACTTACTTATCTTATAACTGGCAGTTGGTTGAGCATTCATAAGGTATATAATTGTCGAATCACTACGTGGTGCCCTTGAAACTAATACAACATTGTAGGTCAACTCTGTTAAAAAAAAAAAAACCAAACCTACAACTGACCCATGTGAATTCCAAACAGACGTTATTTAATTGGACAGCTGCAGTTTTCAAGAAATTTGCACAGATTACCGCTGTCAGATATGCAGTGTGAAAAGCAGTTTTCACACTGGAAAGCTATTTTTTGCATAGTAGGCTTCCCACTGTTTATTGAGTTGCGTATGAGGTAATGCACTTGGCTCCACAGTCCCCTGAATATCGGTTGCAGAACAGGGTTTTGAGGGTGTCATGCCGCAGAGAACCCTACTTTCATTTTTCTAGTAAAGAACTACGGCTGCCCTCCTCGCCACCTCCCAGAGTCGCAAAGAGCTGCACTACCTCCGTGAGAGATGACCCTCCTGTAGGGCTCGATGACCTTCATGTCAATCCGCTGCTCCTGTTCTCCGATCACCACGGTCCTCCACAGCCGGTTGTCCTCCCGCTCCTCCTCCGCCGTATACTCTGGAATGGACTCTGACTCTTGGCCGGAATCTTTGTTAGCTGTGGAACTTTCTGGAAGGGAAGCACAGAGCAGGACTGAGGAGCAAGACTCCACAGCTGAGGCAGTTCCACCACGGGCCATCTCCTGGCAGAGTCAACCTGATGGCACCCTCTGTTTGGCACAGACAGCCCTTATGCAGATGATTACCTTCCTGACCACATAAAAGATACTCAGTGAGGTCTTGTTTATTGACTGACAGAACGACCAAATCCATGCTAAGGCCACGCTGAGGGTGGGGACAGATGCAGGGCTAGAGATGCCCTGTGTTGGTGGGCTACGGGTGGATAGGCTGCTACCAACTCATCCTTGAACATACAGGTTGAAGACCTGTACACTGTCCTCATGGGGTGAAAGTCTACTTATCAGGCACAGGTCATTTTATTTTCCTTGGGCCACGGATCCTCGTGTATCCTGTGTGTTAGGTATCTCGATGATACCACCAGCCTAGACCCTCTCCCCACCCCCCACCCCCCCACGCTAAGACTCTTACAGAGGAGTTGAGCTCCCTTCCCTACTGGGAGTGAAGCTGGGCAGAAATATGGTGTTACTTCCTACGGAGTTTTCAAAATACGCTATGGAAAGATTTCACAGTGAGCAAGAAACAGACAACTCTGTAGACCAGAAATGCTCTGAGACCAAAAAACTCGTAAGACTCCTATTTGTGGGTACATGGGGCAGTACCAAAGCCCGCTGAGCGTTCTTCGGGGGAACATTTACTACACAGTCTCGTGCATCCCCAAACAAGCAACCATGTTAAGTTTTTGAAAGAGCAGCTGTTTCCATTTTTACTTCAACTGTGAGTAGAGTTTAACAATGGTTATTCTCTGTACGTTTCAGTAATTTGAAGATTAAAAAGATTAGTTATAACCTTCACGATGATTCTGTGAGGTACGATCATTCTTATTTTCTCATTCGTGGGAAAAGACCTTTCATTTACATTGTACTTCTATTTATTTTATGGCACTTCGATAATACGAATATTATTCTTATCTACCACGCATCAGGCAGAGGAGTAGGCATAATGGACCTGCCCGCGCAAAAGCTGACTTTGAAGTAATTTGCTATCGCGCTGTACCCTGCACGTGTGACTGTCTCATTCTCTTCATTTTACCACGAGGCTGCGAATTCCTTGGGCCTGGAAATTGTGCGTGAACCACCTTTGTTACTCACTTTCACCAACCAACCCCACGCTTAGCTTTGAAACCTGCCCAGAGCACCCAGTGAAAACTGAGGCCGCTGGGTAAATAGAGGAAAGCTTGGACCAGTTCCTGAAAATACAGGTAATCTGTAAGGGGACCGCAACAAAGCCATCATGTTCTGGAAGATTCCTCAAGACACACTCAAACGTGTCTAATTATCTGTGACTTAGAATTGCAAAATGAAAGCCAGTTGGGAAGCCGTCCCAGCCTTGTCTGCCAACACCAACAGCGACCAGACAGGCAGGCTCACTCTGGCTTCCTCTGCCTTCCCGCCAGTGCCCCTCATCTTACCGAGGACGGAAAGCAGCAACCTTTGGTCGCAGCCCAAGTTCCGCATCACTGGTGCAGATCCATCCATCTGCACTGGACTCCCTGTCTGGACTCCTTTCCTGCTCTCCCTTCCTCTTGGCTGAGGGCCCTTGGACGCTCATCTTAGTTTCCTTCCTGGGACTCTGTTCTCCATCTGGCCTCTGCGCCCTCAGAGCTCTGGGCTCTGATGTGGGCTTGTCTTCAATGTTCCTGTACATGCATGCTCTGCCCTGCAGCGAGCTCACCTTCCACCAGCCCCTCTTTATCCTTGTTTGGGACTCGCTGGCCTGCTCTAGCTTGACCCAGGTGATCAGTGTGGGGTGACTGTTTTGTTTTCTGCATGCTTTGATCGGGCTACCTCGCTTAAAAAACATTGTACGCTGTATTCTTTTTTCTGGTTGGAAAAATAAAATGCTAACACGAGTACAAACAGTACAGACAATCGTCCATGAAAACAGCAATAATCACCAGTCCTGCTCTCACTCATTATTGTTTGCTCTGTATTCTTTTTATTATGCACATGCACACGAGCATACCCCCCACCCTATTTATGATTATTCTATACATTCTACATGCTCTATACATTTTCTTTTATAATGTGCTCGTATCTAATAATATAGCATAGGGTTCTTTGCATCTCAGCGAATATCAAGCCTGCTCATCTTTTTTTTTTTTTAATGTTTATTTCTGGGACAGAGAGAGACACAGCATGAGAGGGGGAGGGGCAGAGAGAGAGGGAGACACAGAATCGGAAGCAGGCTCCAGGCTCTGAGCTGTCAGCACAAAGCCTGACGCGGGGCTCAAACTCACAAACCATGAGATCATGACCTGAGCCGAAGTCGGTTGCTCAACCGACTGAGCCACCCAGGTGCCCTGTAGCCTGCTCATCTTTTTAAAAGCCTATTTATTTATTTTTTTAGTAATCTCTATCCCCAGTGTGGGGCTCAAATTCAAAACCCTGAGATCAAAAGTCACATGCTCCTCCCACTGAGCCAGCCAGGCACCCCTAAACCCTGCTCATTTAATTTTTTTTAAAGTTTATTTATTTATTTTGAGAAAGAGAGAGAGAGCGTGGGGGGGGGGGGGCAGGCAAAGAGGGAAAGAGAGAGAATCCCAAGCAGGCTCTGTGCTGACAACGAGGGGCTCAAACTCACAAACCGTGAGATCATGACCTGAGCCGAAACCAAGAGCCAGATGCTTAACTGAGTGAGCCACCCAGGCGCCCCAAACACTGCTCATTTTAAAAAAGTAGCCCCAGAAGGACGCCTGACTGGTTTAGTCAGTAGAGCCTGTGACTCTTGGTCTCGTGGGCCACACGGGCATGGAGCCTACTTAAAAAACAAAAAAATAATAATAATAAAAATGAAAATAAAGAGTAGCCCTAGGGTATTCCATTTTGCCGATGTCTTTTAGTTTGTCAATCCCACAGTGATAGAACTTTAGTTTTATTCTATTTTGTTGTCATTCTTATAGAGAACTTGCTTCGATAAGTATCTTTGTGCTTATCTTACTTCATTTGTGCACGTGTTGCTGTAAGTTAACTTTCTAGCAGGTGAATGCTGGGTCAGACACTATAAGCACTTGATGTTTTTATGGATATTTTTGTCCTTGAGTGTATCACACCAAAATATATGAGGAGTTGTTTTCCTCCAAAAACTCTGGAGGATATTAAAGTTTTTACCCCTTGACAATTGATGGTGAAACCGGTCTGTTGTTTTTATTTGTATTCCTTTAAGTATTAAAGAAGGTGACACTTTTAAGTGTTTATTAGCTATTTATATTTCTCTTGCTGACAGGGAGGCACCTGTAAGGTCCTTTGCCTCTTGTGGTCCTTACTGATTTGCTGAAGTTCTTTATGTAGAACTTTGTCATGGTTTGCAATTCGTTTCCTGCTTCGGCTTAGCTTTAATTTTTTTTTTAATGTTTATTTATTTTTGAGAGAAAAAGAGAGAGAGTGGGGGAGGGGCAGAGAGAGAGAATCCCAAGCAGGCTCCACACTGTCAGCACTGAGCCCGATATGGGGCTCGAACTCACGAACCCTGAGATCGTGACCTGAACCCAAGTCGGCTGCTTAACTGACTGAGCCACCCAGGCACCCCTGTGCTGAGCTTTTAAATTGATTTTTTTTTTTTCCAAACAGAAACTTAGTATTTTTATATAGTTGAATCTGTTCACATTCGTCTCTACGTTTTTTGGTCCTTGTTTCATAGTAAGAACAGGCACTTCTACCTAAAAGTATGTATGTATACAAATACATAAGACTTTTCCTGCACTTGATGTTTTTAAACAAGCATTATTACTCATTTTGGCATAAAAGTGTGGACCCTTTTATGGAATGCTATCTCTGTTGGCCTCAAAGAATGAGAGCTGGCAAGATGCTGGAGTTCCTTTTCCTTCCCCACCTTTTTCTGGTTGATATAAATGGGCAAAATACATTATTTAACAGCTGGGTGCACAGTACATTCTCAAAGTGTTCATTTCTAAAAGTCAACAGTATAAGCCAGTCAGAAGCGAAGATGGCTTTATTTACTCCCTTGAGTTAGCAATCTCCTCTAGATCCTAATTCCTCCACTTTACTCTAAATTACCATTCTCCCCCCAACCCAAGCCATCATCTTCTGTTTTCAAAAACCTCAGGACTCATTTAACTGGCCCCAGGGCCTCCAAATTTAACTTTTGGCCTGATGCCCTCTTCACTAAGAAATGCTTAGAAATTTTCTTTGTCTCCCTTCCTCAGTAACCAGCTTTTCTCCCCGATGACGGTTGAAGTCAATTAGGCCCCAGGGAGGAACATTTTCCTTTGTCTTTTTTTTTTTTTTTAATTTTTTTTTTTTTAATGTTTATTTATTTTTGAGATGGAGACAGAGCATGAGCAGGTGAGGGTCAGAGAGAGAGAGGGAGACACAGAATCTGAAGCAGGCTCCGGGCTCTGAGCCGTCAGCCCAGAGCCCGACGTGCGGCTCGAACTCACGGACCGTGAGATCATGACCTGAGCCGAAGTCGGGCGCTTCACCGACTGAGCCACCCAAGCGCCCTTTTCCTTTGTCTTTTGAGAGATGACTTGATACACAGGCTCCCGAACGTCCTTTGCTGTACAGACACCGTGGGGGATCCATTGTTGGTGTGTAAAGGGGATCCCCTAGAGGTGGGATTAGCTGTGGCCTCCAGCACGGATGTGTCTCTGGGAACGGGGACCAGCTTTCCACAGTGTGATCAGACACTGATGATGTGCATCACCTTAGCAGACCCTGTTTGAACTTCCTCTCGTTAGAGGAAAGACATCCTGTATAGAGTTGGGAAGTTTTTAAGTAAAGTTCTTTTGGTGACAAAGAGCAGGCAGGAAGTTTGTCTGAAGATAAAACTCAGCATAACGCAAGCGCGGAGAAAATCGTCCTTTCAGACTGCACCATCTGGCACGAGGTGGCTTGTGGGTAAAACAAGATTAACACTTGTTTTAGTCGTGAGTAGTTTAGGTGTGGAGTTAAAACACGGAACTGATTTTACAAGATGGTCACCTGCAGGCTTTGATTATCTGCAAAAAATGTTGGAGCACCTTATTCAGACCAAAACTGGCTGTTGTTAGGGGTGAGTTTTGGGAAAAGGGAGCTCAGGTGAGGTCACTAAACATGACGTAGGAGCCTAGGAGGAAAATAATACAAAAAGCATGCGAATGTTTCTTACAACATTCTTATCCGAAGTATTCAGGCTAAAATTCTTGATCATTTTTCCATTTCTTGTATGAAATGCTTTTGCTGAGACCTGAATTACGGTAAAAAATAACTAGGGTGAGTTTGGAAAGCAGAAATAGTTCATATTTCTCACCTTCAGATATTTTTGTTTTAACTTTTTTTTTCATGTTTATTTTTGACAGAGAGAGACAGACAGAGCATGGGGGGGCACAGAGAGAGGGAGACACAGAATCTGAAACAGGTTCCAGGCTCTGAGCTGTCAGCACAGAGCCCAACGCGGGGCTCGAACCCATGAGCTGTGAGATCATGACCTCAGCCGAAGTCGGATGCTCAACCGACTGAGCCACCCAGGCGCCCCAACCTTAGGATATTTTTAAGTTTCGAGAATTAATATAACAAAGCATGTTTCTAATAACAAGGCTCAGCTCTCCCTTATTCTGAAAGACTGACCTCCTAACCCCCTCAGCATCTTCGTATGTTTAGTATCTTTGGCACTTGTAAATATCAAAGGAAGTCAAGCTCAATTCTATCAGTCCTTCAAATGATATTTTCCGACCCCACGGACACAATTATTAAAGAAAATTTTATAGCAGTGGAGGCCAGTTTAATGTTTTTTGACAGTGAGATTCACAAGTGTTTCATAAGTAAAACCACAACGTGGGCAAAAAATCTTCCAGGAATATTTGGTTATCAGCTACAGAATAAAACAGGCAAATGGCAGGAGAGTTCTTCAAGGGCTGGGTAAGGTTAAGAGCCCTGGAGTCATGAAAATGGCTGGATACAAAGACATGTAAATAAATGGAAGGGTAGGTTACCAGGCTTGGCTTTGCGTGTGTCAGCCTCATCTAGTGAAAGACCCCCTCTTATTCACAGTCAATATATTATGGAGAAGCAGCATGGCCCAAAAGTCATGGACAACACCTCCGGGTTCGAATGCTGGCTCTGACATTTACCAGCTATCTGACCTCAGGTAAGTTGTTAAGCTATCTGTGCCTCCGTGTTCTCATCCTAAAATGGGGCAAACATGATACCTACCCATACAGCGGACATTCCCGGGGCTGAGGGTTAAAATACTTAACATATATAAATGCTTAATATTTATAAAATACTTAATATTTATAAAGCACCTAGCGCAAATGCTGGCACATGGTAAGCACTACGAAAGGGTTCATTAAGTGAATCACTCACCAAACATCTTGAAACACTGTTGCCTTCAAAACTCCAACTGTGTTTAGAACGCATACACTTGGTTCAAAATGCAAGAGACCCACAAACATGCAGCTTTCAGGCATTTACTTTGTAAGCTGGAACTTTAATGTCGTCCTCTCTTACACAGTCTGTTATCTATATCTGCAGGTTTATAAAACAAAGCTCTTCAGATGGCTTTCTGTGTTTTCAACGTTTCACGTTCTTGTTTGTTTAAAACAGGGCCCGGATATACATCTTATATTTGAAAATCAAAGAGGGCTTTAAAAGTCAACTTACATTAAAATTCTGTCCTTTGAATTTAAGACCTAAATGTAGGGTTGTGGTTGGTAAACTGGTTCTTTCAACAAAACATTGTCAGCTGAATACAAGGAAACGATGTCAGCAAGTGACAGCTTTAATTACCAGCTTTTTCAGCCACCGCCACTTTGCTTAGCACTTTTGCTATTTATAAAAATAAAAGGTTCAGATGTGGTGTGGCACGGAGCTCCACGACAACAGGGAGGTACAGGGGGAGAGAGGGAGGGACCAGCTCACGCCCCAGCTGTCTTCTGTGGGATTTGAGTCAAGGCGTGACTCTTACAACGTGGGCATCTCTCAGCAGGAACAGGGCTGGGGCGGCTGGGGGAGGCTGGGGTGGGCAGAGTAGCTGGGGATCAGTCTCTGACACGGTAGCAAAGAACATGAACTCAAGCCCTTTCACCTTCCATTTGTGTATTTCTACTTACAGAGTCAAACACCCAGATAACTACAGCAATGCGAGAACACAGTACCAATGCAATATAAAATCGCTATTTACACATCAGGAACTACAGTACAAGTAGTTTGGCCAGTTTTTTTTTTTTTTAACTTGAGGAAATAAAGCCTTATCCTTTGTGAAGGCAGGGTCTGAATCTGTGCTCGTCATGGTAGGAGTCCCAGGGCCTCAGTGATCATTGATTGAATTACTCAACTAATTTGATGAATTTCCTAATTACGTTCTCTTACAAATGATGCTGCTGGAATTAGCACGGCCGTAGGCATCAGGGCATCATTCCATTGTGCTGTTTCCTTTTTGACGGTAATAGTTTTCATAATGTAGTAGCTGTGGCCAGGATACTCTCACTCTGAATTTCAAATATTATAAACGCCACCCTGTAAAGCAGAAACTGTGGAATGCCATTTTATAAAGCAAGTGCTTTGTGTTTGTATATTTCTTAACCCGATTTTACTGAGCAAGAGAAGGAACGACATGAGACTGAGATTCCTATCAGGAATGTCGGTGTTTGAGCCACCAACTTTTACTTTTCTTCCTTTTTATTCTTCTCCCATCACCCCCAGGTCATCCCTCCCTCCTTCCTGCTTTACTGGACGTATAGCAACAAACCTAATAAAGTCCCTGCCTCTGCAGAGCAGACTATGCAACCCGATAGTTAAATGATAGGTTTTAATTACTGACACGGAAAATAAAATAAGCAGAGGGGTTGGGGCGCCTGGGTGGCTCAGTCGATGAAGCATCCGACTTCGGCTTAGGTCATGATCTCACCGTCAGTGGGTTCGAGCCCCGCATCGGGCTCTGTGCTGACAGCTCAGAGCCTGGAGCCTGCTTCGGATTCTGTGTCTGCCTGTCTCTCTGCCCCTCCCCTGCTCACGCTCTCTTTCTCTCTCTCAAAAATAAATAAACATTAAAAAAAATTTTTTTTAAATAAGTAGAGGGATAGAAAGTGACTGGGTGTGGGGGGGGGGGTGGGTGGGTGTGGGAGGCGCCTTTGATTATAGAGGTCAAGGAAGGTCTCTGATGGCAACTGATTAAGATCTGAATAAAGAGAAGAAGCCAGCTATGGAAGGGACTTCAAGGAAGAACATTCCAGATAGTGGGCGCTTGTACAAAGAAACTAGTAAGCTCTAATTTCTCTGCTTCTGCAAACCCAGCCCTAATTTTCTTATAACGCAGCATGTAATAGTGTTCTCACAACCCCAGTGCCTAGCACAAGGCCTGCCGAGAACAAGCATTTAACAAAGGAGCAATGGCTGTGTACAACCTCTGTGAACCATCCTGTGCTATCACGCTCTAAACTGTCGATCACAGCCGCCTATGACCTGAGATGCAAAGAGAAGATTCTAGAAACCACAGAAAGGAGCCACCAGCAACCAAATGGGACATCTGTTCCTCGTGCCACTTAAATAATCTTTCATTTCTCACGTAACTTTGGCCTTGACAACTTGGCAACTTACCGTGCCCAGTGTACTCAAAAGAATCTGCTTCATCAGGGGTATCAAGTTCATCCACATTGATATCGATTTCATCTGGGCTGTCCAGGTTATCATCAGAGAGAATAGACCCTTCACTTTGTTGGTCCAGAGAAAGATTGATATTTGGGGCAGTGAGTTTGATCCTGCGAGGAGGAGTGTCGTTAAGATCCAGAGAATTGGGAGGTTCTAAAGAGGAAAAAAAATAGCAACATCAAGTACTAGACTGTATACGCGGCTGCCAACAGTGGGTGGGCCCCAGTGAAAAACATTTTTAAGGCCCTTAAGCAAAGGCACACCTGCTAAAAATCCTTATATGCCATTGACATCCCTTTCTTGACCAGCGGGCCTCAGGACTGGGCTTATCCCAGCCACATCAGCCCTGGCCACATAAACATAAAAAGCGGGAGCCAGTTTTCAGAACTATCCTGTTTAGGTGGAAGAACCTGACACTGACGTAACGTTGAACTGAATTTTTATGATGCATAAGAAAAACAGCTAAGCTTACATAGATCTCATAATGGTTCGTGCAGACATCACTCCTATGGAATAAAGGCTATGAACTTTACTTATTCATCTATTATGTTCATAGTTACTCCTCAAATACTTCTCTTCAGTTCCTGACAACTCTGGGTATGATCTGTAGTCATCTTGGTATACCTCTCAATTCTAGAATTCTAACTCGGCTCTTGTCCTAAGGGAGGTGACACTGTTTCTTTTTCATTAAATTTTTTCCTCTGTATAGACCATCACCCAAACTGTGTTCCATGTAATGTTTTTATGTATTATACTTGAAGAAAGCTTCTATTGGCCGATAAGTTTGAAAAACACTGGGTTTCTGTATTGTAGGAATTCTCCGAGCAGTGTTCTCCAAAAGAATGTTTTGTGATGAGGGGTTCCATGTAGCTATTGAGCACCTGCAATGAATCCAGTGCAACTGAAGAACTGAACTTTCCACATTTATCTTAAGTTTTCATTAATTTAAATAGCCACATGTAGCTAACTGCTACCATATAGGACAACCATAGCCTTAATGCCTGTGTTATTCAAAGTGCATTGTGAACCTTCAAGAGCGGTGTAGACATACGGTGGCTATTAGGCTTATTTGACCATAGACGGAACATTTAAAAATCATTATGTCCCATGACTAGTATCTTGAAAAATGCCCTATTAAATACTGGGACAGAAAAAAAAAAAATGACTTGCTTTTTTCTTGTTCCATTCTAGGCTTGGCCGATAACATCAGGGCTCAGGATCTTGGTACGATCCTGGAGCTGGTACGGTGCAAAGGGTGACCTCAGTACGAAGCGTGAGTAGGAGGCAACTGGAAATTTAAAATTCTCTTTGGATATGCCGTGAGTTATACACCTGTGGTGTGTAAGGGCTTTTCGTTTGTCTGTTTCAGCACTCAGGATACCGAGCTTTCTTGACATCACATTTTCAATTGTACACATTCTGACAGTCAAGTGCAAATATGGTGAGCCTCGGTGCGAGCTAGGATTTGGTATGATGATATAGGGTAGCTACTTATCCCAGGAACTGAAAACACTGGCAGTTCCAGCTGTGGCCCAGGAGGGAAAAGGCGGCCCCCACGAGGCAGCATCGGTATTCACGTCAACCCTGAAATTAACCAAATCGAGCCTACCACCCTCCTCGCACATTTTTTTTTTTTCTCTCTCTCTCTCCCTTCACTTTTATCACGGAAGTCACAAGTTGGATGCCTAGGGAATGGTTCTCTCACTGAATATGGCAGTGTTGGGATACAGAACACCCCTGAAGGAAATGAAGAAATGCTCCTCTCACCCGGCCTCATGTCTGCAGCACTGGGACTCAGCATTCCGTCCTCCAGGGGGACGTCCATGCCTACATCCTCTGACAGCAGTCTGAAAAAGAGCAAAGCAGAGCATGTAAACAATCGTATGGGATTTATCTTTCTCTGAAAGGACAGCCCAGAGATCCCAGGATGACATTTTCACCTCCCTTAGAATAACCTCCAAGGTATGTGCGCCAAGGCTAGTGTAAGTGGCCCCATTGAGAATTAAGACTTTCTGCGACTAAGACCCATGGAGGACTAAGACCCATGGAGACCAGTTTTATTCTGTGCACATAGTAAGCCATTTCTCCTACCAACTCGTGTAAGTAAGCACACACCACAGGAGGAAAAAAAACAAAATCAGAAACAGGAAAAGCAAATAACTAATAAAATATACTTCAGGTGGGCGTTTCATACTTCCTCAACAACAGAGGCAACATCTGTGCTTTGGAGTCAAGACAGGCCCGACTTCGTACAGCTCTCTTCCTGTGTGTAAATCTGAGCATATTAAATTGCTGTTGGGCAGAGAAAGCATACTCCGCTGCTCTCTCTTTATCAGGACATTAGGGATATACCCCCTACCTCGTTGAGTTGCTGAAAAGTTAAGCAATCAATGTGAAGTGCCTAACGTTCCTGTGAAGGTACCAACTGATGTTATTTCCTATCCTTCTTTGAATATTTAAAGATTCACCGTGAATTACATGTTGGTGAAGGCAGTTCTGGTAATGAGCTATTATCTCTTCTCTCTAAACGGTATTGAGGCCAGGACTGCTTATATGTAAGCCCAGGGTAGGAGAATAGGAAAATGCTGGAGAAAATTGTGACAAATGCATATGCTCTCATAGGACTACTGTTCATAGTGAATCCCCTTTGACTTATTTTTACCTCCTGTCCCTTGTTCAGTATATCCCCATTGGTCGTGATAATATGTTTTTCTTCTTATTTTTTTTTTAATTTTTTTATGTTTATTTGTTTTTGAAAAAAGGAGACACACTGTGAGTGGGGGAGGAACGGAGAGAGAGTAAGACACAGAATCCGAAGCAGGCTCCAGGCTCGGAGCTGTCAGCACAGAGCCCACCGCAGGACTCGAACTCACGAGCTGTGAGATCATGACCTGAGCCAAAGTCAGACGCTCAACCGACTGAGCCACCCAGGTGCCCCAATACATTGTTCTTCTTGATGCCTTCCATGTAACTTCACTCATCTGGGGTTAGTCCTTGTGATGGAGACACTAATCTAAATTTAAGCGTGATAAACCTTTGTGTTAGCATTCTAAATTTAATCCCTCCCTGTTACTGACACTTTTCTCCACTTGAATCTGTGTCTACTAAATTTGGAATCTGCTTACCTGGATGATTAACTTCTCCAGGACCCAAGTCAAACTTCTTCTTGTCAGTAAAGCACCATGATAAAAACAAAATTCTACGTCTCTAATGATTACTGTACTTGCTTCATTTATTCAAAAGTATGTAGTGAATATCGACTATGTGCTGAGGATACAGAGGAACAGAACAGATGAGCCTCATTCCTGCGGAGATGGGACGATGGGGTGAAAATAGTGACTATCACCAATAATTCAGTGCTGCTCTCTGAGACAAGTGAATGTCCATGCGTTTGCCCATCAACCCCAAAGAGCCCTTCAAAGACACAATGTCGGGGAGTTTCTATCTCCATACGCTTGCTGAGGCTTCTATCCTGTGTCTTCTGCAAAACGAATTCCTGCACCCTGGCAGAAAGACAGTGAGCAAGAGGTTGGTATGGGAGTCAAAGGCAATAATATGTTGGCAGGAACAAGGAAAATAGTGTCAAACAGAGACACCGTACTGGGTGGCCGCAAACCAACTGTCCAGCAATAGAGGGGGTCGGGGGGTGAGCAAAGAGAAGGCCTGTGCCAGACCCCAGGTTTGAAAGTCCTGGGACCCAGCGGGATGGTTTTCCATGATGGTGGAGCTTTTCAGATTTCCTTACCACGATCCCCTGTTATGTGAAGTAATCTGTATGTGTTCTCCTTGACATGCACCCTGTAGTATCTGTAAATTGCTATTTAAGAGCAATTGGATTCCAATCTCAGTTCTATCACTCACTGTGTGTCATATGACAAATTATCTAATCTTTCTGTTCCTCTATTTCGACACCAATAAAAGAGGGAGAAGGCACGATGCCAAAAAAGTAACCCGAAAAGGGAAAAAACGTGATCCGTTATTATTGTTGTTCTTTCTATCATCTATTATGACTGCCTTCTCTATTGGCCTGGAAGCTTCATGGGACAGGAACCACGTCTGTCTCTACTGTTATGTCTCCAGCACTTGGTAGAAGTCAATACCCGATAAATATGCGTTGAATTACTGAGCTTGAAATTACCTAAATGCACATGTACGTTATTTCCTCTAGTCTTCTATGAGTCAATCTTAAAAAAAAAAAAAAAAAAAAAAAGACATCATAGCTGTACCTATTTCATAGAGCACACAAAGGTGCACATAAGGGTACTTGGCCTTAGCCCAAAAATAAATATGAGGGCTTTAAAATAGGTAGATAGTATCAGTCTCAAATTTTTGTAGGTTTTATTTGCGGCAACATGGATGAGCACAGAGGGTATCGTGCTAAGTGAAATCAGCCAGAGAAAGACAAATACCATATGATCTCACTTATCTTAAAAATCAGCCCACCAACCAACCAACCAAACAAAACCAACAAAAATCACAAACAGACCCACAAATACACAGAACACCCTGGTGATTGCCAGAGGGGAGGGAATGGGGGATGGGCAAAACTCATGAAGGGGAGTGGGAGACACAGGCTTCCGGTTATGGAAAGAGTAAGTCACGGGGATGAAAGGTACAGCACAGGGAATATAACGGTGTTGTAACAGTGACCGATGGCAGCTACACTTGTGAGCACAGCACAACATACACAGGTGTCAAATCACTATGCTGTGCACCTGAAATGAATGGAACACTGTGTGTCAACTATGCTTCAATAAATAAAATAGTTTTGTAGGTTTTCTTAATGTTTGTAAGTTATGGGAAACATCCAGGGAATAACTTTAAGAGTCCCAGATCTGAAGGTATAGTTCTGGATTTTAATTCTCCATTAGTATTGACAAACTGATAGGCCCTGAGAAAACTGTCCAACCACCTTTGTGATTTTAAATCGTGATTATAATAAATACCTAATATCCCAGGGACTATGGAGAATAAATATAATACACATATGAGTACTCTGTAAATTAGCATTGACTAAGTTTAACGTATTACATTCCCTCATTTTAGACATAATATTTGTGATTTAATTGAAGTATGTGCCATTGTTGGACAAAATACAATTAAGGTTGGGTATTAACCCAGGCGAGAGAAAATTTCAGTATGACATAAATCTCCATAGACTCCATTAGTGCTCTGAACTCACTGACGTTAGTGAATAGAGCCTTTGTCTCTCAATACTTTTTGGCAACACAGAGCAGGGATCCTGTTAAGAAGGTGCTAGAAGGCCAGCAGTAGCATGCAGAGGGAGAAGGGAAAACTGAAGGTTGTAGTCAGGGGTGATCAGAAAAGAGGGACTCTCAGACCATGGCTATTACAGAAGGCCATAGGGTCATTTTAGGAAACCATGGGGACAGAGAAGGAAAGTTGAACCAAAATAGCCTAGAGGCAAAAACCTGAAAGAAACACTAGTTGTGTTCATTGTAAATACTTCAACCACATTCATGCCTTGGATCTGTAAATATTTATAGAAATGACGTGGCCAACCAGAGTAGCTGGCAGTTGAGCAAGACAGACTTAAGATCAATAGTGGATGCCTCTCGGGATCTATTGGGTAACAAATCTGTTCAGCGTGAAGGTAAATATTTTTCCTCATCCATCCATAGCCATACTCAATTTGGGGTATTCTGTCTACAGAATGGAGTTACCAAAGAGGCTGAGGGAATTGTAAAATACAAGTGGGACTCTACTATGGCCGACGTCTCAAACAGATGCTCAGCTCCACGTCTCCATCTA
This sequence comes from Panthera uncia, assembly GCF_023721935.1. Classification (NCBI taxonomy): domain Eukaryota; kingdom Metazoa; phylum Chordata; class Mammalia; order Carnivora; family Felidae; genus Panthera; species Panthera uncia. The sequence goes on from NC_064807.1 coordinate 17,777,267, forward strand.
GAGGATGGATCCAAGACTGTTTGTTTGCTGGGTGGTTTTCTACTCGTTACTGCTCTCCACCAAATATTTCTGGCTCTTGGCCTTCTGGGCACATGGTAAAATTGGACTTTCCTGCTCTCCTTCGAAATTAGGGTGGTCAGGTGATTTGCTCCGACAAAGGGAATGAGACCAGAAGTGGTAGGTGTCACTTCTGGGCAGAAGAATTAGGTAGGAGCCAGTGCGTAGGTATCATGGGCTGCTTCCCTTCTTGGTGGTTGAGCTGGGACTCTGTCAGGTTGTGGCCAAATGGCTATGAGGAGCAGAGACCCCCACTAAAGCTCACGGACTATGTAAAGAAGAAAGGAATTTTTGTTGTGGTTTGCCCGAAGATGTTGAGTTTCTTTGTTACCACATCCTAATCCAGCCCATTCTGACTAGTACAGCTGGCCTTTATTATTCATTTTGAAGGGAGTATCTGACTCTCACTCTGCCCTAATTTGGGAATTCCATTTCCCACCTTCTCAACCTAGGCTCATGTGGACGATATACACCTTGTCTGGGTTAGTCACACACAAAAGAATATTTTTAATGTTCAGAAGGGCATCAAATGCTTTCGGCTATTTTTTAAACTCGAGTATTTCTATATCATCTTGATGGTTTTTCCATCTAGCGCCTGTTAATTTGCTTAATGCTTTTCTTTAAATTGACTTACGTTAGTTAAGTAAATTTATTTTGAAAGGAAGGTTTGTATCAGGTATATATGGAAACTTAGTGTCACTTGCCTAAAATTGTCACATAAGTGAAATATAATAAAAACAAAATGATGCTATTAAATTCAAGGTAGAAACCCCAAGGCTTTCACTCAAGACTTTCACTCTGTTAGAAAAAAAAAAAGACTAGTGTCCTGAAAAGTATAGCCCTGTATCATTATAAATACAAAGACATGCTGTATGAGATAAAGCAACAAAAAAGTAATTAATACATTTCCAAACTTGAAAGAAACCAAGGGAAATCCCCAGGTGACAGAAACAGAGTTACTCCAGAAAGCTGATGGGAAAGTAGCCCACAGGATTTTGGACTGGACACAGGCTTTAGGGCTCCCCAGGAGAAGTGACCTCCAGGTGCTGGAAGAAAGGCCTAGATCAGAACTTCTAAAGAAAGCGGTGGACCTTAAAGAACGGCTCCCTTACCGAAAAGGGGATGAGAGGAAACTCTAGTCTCTGGCCTTGGAAAGCAAGTCTGCCTGGAATCTTGGATGGAAAATGAGAAGCAATCTGTAAGAATTAGGCATGCACTTGTATGCCGAGCATGTTTCAATTTATATTACCCGAATGATGTAGGTAACCCAAGTCAAGAGATTAAAATTAAATCTCATCTCTCCGAAAGATGAGCTCACACCAAAAAAACCCCAAAGCCAAAAAACTCAAACTACAAACTACACAAGGGAAAAAACACTATGAGGGATTGCCATCAGATGCAGTAGACAGAGGAACTGGCAATAAAAGTCCCCCTGCTGAAAAGGAACAATATGAAAGAGATTGTAGCGATTAAGGAATAATTTTTCAACCTTTCTTGTATGAAAGCACTGAGATCTGAGGCTGTCGGGCTTAGCTGGTAGTGTCACTTACCCTGACTAGCCAGGCTGCTTCAAAAAGGAACTTCTAAAAATAATAATGCAGAAAAGGGGCGCCTGGGTAGCTCAGTCAGTTAAGCGTCCAACTTCAGCTTGGGTCATGATCTCACGGTCTGCGGGTTTGAGCCCCATGTCGGGCTCTGTGCTGACAGCTCGGAACCTGGAGTCTGCTTCCGATTCTGTGTCTCCCTCTCTCTCTGTCCCTCCCCCTCTTGTGCTCTCTGTCCTCAAAAATAAACATTAAAAATATATACAATGAGGCAGAAGGGTTGACAATAAAGTGACATAAAAACTGTCAGAAAAATATTAACCACAGGAAAGCAAACATCACACTACTGATATCAAACAAGATACATTTTAGGCAGAAAAGCATTATTAAACTTTACGAAAGTTATTATTTCACAGTAAAAGAAATAACTCTTCAGAAGATATAATAATCCAGAACCTATATGCTTTCAACAACAGCCCCAAAATAAAACAAACATTGAATGTAAGTTATAAGAAAATTAATTTTGTGTGGGAATATTTCAATAGACTTCTCAAGAATTTATAAATCAATCTGAAAAAAAGGCATAAAGATATAGATTTGAATATAATAATATAGCTTGATCTAATAGATCTGTACTCAATAAAAGTACACAATTTTTTTTTCAAACTTACAAAAACTGACTATATAGAATGTCTCACAAAATACCAGAAGTCAAAATCACATGTGCCATAATCTCTGACTTCAGGGACATACATCTAGAAATCAATCATGAGAAGACAATTTGGAAACCGAAAAACCCATTTGTAAATAACCGACAACAAAGCTCCATGAAACAAAAGTTGTGAAGGCAGCTAAGGAAACTCCTAGAAGAAAACAAATCGTTTTGAATTCGGATATTAGAAAATCAAACGGACTGAATTCCCGGAGTTCAACTCAACCCAGGAAGCCAAAAAAGAACCGCGCTCTCATGTGATTCGATGCTATTTGTGTTAAATCTGTGTACCACCTCTCACGATCATGAATACCAACTCAGGGGGACAGTGACATAAGTGATTCTCCAGTTTGAGAGTGGATTCCACGTGCATTGGTTGATTTTGTATTTCTGGGATTTCATAAAGCAGCTAGTATGCAGTCGCATGGCACTAGGCAGTCATCTAGTGAATGACCGCAAACACAAAACTTTTGGACACAGTGAAACGCACTTCTTAGACCAGGTACAGAGGTAAGCCCATTCTACATTTTACATCCTTTCAGCATGACTGAATCTGGAAGGACTTAACTGTTGCTGTAGGACTAGCCTTGCCTGAGATCAGGTTCTTTTTAATAGGAAAGGAGCAGGGAACCAAGATTTGTCACACACACACACACACACACACACACACACACATCTAGCATTTCTAGATGGTAATGTTTCCTGACGGGCATAAACACCCAGAAGTACGCAGCAACCCTTTTGGAGTATAATCATTCTTGTAAGATTGGCCACTAAAAAATATAGCTCCATAGAGGTAGGACAGCAGATTAAGACCTTAATTGTTCTTTAGAAAAATATCATATGGTTATATTGGGCTATTTTTGGGGAAATGATTACATAAAGAGAAAGTTCCTTTACGTCAGAGTTTCTAAAAAAATTCTCCCGGTTTCCTTCTGGTCAAGTAAGATATACCGGACTGTTCAAGTGGCTTCCTCTAGAAATGGCGAGACAGGGAAAAAAGAAAAATCAAACAAAACTTTTCATGAGGTGCTTGCCTTCCTTTGTTAAGTAGGTAAATTAGCCCTTTAAAGCCCACAGGTTGGAGGACTGCCGTTTCAGGATTCTTGTCTGATAAAGTAGGCTGCACAATTTAAGGTAAGAATGGGTGCCATGTTGTGAACCCCAGGGCACTTACCAAATTACTCAAGTGGGAGGCAAGCCAGAGAGGCTGCCCTGGGTTTCACACTCCGCTTAATCACGCTGATCCCAAGGAAAGGAAGGGAGCTTAGGTCCCACAACAGGAAACTGGGTTTCAGCCCATAAAATGAGGCTCTTGGCAACAATTAGCTGCTCAGCTGAGCTTCCTTACCCTAGAACAGATAAGCGCTGTGGCCCCTAGGGGCCAGCCAGCGGAGGCAGATAAGAAAGGGGTGATGACAGGGAAAGCGGATGACAAAGTGAAAGACACAAACATTGGGCCCTCGCCCAGATACCAACTTCTCTAGAGATTCTGCAGAAACCCACAAGCCGTGCCATCATTTCTCGGGTCCTCAGAGGAGAGGAACACAATGCAGTCTCCTTACCCAGGGTCAGATTCTAAAAGTCTGCAGGTGGCAAAGGTGACTTGTGGTCCAAATGGCCCTTGGATAAGGTTCTTGAGCTGTTCCCTAAATTATAACGTATGTGGTTGAAATCCTCTGTGTATAAAATCCTTTACAATAAATCTTAGGAACACTAAAGTTGAGGAACACCGAGCAGGAAAAGAAGACCATCCTATCGCTTCCCGCCATTTGCTTTTAACGATAATGAAATCCTTTGCAACCATTTGCATTTAGTAACAACGGAACCGTTGGCCGGGAGTGGAGATGCGTGGAGAATTCCACCTCCTGCCTGGGAAGCTTATGCCCTTGTCTCTTCGTGTGTTTTCAAAGACCTTGATACAGATCAGTCATTTGTGTGTTGTTGAGACGATGAAATTAAGCGACATCATCTCACCCTGAGGACGGGAATGTAGTTGTTCATGAAGGGACTCTCCGTCCACAGCCTGAACGACTCCCAGGCGTCTCCAACTCCACAGGCGCAAAACGGTATCCAGCATCTTCCTCCCCACAGATGAGCCACATCCTATAGTCTCCGGGGTGGTTTTAAAAAAACGTCCACAAATTCTTTGACGCTCCTTGCAAAAGTGGAAGCCTAATTCCCCTTCCCTTAAGGTTGGATCGAGTTTAGTGACTTGCTTCTAAAGAACAGAATGAAGCAAGAGGGACAGCGTGTGATGTCTGAGAGTAGGTCCTAAAAAGCAGCGTGGCTTCCTCTCTGCTCTTTCTTGGGTCCTTCACTGGGAGAGGTCTGCTGCTGTGTTGTAAGGCCACTCCAGCCGCCCTAGGGAGATATCCATTGGATATCCATTGGATATCCATTGAACTAGAACTGAGGCTTCTAGGTCAAATCCAGGAAGGAACTGAGGTCACCTGCCAATAGCCATGTGAGTGACCCACTTGGAAAAAGTTCCTCCAGCCCCCATCGAGCCTTCGAATGACCGTAGCCCCAGCTGATGCCTTGGCAGCAACTTCCGGAATCCGAACCACCTAGTTGATCACACTCTTGAATTTCTGACACACAGACACCGTGAAAAAATAATATCTGTTGTGTGATATTTGTGATATATTTGTTATTTATATGTATATAATATATAATGTTATTGATATTTATAATGTACTTGTGATATGTAATATTTGTTGTGTTGCTAAATGTTGAGATACTTTATCATCCAGTAAAAGCAAGCTGCCACATCCCACGTCCCAGTGAATGTCTCTAGCTATTACCTGAGCACGCAAACCTCCAAACCAACACTCGTTCTTACTTCCCCTTCTTTTCTAACCATTTCTTCCCAATCCAGGTGACCATCCAGTCCCTTGGCTTTGCCTCACCTCTCCTGTCCATTCTCACCACTAATGCCACTTATGCCAATGGGTAAACGCTCAAGTCCATTGCTTCCTTGCGGAAACCCGTTTCCCCTTTTCTCTTTCTGATTTTCCTCCCCACGCCCTCCAGATCACTGACTGAATATCTGTCTCAATCTCACCTTCTTGTTTAAATCCCTTCAGTGCTCCCCACTGCCTGAAGGGAAAGGTCTCGAGGCTTTCCTGGTCTGTCCCCCCGCCCCATGCCAAATCAGAGCCTCCTTTCTTATTGCCCACTCCCTACTTGGTCCTGCTAATCTTGCTCATCTTGTTACTCCCCTTGGACATCTCAGGTACTGATCTCACCCCCAATGCACACAGATGGGTCAGGGGCCATAGTTTCCTGTGCTCACTTCACATTGGATAGTTTTCATACTTTTTACAATCACCTGTTCATAACTTGTCTACTCCCCCAGCCCGCCATGCCTCCCCACTCCTATCCCTCCCTCCACATAGGCAAAAGACTTCATGTGGTGCTTAGCACAGAGCCTAGCACGTAGGGGAGAAGGAGAAATAACTATTGAATAAGCGCCTTTAGATGTGAAGGCTCCCTGCTTTTCTGGTGAAATGTTCCTCCCAATATCTCACGACGTATCAGAACTTGGTCATCAAAATTCTCTACCGACAAATTACTTTTGTTAACAAGTTAGGTTTCTTTAAAACATAATTTAGAAAAGTTAGTTGAGCCTTATAGAAATGATATTATAAAGAAGCAATTGCTCTAAACATAATTAGGTAAAAATCACCTGGTAGCGTTTACTGAGCCCTCTACCTCAACAATAAAAGCTCCTGGATTGAGCATCCAACACTTGATTTGGCTCAGGTCATGATCCCAGGGTTGTGGGATCGAGCCCTCCATTAGGTTCTGCTGAGCAAGGAGCCTGCTTGGGATTTTCTTCCTCTTTCTCCCTCTCTCTCCCTGCCTCTCTCTCTCTCTGTCTCTCTCTTTCCCTCCCTCTCCCCCTCTGCCCCTCTCCTCACTCACATGCTCCCTTTCTCTCTCTAAAATAAAAAAAAAAATTAAAAAAAAAACTTAAAAGCTCCTTCCTGATATTAGGAGCATGTGAGTGTGGGCGTGGCTAAGCAAGGGAGAGGTTCTCACCAAGGGTGGGGAGGAGATACGGACAACTGTTGGTCTTTAGAATTGAAGCCGGTCTTCAGTTGCTGGAGACGACGGCTTCTGCAGATGACCAAGTGACGGCATTTGGCCCAGGCTCCTACAATCCTGCCCACCCCCCCACCTCACCAGCTCAACACTACCTGGAATTTATCCTTTGTGGAGACCTCTCTGCCCTCCCCTTGCCTGAGGAGATACGCTCACGAGGGTTCTTCTCCCCCACAGCACAACGCAATGGCTTCCCTGACTTAATTTCACTTCCTTTCCCTCAGACGTTCAAGGGGGTACACACTCAGGGGCGCCTGGGTGGCTCAGTCGGTTGAGCGTCCGACTTCGGCTCAGGTCATGGTCTCACAGTCCGTGAGTTCGAGCCCCGCGTCGGGCTCTGTGCTGACAGTTCGGAGCCTGGAGCCTGCTTCCGGATTCTGTGCCTCCCTCTCTCTCTCTGCCCCTCCCCTGCTCATGCTCTCTCTCTGTCTCAAAAAAAAAAAAAAAAAATTAAAAAAAAAAAAGAGGGGACACACTCAGACGCCAGAAATATGAACAGGAGCCTCCATAGATACTCTTCCAATGCAAAGATGCTCAAGCAATTATATTTGCTGACCCGCAGGGTGTGGTAGAGGCTTTGAGACATGTTAGGTTCTGAAGGCCACACAGTCGCTGGGGAGACTAGGCAACACTGCGGTAGCACAAAAGCAGCCATAAAGAAAATGTAAACGAAGGGGTGCGGCTGTGCTCCACTAAACCTTTAGGTACAAGATTGGGTAGCAAGCAGACTGGACTTGACCTTGGAGGCTATAGTTGGCGTGAAAACAACCTGGATAAAATTTCCGTTCTCAAAGTCGGGTACGTATGCTTCTAAAAATTGTGAAGCTTTAATGTTTTCTGCAAGCAGCACCCCCAGCTAGGGTTGCTTGAGTATAAAGAGTTTAACTGGAGGTACAGTTTGGAGCTTTATGCATCAAAATGGTAACTGCAGGTGGCTTCTGACCAGCCATTCCAATTATAAGAATGTATGATATATGTAAAAAGATGTTTACCGTAATAAAAGAACCCGGGGTTTTTTGGAGGGGTATGAATTTGATGGTGATACAAATACAAAACAGCTGAACGTTCCCGCTTCCTTTTAGCTTGTCACTTTCAGTTGTTAAAATCCAATTCAGCTTAGAACTGCTAATTTCTCATCTCAAAATCCAATCTCCTTCCCTTCACTCTCCTAGTGGTACCGCCCAAAGCTGGGCCTCAGGGAGCTCAGGATAGGAAGGGCTCTTCCCTCCCTCCTTCTACTTAGACAGCTTAGACCCAGGGAAGGGGCTGGGTAGGTGGGAGGGTGCAGTGGGGGCTGGGAGACGCTGGGGTGTATTTCCACTCCCACGCCTCTCCCCAGCCCAGTTTCTGGGAAGCGGCTCAGTTCTCTCTAGCCCCCGGCCTCTGCTCCCTTGCTTGAGCTCTTTGAGGTCCCATGGGGACTCCCCAGTGCCGTCTCCTCTGGTACCGGAGACCTGGCTTGACCACGGCTTCACTCCGTCCTCAGCTCCTGACACGGCCTCTGGTTGGGGCCTTCTCACCTTGGGTGGCATATTAGTCTGCCGGGAAGGCTGCCCTAACAAAGACTACGGCCTGGGTGCCTTAAACAACAGATTTCTCACAATTCTGGAAACTAGAAGTCCAAGAGCAAGGTGTCGGCAGGGTTAGTTCCTTCTGAGGTCTCTCTCCTTTGCTTGGAGATGGCCACTTTCTCCCTGTGTCCTCTCGTATTCTTCACCTTAATGTGTGTCTGTATCCTAATCTCCACTTCTTATAAAAGCATCGATCAGGGGCGCCTGGGTGGCTCGGTCGGTTGAGCGTCCGACTTCGGCTCAGGTCATGATCTCACGGTCCGTGAGTTCGAGCCCCGTGTCAGGCTCTGTGCTGACCGCTCAGAGCCTGGAGCCTGTTTCGGATTCTGTGTCTCCCTCTCTCTCTGCCCCTCCCCTGTTCATGCTCTGTCTCTCTCTGTCTCAAAAATAAATAAACGTTTAAAAAAAAAAAAAAAGCATCGATCATATCAGACTAGGGTCCCATTTTTAATGACCTCATTTCAACTTAAATATCTCTTTAAAGACCACCATCTCCAAATGGGAGATGCTAGGGATTAGGCTTTAATATATGAATTTGTGTGTAGGGGGAGTGGGTGGAGACACAATTTGGCGCATAACAGGTGGAGTGCTCTAAAAATGACTCAAGTCCACTGTGATCTGTGGGGTCACTGTATGCACAGGAATCCTGTACCGCCCTACCCCGTCACACTGTGGTAGCTCAGGCCAGCCCCTGCCACTTTCCTCAGGACACACACACACAAGTCCACTGCCTACGTAGACCGCCAGCTGGGCATGGGATGAACACCATGGAAGGTATTCTGAATCTTTACCCATGACCCCCTTGGAGCAACCCTCACTTGGCTTTGGAGGGGCAGAAAAAGACTCGCCCCACTATTCCTAACCAGCAAAGACTCTTGAAAATTCCTTCACTCTCCTTTCCCCTAATCTTCTGCTCACATAGGCTAGGGTGATGGTTGAGTTTGGCAACAAGTGGCTCATCTTTCAGGAGGCCTTGGGAGAAGCATCCAACCCAACTGTCGAGAGCGTCTTGCCGTCTCTTTCACTGTCATATGGGCTACTTTGCACCACTGTGCCCTTAGCCTTGGACCCAACTTGTCCGTTCACTGACTAAAGGAAATTTTCTACTTAAGTGATTTTTTTTTTTACAAAAAATAAAAGCTTTTTTATAAGGGATAGCTTAGATGCCCATTAATAGAAGAGTGATTGAACAGGGCACGAAATTCATTAGGATATATCAATGCAAAAAAAAAAAAAATGTAAATGCATTGACACGAAATGGCATCTCAGATATATTTAATAAAGAAATGAAATCTCAACATGGTACGTTTAGAATAATATTTGTATAGTTATGCACACTGATACATATGTTTAGGCACAGCCAAATTCTAGAAGGAATAGACATAAGCTATTAATAGCAGTTATCCATATGGAGTTAGGTATGGGAAAAAGGGGCCTTTTGCTTTTTATTCATTTACTTTTCTGTGTTGTTTCCATTTTTAAAACATCAGCATGTGTGGCATTCTAAAACAAAGAGGTAACGTAAGAATAATTAGATTCTGTAAGAGTTTCTGGAAATCTTCTCTTGGGCAAAGTCAAGTTAACGCTAGAAAAATTAAGTGCTCACTAAGTAGTACTTTCAGCTGTTTATCAGTAGCAATACGACGCTGTCACGTCCCCCAGACATAGTACCAGGGATCTCAACGTCTCCCAAAATAAAGTGTAGGAAGCCGTAGGCATACACAGAAACATGGAATGTCAGCATCACCGAAGAAAGGCGAAGCCCAGCCTCCGATCAGCCCACCATGACAGGCGGCCCCTCTGGCCACACGTCTATCATATCCGTTCCTCCTCACAAGTATCTCTGAAGGTCTGGGCCGTGCAAGCGGTAGGGACATCAAAATAAAAGATGCCCAGCCACTGCCTGCTTCTCGCGGCAACTGCTGATTCATCTTTTGCAGTGTTTTCTCTTCAGTTTATCTGATTCTACCCGTCTTTTTTTTTTTTTTTTTTTTTTTAAATTTTTTTTTTTCAACGTTTTTTATTTATTTTTGGGACAGAGAGAGACAGAGCATGAACGGGGGAGGGGCAGAGAGAGAGGGAGACACAGAATCGGAAACAGGCTCCAGGCTCCGAGCCATCAGCCCAGAGCCTGACGCGGGGCTCGAACTCACAGACCGCGAGATCGTGACCTGGCTGAAGTCGGACGCTTAACCGACTGCGCCACCCAGGCGCCCCTGATTCTACCCGTCTTTTACAGTCAGTATCTGAACTCTGCCTTTTGATAGTTTCCCTGCTCCCGTGGTCTAGTCTTGGCCTTGGGCTCCTTTGACTGTTTCTGTGTTTATTTCCGTAGGTGTGTGGCTTTTTGTGTTTTAGTCTTGCATCTTGTGTCTTTAAAAAACAAAAAAAAAGGGGCGCCTGGGTGGCTTGGTGGGTTAAGCGTCCGACTTCGGCTCAGGTCATGATCTCACGGTCCGTGAGTTCGAGCCCCGCGTCGGGCTCTGTGCTGACAGCTCAGAGCCTGGAGCCTGTTTCAGATTCTGTGTCTCCCTCTCTCTCTGCCCCTCCCCTGTTCATGCTCTGGCTCTCTCTGTCTCAAAAATAAATAAACGTTAAAAAAAAAAAAATTAAAAAAAAAATCTCCCCCTATTTTTGGTTCTGAAAATTCCACGACTTCATGTATTTTCTTTTCCTTAAAGAAAAAGAAAAAACTTGATTCGCGTAGCATTTTTCCGCCTCCGAAAGTTTTCGTACTTTTGAAATCAACATCGTCTTTGGGTAGCGTCCCTTTAAGTCATTGTTATTTGTTTCTCGTTCTCAAATGAAGAAACTGAAGCGGAGAAGAGAAATATTTCCTTCTGGATGGGCTGGCTGTCAGCTTCTAAAGAGCCAGCTGGTACTGTGTTCCCCATAAAATCCCAAGGGTGCTGAGGGCACCACTCACAGCCTGCCCCCAGCGAGTATTTGTTGAATAAAATACCTGATGGATGTTCCAGTATCCTGTACCTTTGGTAACACCATCCCATTTTTATTTTCTGGGTTTCCTTCCCGATGGCTCAGTTTTTCCTTGCTTTCCTCTAGCATAAGGCTCCTTCATTTTTTCATTCCCGCCCAGTGACTGGCTGCGAATTAAAATAGAGTCACCCCTCCGACCCCAGTGACCCCAGGCAGCAGGCTATGGCAAGATACAGGCAGATTTCTGGAATCCATTCCTGCAGTCAGCTCCCCATGAGTTCAGGCCTGAGACCGACAGGGACACACGCAGAAATGGACACACAGATGGGGCGCCTGGGTGATTCAGTCGGTTGGGCGTCTGACTTCCGCTCAGGTCATGATCTCAGGGTTTGTGAGCTGGAGACCCGCATTAGGCTCTGTGCTGACAGCTCAGAGCCTGGAGCCTACTTCTGATTCTCCGTCTCCCTCTCTCTCTGCCCCTCCCCTGTTCATGCTCTGGCTCTCTCTGTCTCAAAAATAAATGAACGTTTAAAAAAAAAAAAAGGAAAAGAAATGGACACACAGGAAGGAATTGTACCTGAGTGTTCCAAACTGTCCCAGTGGCGAAAGAGACAGAAGGGAAGCTTCCTGTCATTTTTTTAAGCCACCATATCCCAAAGCCTGTGCCAAAGAAGAGGTTCCACAGATCTATACAAAAGGGCTTTGTGCCAGGTTAAGATTGGGAAACACCATGTATCATACCCTCCTTTTGAAATTGTATGACACATGTGAACCTGTCATAGACTCTGAGATGTCCCAGAGAAAATAAATCTGATTTTTGTGTACCTCACAAAGGTAAACCAAGGAAACTTTCTTTCCTTTTTTCTGTTTTTTAAATTTTCTCTCTCTCTCTCTCTCTCTCTCTCTCAACACGTTAATGCCGAACAAAATTTTCCAAGCACGGCTCTGAAACTTAGCCCAGCACGATATGTGAGCCTCTCCACACATCTTGGACTGTATCTACCCAGAGCCCAGCAAATGCAGCCTGAACTGCTCTGTCGTAGTGATTCTTCTCCCACCATAGCAGCTGAGTCAGACAGCCTGTGTTTGGATCCAGGCTCTGACCTTTTGAAAAGTGGGACCTTCATATATATGTGTGAAATATTACTCAGCCATCAAAAAATGACACCCTGCCAGTTGTAACAACACAGATGGAGGTAGGGAGTATAATGCTAAGTGAAACAAGCCGATGAGAGAAAGACATATACCTTTGATTTCATTCATGTGAAATCTGAGAAACAAAACAAAAAACAAAGAAAAAGAGACAAACAAAAAACCAGACTCTTAAATACAGAGAACAAACCAGTGCGGTTGCCACAGGGGAGGTGGCTGGGGGGAAGGGTGAGATAGATAAAGGGGGTTTGTGATGATCACTGAGTCATGTATGGAATTGTCAAGTCATTACATAGTTCATCTGAAACTAACAAACGATGTATGTTAATTATACTTTAATATAAAAAAAGTGTGACCTTAGGGGTGCCTGGGTGGCTCAGTCGGTTAAGCATCCAACTTCAGCACAGGTCATGATCCCATGGTTCATGGGTTTGAGCCCCATGTCGGGCTCTGTGTGGACAGCTTGGAGCCTGGAGCCTGCTTTGGATTGTGTCTCCTCTCTCTCTCTCTGCCCCTCCCCCACTTGCACTCTGTCTCTCTCTCTCTCAAAAACGTTAAAAAAAAAAAAAAGTGTGACCTTAGGGAAGTTACAGAATTCCTACGTGCCTCAGTTTCCTCGTCTGTAAACAGGGTAGGTAACACTACTTACATAGGGAGTTGTCAGGATTAAATGAGTTGATTTAGGTAAGTATAGAGAACACTGCTTGACATGTTCACATGTCACAGTTTATGCTACAGAAGGTTAGATATTGCTGTTATTATTTCGGTAATTTTGCTAAAAGTTATAATAGAAAAGTGGTTTTCAAAAGCAGGTGCCTTGGATTCCAAGATATTTTTTTTTTGAATAAATAGAGAAATCTATCCTAAAATTCATATGGAATCTCAAGGGACCTCAAATAGCCAAAACAATCTTGAAGTAGAAGACTGAAGTTGGAGGTCTCACACTCTCTGATTTCAAAAGTTATCACAAAGCTATAGTGATCAGAACAGTACAATGCCAACATAAGGACAGAAATATAAACCAATGGAACAGATCAGAGAATCCAGAAATAAACCCATGCCTATACAGTCAAATAATTTTTAAAAATTTTACTTTTACGTAATCTCTACACCCAACGTGGGGCTCAAACTCACAACCCTGAGATCAGGGTTGCCCTAATGATTGAGCCAGCCAGGCACCTGTGGTCAAATGTTGTTTTCTTTTTTTTAATTTTTTTTTTAACGTTTATTTACTTTCAAGACAGAGAGAGACAGAACATGAATGGGGGAGGGTCAGAGAGAGAGAGGGAGACACAGAATCTGAAACAGGCTCCAGGCTCTGAGCTGTCAGCACAGAGCCCGACGCAGGGCTCTAGCTCACGAACCACGAGATCATGACCTGAGCCGAAGTCGGACGCTTAACCGACTGAGCCACCCAGGCGTCCCTGGTCAAATGGTTTTTGATAGGAATAACAAGACCACACAATAGGGAAAGGGCAGTCTCTTCAACAAATGGTGCGGAGAAAACTAGATATCCACAAGCAAAAGAATGAAGGTGGACCCCTACCATATACCATATACAAAAATTAACTCAAAAGGGATTAGGACCTAAATGTAAGACCTAAAACTGTAAAACTCCCAGAAGAAAACATAGGGGGGGAGGTTTCATGACAGTGGATTTGGCAACAATTTCTGGGATATGATACCAAAAGCACAGGCAATAAAAGCAAAACTAGATACATGGGACTATATCAAACTGGAGAAGGAGCTGGCTACATACTCACTCCAGGGCAGCTCCAGAATCCCTAATCCCCATCCCTGCCTCCACTTCTCTTTTCCTCTTTCCTCCATCTTGCCAAGGGTTAGGGCGTAACAGATCCGGGTTAGCTGGCCTCTTGGCAATGGGAAAATTCCAGTTCACATCTAAGGTGTCCGAAGATTCTGAACTCCCTTATGTCCTCAATTCAAAGCTGGAAAGAACTTCCTTCATGCCTCCACCCTCAACCTCATTCTCCTGCAAGGAATTTCTCTGTAGACTTTCAGACCAGTTTAAGAAAAACCAATGCTCAGGGGCGCCTGCGTGGCTTAGTCGGTTAAGCCTCTGACTCTTGATTTCAGCTCAGATCATAACCTCATGGTCTGTGACTTCGAGCCCCATGTCAGGCTCTGCACTGAGCGCTAAGTATAGAGCCTGCCTGGGATTCTCTCTCTCTGCTCCTCCTCCACTAGTTCTCTCTCTCTCTCTCTCTTAAAATAAAGAAATAAAACTTTAAAAAAAACCCAGAATGACCAAAACTAGGGAGGCAACCTATCACAGTGGGGCCAAAGGTATCAACCCCATTTCGTCATCCAGAAATTGGGTTTGTTAGGGGAGATAATGTAAGATTTCAAAGAGATAATGAGTAAAATGTTTGGCAAAAGTTATATTATTTACTATGACTTGTGTTATGTTATAATATTTAGTATTACTCTTACAGTATTTAATTGTCATGATAATTAAATATCAATATAAATAAATGTATTGCCATAAATATAAGGTAAACACGCAAATAATAATATAGTACGATTATTCGGGGCTAAACTAGGCCTCCCATATTCACTGTGAGTCACCAAGATGGTCATGAAACCCCTGACGTGACCTTTAGACTCAGCACAGGAGTATGGCAAATGACGCATGGGGGCCAGTCGCCAATCACGGAATCAACAGGAATTTTCAGCACATCCACTATCACATTTCTAAGGTAACTGTTACGGGCTGGATTTTGTCCTCTAAAATTCATGTTAGGAAATTCTAATCCCCAGTACCTCAGAATGGAGTATATTTGGAAATAAATACTTTAAAGAGGTAATGAAGTTCAAATGGAGTCATTTGGGTGGGCCCTGAGCCCATACGACTGGTGTCCTTACAAGAAGAGAGGAGAGTAGGACACACGCGTGGAAGGAAGACCATGTGAAGACACAAGGAGAAAGCAGCCATCTCCAAGCCAAGGACAAGGGCCTCAGAAGAAACCAACCCCACCGATATCCTGATCTTGGACTTCCAGACTCTAGAATCGGGAAAAAATTAATTTTTGTTGTTTAAGCCAGCCAGTTGATGATGCTTTGTTACGGCAGCTCAAGCAAACGAGTATATTGTCTGCTCTTTTCCACTAGTACACCTAGCTCCAAGAAAGGCCTTCTACTGTTTCTAGGAGGGGCAAAGAGGGAAGCCCAAGTCAGGCCCCTTGAGACTGAGACAAGGAATCCATCACCTTCACTTACACACGTCCCACTGCATAGTATAATTACATCCCATGAAGCTAATTTACGGGACTTGATTAATTTCATACTCTCCCGAGAGGCGTATTTGGGTATCGTACAGCTATGCCAGCTTTCCAGAGAGCTCGGGTTCATTCAGCTACCTCTTTTACATTGCCATGTCTTCATCGTGACAGGTAGACGGATATTTAGGGAGAAAAGGTGCTTCTGCTTTTGAATAATTCTTCACGGAATTATAGCGTTACAGCAGATTCCAAAACTCTGTCTGGTATATCACTCGCATTTCCTGGTTACCATGCCAGCGAATAACAGTTAGGACTGGGAAATAAAAGTAATAGCCTGAGACCAGTCACCTTCCCCATCAAGCTAGTTAGAAACAAGCCTTGAGCTTATAAACTGGTAAGTACGTGGAAAATTTGGTGACGGCCATTTATGTCAAACCCAGTCTCAGGCCTTATATCAAGGGCATGATCTTTGATCAGCCCTGAATTTAGTCTAAGGCACAAAGAAAACTTTCCTATGGGGTTTTGCTCCATCCCAAGCTTTCTTTCAGTTATCAATACTAGCCTTCCCCTGGATCAAAAATCTTCAGCTCCCCCATCATCTCCATCTTACCTGCCCTCCTAACCTCCCTCTTGCACAGCTTCTCTCTTGAGATCACATTAGGTTGGTTTCACTCCTCTTTTATTTTAGGAAGAGCTATTTCTGGAACTTCCAGTTTCATCAACCTTGCCTGGGTATTTCTGGGAGTTGGCTGTAGAAAAATGAATTTGCTGAGAAACATTTTTATTCCTCTTTGAATAAAAGGTTCTCTTGCTTCACGGGCATTGGTGGCTTTCGAAATGGAGCTTCCGTGTTGGGTTCAGACAGCACTAAATCCTGGTATAGAAAGCCTGTGTTCCTTTGTGAATTTTTGGACTAAAAGAGATGTTGAAAGATCTCTGTCCACAGGCAGAACTGCACCTAAACATTCCAATTATCCACCTGAGGTTTCCAAACCAGCTTCCCGTGAGCTTTGACGGATGTAGCTTCTACGGTACTCAGTTCGTTTACCAGGTTACTCTTTAAAGTAGGAGTTCAACAAACATTTCAGTCCCAGAACCATACGGAAAGCATGAAACTAGTCTGGGGGAGGGCATATTACAAAAAGAACGGTTCAGACACACATTTTGCCTTTCCAGAATTGAGAATCTAAGAGGATAAAGAAGGAAACACACATACGGGTTCACATAAAACAGCACAAGTGGAGTGAAATGGCATGCGAGGTAATGATGGAATTTCAGAGGCAGGAGTAGTTCCTCCAACTGAGGGCATAGAATCGATGAACCTAGAAGTCCCCAGACAAGAGATTGTGTTCGGGCTGCACCTGGTGAACGGGTAGGGTTGGGAGGGGGCTAGATTACATCTGAGCTCTCCTGTTCCCTTTCTCTCCCCTTTATCCTCAACCCTCAACCCATAATTAGGATTTATTCTGTTCTTCCTTTCTGTGGGTCAGAATCTTCTCGGAGCCTGTCCGGGACACCGTTTGGCCTGATCTCCTGCCTTCAAATGGGGGGGGGGGGGTTCTCTTTCCTCTCCTTGTGAGATTAGAGTTGGCCACAGCCCAGCAGGGAGGAAAACTAGAGGAAAATGTCACCATCCTCTTCCCATCCCACCCCAGCAGGTACACCTCAGTAGACACAGAGGCTTGCAGCCTGTGCTCTTGGTAACGGTGGCTAAGTGTAGTCATAGAAACCATTGGCCAGCATGGGACCATGACCTCATGCTGACTCATCAGACGTGGCTCCAGCTCTCCACGAGAGCCTCCACCAAAGCTGGCTCTGTCTCGCTCAGATGGAGACGCTCATGGTTTTTCTTCACCTTGCTTCTGTGAACTTCTGTCAAGTGCAGCGACGCTGCAGACCCTCGGTCACGGGGAATGAAATGATCACCCGTCACAGGATGTGCCCGCCCTTCTCCAGGCACCTCCCCAGTAGACTCTCACCTCCCTCAGTTTTCAAGCCCTCTACCTCTCTGCCGCATGGGCCCTTCTGGGATCCCCTCCCTTCTTTCCGCGCTTGCCACCGTTCTAGCCTCTCCTGTGTCTCAGGTGGACAACCCCCTCCCTCACACCCTTGCTTCCCGTCTCTCCTACACCCAGTGCCACACCAGTGCCGCGCCAATACCAATCACCACAGCGGGCTCAGGAAACACTGGCTTCCCACTGCCAATACCTGGGACACAGATCGCTTTGTTTCACCCTCGGGGGTTCTCCACCATTTAGACGGATCCCCCCCCCCCCCCCCCCACCCCCCGCCCACCGAGGGTCCACAAAGGCTCCACCTTGCAGACAAAAAGGGCTCCCAGGTTCCCAAGTCTGGCTGGACGGCTCTCCTGCCTCTAGAGTTCGATTTGTCTTCCCTTCTGCTGAAGCGCTCCTTCTCCCAACTATTGAATCCGCTTTATCTGTGTACTTGCTGTGTCCCGTACCTGCTCCTTTACAACAAAGGAGGAGAGAGGCTCTTCCAGCTTTAAGGGCTCCACAGTTACACTTCTTACGGAACTGACTTCACTCTGCCCTTTGCAAGCCATTTGTTTTACCCCCTCCTCCCCACTAGAGCGAGGGGAGAGACTGCTTCTTGACTATGTGTGCATCGCGTGCCACCCTTAAGGACAGCATCTTGTTCATAATAGACGCACAAGCTCTGAGAGGGGTATTCAGTTACATTTCCCACCTCCCCCCGTTTTCGTTTTGTTTTGTTTTTACATTTCCCCCCAATTTTTAAGGGTTGCGAAGGAACCCTTAGGAAATGCCACCTCGTCCTTAAAATAGAAGCCTGGTAATTTTTTTTTTTTTTTTTTTTAAGCCCTGAGAACTTTAAATGCATGGACGAGATTTCGCTAGAGGCTTCTCATAAGGCTGCCGGGTGAAAGGAAATAGCACGAGATCAAGAGCTTGTGGCCACTTGGTCCTGATCCCAGCTCAGCCACTGACTGTGACCTTGAGCCAATCCCTCACTGTAACCAAGGCTCTTTTTTTTTTTTTTTCCTGCCTGTAAACTGAAGAAGTGAGTGCAAATGAATTCTAAGATTTATTTCAGCTTCTATTACCCTAGCAGTAGAAACTCAGGATGTAAGAACAATACAGAGAACAATACAGGAAACTATCAAAATAGTAGGCAAATGACTTGCCAGAGCCCTCAAATGATAATGGTCCTCAGATAGGGGGCATCCACTCCTCTCCTCCTTCCTGCACCTCGCTTGCACATCTATCCCCCAGGACCCCCAAGATTCCTGCCATTATTAATGCAGAAGGACCTGCATCCAGATGTTCTTTGTCAACTCCGATGCAGACAGGACACCAGGGACAGAATCTGTCCTTCTTTGCCTTTCCCTCTGCCCCTTCTTCCCCTTGCCCAATTTTCCCCAGCTATACTATTAACTGCAATTGATAAATACTTGGGAACTTATCCGCAATTCAAGCACTCTAGCGGGAAGATGGTTCACGTCAAGCCTCTGTCTACAAGATCTTGGCGCGTCAAACAAAGGGCAAGCAATTCCAGACTAGGTAAAAAGACAAAAAGCAAAAAAACAAAAATAAGCTTTTACTTGCTGTAGGTGAACTCGAGCTTTCCCATCATAACCTATATTGACCACGTGAACCTATGGGCAAACCCCACACCCTTGTCTTCCGGCTAGCAAGAAAGTATGAAGTCTAAAGGTCAAGGAAGTATTATGATCCTTTAATAAGAGAGAAATCTTTCCCCAGTACTAAAGCCATTCAAGTCTGAAAAACCAAATGGAATGTGAATGGAAAGTCACTGGGATATACCAAAGAGAACCCTAATCATGGAAAAACGTTACTTTGCCTTCTTGTTAATAGAAAGAAGACTCTGGCTTATTATCCTTAAGCATCTTTGAAGCTTTACTTTATTCAGGACATAAAGGGGAACTTTGCATTACAAAGCGCCGTCTCGGGGATGTCTGGGTGCTGCTGAATGTTTTATTTGTCTCTGAATTGCAAAGCAAGGTCCAAGCCATTCTAAAGTACCAAGCTTTTACTACCCTGAATATGTGTAATTAATCAATAAAGCTCAGAAGTCTCTCAGCAATTAAGAGAAATGTCATGGGTCATTTTTTTTTTAATCACCAGGAATTTTAATCTAATGATTCCAGATTTTACATTCTGCAACCACGATCAGTTATGATTTTAAGAAAACTTTCATCAAATCGCACATTTTGGAATGGTCTCACAGGGTGAGAACTCCCGTTTTCTCTGTGGGAGCGGCCTGGGGGCAGCCACCCAGTTGTAGGTAAGCCTGGGAGCTGTGCTCCTCTCACAAGGCAGTTTGCATTAAGACTGACACCACATCAAGAGTTCCTATATGAAAGAAGGGGGCGGTTTACATAGATGAGGTCTCCCTCCCTTAAGCCACCAAGACCAGTACTCGGATCTCAGGAACAATCACTTTTAAATCACTTCCAGGTGGGGGTCTAGTTTTGTTTTTTGGTTTCCACAGAGGAATTTAATAGCCTGTGTATTTCTTGCTTGAAATTGACCAGGCGGTCATTTTGTTTTAGTTTCTCATATGACTTAGTATCTCAGTGAAATATTGATATGCTGTACGTAGGGTACTGTATCTCCCGATTCTGAAAAGGCGGTAGAGAACGACACAAGCCCATTTTTGAGGATGACCTATATCCGCAGCTTAGAACTTAGGTAAGATTTAAGGATTACAAGGTTCATTTGAAAAAAGAAGTGTGTGTTACCAGCTTCAGTAACTATTAGCAAGGATATGAAAAATAAAAATGCCACTGTGCCAGGGCCGATCCGCTTGTCAAATAGCCACTGTAATTAATATCCTAAGCAGTTCCCAAATTGTCACTTCCTCTGATTTTCTATCTCCATTTTCATCCTAGACATAAAGGAAGAAACAATGTCTATAGCTGTGCGGTCTGTGTTCCCTAATTACCTGACTGCCAAGGGAGGGGCAGGGGATAGCGTCAAAGACCACAAGCCTTTCCGGTCCGAGTTGATACAGAATGAAACGCAGCCGCCGTGAGCCAGCTGTCACCGGCGAGGGGGCTGGGCGGAGCCCCCACATCCTCCCATCCCCCTCCCTGCTCCCCCTCCAACTTCCCAGCAACAACAGACCCGTCCGCGAGAACACTCTCCATCGCAATCTGTCGTTCAGACACGCGATCGTCCCAGAGCCGCCCCGGGACCCACCTACCTTCTGAAGGAAAAGAGGAGGCTGGCTCCCGGGAGGGCGAGGATGCTGCCTTACAGCTCCTCAGCATCTCCCTTCTGGAACAGTTAAGTGGAAATACGGATTCGCCTCCATTTTCTGGTCACATGATCACTGGCACATCTAAATAAGGATGATCACCTGCCTCCCAGATCCCCCCCTTTCCCCCCCCAGGGAACCGGCCACCACTGACGCTGGGGCTGGGGGTGGAGCTGGGCTGTGTGCAGAGTTTCCTCTGAGAGCACAAACTACTCTCTCATCCAGGTGGTGGAGTCAGAAACGCCGCCTTGATTTTGGTGTCTGCTGGGAAAAACTGCTGCACCCCCTGTTCCTGAGTGAGATTGGATGTGAATGGGCTCAAAGCACAGGTTAGAAGGAATCTAGTTCCCTGAAACATCTTAAAAAAAAAAAAGTCCTATAGCTTCACAGCATTCCCGGTGAGACGGCAGCGTGATTATTTTCGTGGACAGTGGCTAAGGCCGTAATAAAATGGACTTTGGAAGCATGATGGGGTGCATAAAGTCCCACTGGCGGTTCCAGAGAAGGTTAGGATGTTTGCCCAAGAACCACACAGCTTTGGCTGCTGGAAGACAGGTGGGTGGGCATAAAGCAGGTAGACCCTGAAGTCGGAGGCCCAAGTCTGATTCTAATTTCTACTACTTATTAGCGAGTTTGGACCAGTGGCTAAACTTCCTGGTGCCTCTGACCACTGATGTGCAGGTGGATAATAATAATAATGGCACTTTATTATTATTATTATTTTTAATTTTAATTTTAAGTAGGCTCCGTGCCCAACATGGGGCTCACACTCACAACACTGAGATCAAGATTCACACACTCTGCCTACTGAGCCTGCCAGGTGCCCCGATAAAAATGGCACTTTAAAGAAAGAGAATCTAGGTAGAAATCTTGTTTGTTTGTTTGTTTGTTTTAACACTTATTTATTTTTGAGAGACAGGTGAGCGGAAGAGGGGCAGAGAGAGAGGGAGACACAGAATCCGAAGCAGGCTCCAGGCTCCGAGCTGTCAGCACAGAGCCCGATGTGGGTCTTGAACCCACAAACCGCAAGATCATGACTTGAGCCGGAGTCTGATGCTTAACCAACTGAGCCAATCTAGGTAGAAATTTTAAAGAGTTTAGGTGAAAATCAACGCACAGTAAATGTTAGCTATAAATGCAATTATTAATTCTAAAAAGGCTAACAGAAATATTTGACATCCTTAAGGTAAATGAAATAGGAACGAAACGTTTACATGACAGAAAGGCATGATTTGTTTTGTTTGCTCTTCAAAGAACAAAAAGTATATTGTCAGACAAACCAAAGACTTCTGATCCCCATCAGGCAAACTGTCAATGCAAGAAAGTAACTGTGGGTACCATCCCCAGAACTGGATTGCTAGAAGTTCCGTGTTACATGACCTTTTAGTTTGTTTGGTGGGGGGGAAGGGACTACCATAGGGGGATAGGGCAGTGTTAGGTACTATTCTAATTGATCCACTACTAATAAAATAAGAAAGTGAATTACTCAGCAGAGGACCTGGCTATGATAAGTACTTAAGTAATGTTAGTTCCTATTCTTAAAAAATTTTTTTTTCAACGTTTTTTATTTATTTTTGGGACAGAGAGAGACAGAACATGAACGGGGGAGGGGCAGAGAGGGAGGGAGACACAGAATCGGAAACAGGCTCCAGGCTCCGAGCCATCAGCCCAGAGCCTGACGCGGGGCTCGAACTCACAGACCGCGAGATCGTGACCTGGCTGAAGTCGGACGCCCAACCGACTGTGCCACCCAGGCGCCCCTGTTAGTTCCTATTCTTAAAATGAAGGGCATTTCATTTCTTCACCATGGCTGTTGGGGGCGGTGGGAGGGCAGTGAGGAAGGGAAAAGAGGAAGAAGGAAATTTGTCTGTATCTTTCTTTAAGTGAAAAGCCTGCCAAATTCTTCAGAATTATGAGCAGTGATGAAATAATTTCTGGAGGAGACTAAGGGTGGGGGTGGGCATCAGGAAGGTGTGACTTTGCAGGGTCACTGACTGGCAGAGGCTCCCCAAAAGCGTCAGTGCGTTTCCCAAAGCCAAGACGAGCTAGACGCTGTCAGGGAAGAAGGGGGGGCTTTCGGGCGGGTTGTACCTTGAGTGTCCAGGTTGAAGGCTAAACACGGGGGGTCTTGTCTTTGTGAGGTGTTAGCTCATTAGGAGTTCCCCTCTCGGGTGGAAAAGGCAACTGCTGACCGCTGCAGAAAGGGGAGCTAAATGTTGCAGAATAGACACGGTAATCATCCTAAAAAAATCTATCCTATGATCCGTTTTAAAAGTCAGCAGCTGGGGAATGCCTGGCCGGCGCAGCCGAATGAGCATCCGATTCTTGATTTCGGCTCAGGTCATGATCTCAGGGTTCAGGTCAGGATCTTAGGATTTGTGAGATCGAGTCTCGAGTCGGGCTCTGAGCTGACAGCGCAGAGTCTGCTTGGGATTCTCTCTCTCTCTCTCTCTCTTTCTCTCTCTGCCCCTCCCTCCCTCTCCAAATAAATAAATCAACACTTAAAAAAAAAAGTCAGCAGCTGATATGTAAGTTGATTGAGTCCCAAAGCCAACCATAGAAATCTTTAAAATATTTAAGGGGCACTTCACTAAAGGGGGAAGTGTGGGACACTGTTTTCACCAATGATGGTCTTTTTGTCTTGCAGGATGTTCTCTCAGACAGCACCAGGGCAAAAAAGCCCTAACTCAGAATCACCCGGACACTTGAGGAAATGTATTATTTTATCCATTGCACTGAAGCAGTTACAATTACTTAAAAAAAAAAAAAGAATTACTTCTTAAATGCAAGAAGTAGCATCCTGATCATTATATAGACAAATAGGGTGTGACAGCCGTCAAATTCTCCAGGGGAGTTTTATGCTTTGAGAGCCCAAGACATTCAAATCATCGTTTAATAAATTAAGGTTAAAAAAAAGAATAAAAAAGGTCTTTGAAGATATACATTGTCAACTGCTACCTGAGCTGATGGGATAAGAGACGAGTAAGTAAGTAGAACAGTTTTACTTCTCGGGACAAACTGGTAGAGGCCAAGTTGAACAGGCACACCTGCTCTTCTCCAGGAGGCCGAGAGAAGTAGGTAATATCACTTTAAGAAAAGCGAAAGGGGATAAGAATCTCCTGGGGGAACGGCTGCCAGAAGAAGTATAAGGACACTAAAAATAGGTAGTTATAGTCTTAAATTTCAAAAGAAGGGGAAAGATGGATTTTGCAACATCTGAAAAGGTACATATCCTTCTTATGAAATGAATGTTCGTGTCCCCCCCCACCCCCCACCCCAAATTCACCTGTTGAAACCCTACTCCCGCATCGCATGTGACGGATGGTGGAGGTGGGGCTTTGGGGAAATAATCAGGAGGAGATGAAGTCATTAGGGTGGAGCCCTAATGAGTGGAATTAGTGCCCTTCTTTTTTTATTGTTATTATTTATTTATTTTAGAGAGAGAAAGAGCAGCAGGAGAGAAGGGCAGAGGGAGGGGGAGAGAGAGAGAGAGAGAGAGAGAGAGAGAGAGAGAGAGAAAATCTCAAGCAGGCTCCATGCTCCATGCAAAGCCTGACAATGGGCTCGATCCCACACCCTGGGATCATGACTTGAGCTGAAATCAAGAGTTGGAAGCTCAACTGACTGACTGCCCAGGCGCCCTGTAATTAGTGCCCTTCTAGAAGTACCCCGGAAAAGCTCTCTTGCTCTCTCCACCACCGTGTGAGGACACAATGAGAAGCTGGCAGTCTGCAACCAAGGAGAGGACTCTCATCGGAACTTGACCTTCCTGGCACCCTGATTTCAGATTTCCAGCCTCCAAAGCGGTGAGAAATTTCTGTCATTTATAAGCCACCTAATCTGTGGGAATCTGTTGTAGCCCAAACTAAGATACTCCCAAGCTAAATTTACGACATGTCCCCTGGAAAAGGAAGCAGCAAACACCAGAGGTTATCAGTTTCATTCAAGGCAAACTGTGTTGGAACAACTTGGCAGAGTGCATTCTCCCACGTGGAGACAGAACAAAATCAACTAAACAAGTAAGCAGAAGACAGGGCAGTGGGAAGAACGGGGTTCTTAACCCTGGGAATACTGACACTTCGGGCTGGATAATCCTTTGCTGTGTGGTGTAGGGTGTGTAGCAGCATCCGAGGCCTTCGCCCATTAGATGACAGCAGCATCTGCCCCAGTGTGACAATCCAAAATGTCTCCAGACATTGCCACGTGTCCCTGGAGGTGGGGAGGTGGGGAGGCAAAATCGCCCCTCGTTGAGAACCTCTGCGTTGAATAACTTGGCCGTACACATTCTGCCATTGGAGGTGGAGTAGTTATAGAAGAAAGAGCTCTCCGGGGAGGCATGAAGGATAAGAATAAGCCAGCCATGTCAAGAGAGTTCTAGACAGAGAGTACCGCTGGCACCAAATCACTAAATTGGAAATGGTCTGGTGTGCAAGCCTCAGGGTTGAGGGAGAGAGTGCTCTTACTGATCAGAAATGTAAGCAGTGACTAGGACACATAGGGCCTTATAGGCTTGTAGTAAAGAATCAGAATTATATTCCAAAATAAATAAGAGAACATTGGAGGGTTTTAAGAAAGAGGGTAGTGAAAGGAAGATATTTACATTTGAAAGGTCTCGCTCAAGACAGTCAGCGGAGTATGGATTGTAGGGCCAGGTGGATAGGAGACGGGAGTGTGGTTGAAGGATCCATCTGGGCCGACCAGGGCAAGGCCGCCTTGTAAGGTCGAGTAGAGCGTTTGTGTGCTGGACTGAGAGAGTACTGGGGCTTGGGGAGGTCACTATACTCAGCCAGATCGTTATAATAAGTGGAGAAGGAGGCCATGTCCAATAATGCTAGTTGAAAGATCCAGGGCTGACAAGTAATTCCAATCTTCAATTTCTGTCTTGGACTGGAATCGTTCGTGAACAGTAGGGGAACGTAAGTATTATGGCACTGTGTGAACTTGTAGCTCAATTACGGAGATGCTGGCAGAAGCAAATAGTAACTGGTGCTCAGGGGCTAAAGCGGGGACCTCTGAGATAAATACAAAGACCATGAAACATACTGAGGGGAAGAAAACCATCAGTTGTCGAGAAAAAAAAATAGATGAAAGCAGAATTTGATAAAGTGGAAAACAAACAAAAAACAAAAGGAAAACAATAAAGATCAAATCTAGTTATCAGAAAACAAACCCATCTCTGGGGCACCGGGTGGCTCAGTCAGTTAAACGTCCGACTTCAGCTCAAGTCATGATCTTACCGCCCATGAGTTCGAGCCTCGCATCGGGCTCTGTGCTGACAGCTCAGAGCCTGGGGACTGGTTCAGATTCTGTGTCTCCCTCTCTCTCTGCCCCTCTCCAGCTCACGCTCTTTCTCAAGCTCTCAAAAGATAAATAAATGTTAAAAAAAAAGAAAATGAACCCATCTCTAGAAAGACTGAACAAGAAAAAAAAGAGAGAAGATACAAATAAATAATATTAGGAATAAAAGAATGTAGCTGCAGATGGAAACAATAATACATGAACAACTTTATTATGAAGATTTGGAAAACTGAGGAAATGGACAATTTTCCAGAAAAATATTAAATAGCAAAGTTGACACAGGAAGAATTAGAAAACCTGAATAGACTGGTAATCACCAAGAAATAAAATTACCAGTAAAAAAAATCTATCCCTCCAACTAAGCAACAGACACAGATGGTTCTATAAATACTGCTCAATCCTCGTGTATTAGATGATCCCCCTGGATTATACAAGTTATTCCAAAGAAGAGAAAAAAGAGGGAAGTTTCCCTCGTTTGTTTTATGGTGCCATAAAGCATATAACTTTGATTCCCAAACTAGACAAGAGCCAGATGATGAAGGAAAACCCCAGGCCAATGTCATTTATGAAAATCTAAATGATTTTGAGTGACAGAAGGAAACTAGATTCTCCACTAAGGTTTCTACGATTCCCTCATCTAAATGACTTTGCTCTCCCCCTTCAATTAATATTTGACTCGAAGCCACAACTTTATGAGTATCAACGCTGTTTGCAGCAATGAGGGAAATAAAGATGTATGCACCATAACCACAGCCTCTAGTGGCTTCCATCCAGGCGCCTGAATAAGAAAGACTCTGATAAATACAACAGGAGGCAGAACGTGAGGAAGGCCACAAAACAGGTGCAAAGCCTAGGACGATTCAGGAGAGAAAGGGTTTCCTTCTGTTTGAAGAGGCTGGAGAATGTTTTTTTGTTTTTTTTGTTTTTTTTTTTTAATTTTTTTTTTTCAACGTTTTTAATTTATTTTTGGGACAGAGAGAGACAGAGCATGAACGGGGGAGGGGCAGAGAGAGAGGGAGACACAGAATCGGAAACAGGCTCCAGGCTCCGAGCCATCAGCCCAGAGCCTGACGCGGGGCTCGAACTCACGGACCGCGAGATCGTGACCTGGCTGAAGTCGGACGCTTAACCGACTGCGCCACCCAGGCGCCCCATGGAGAATGTTTTAGGAGGGAAATGGCATCTTGGTCTAGGTCTTAAGTGAAAAGAAGAATTTCAATGTGCAGGAAATAGGATGGAGAAAGAGCAAGGACTTGAAAGAGGTGCTAAGGGCAAAGAAGCAAGGGAAAAAAAAGAAGTCTTTTCAGAAGAAGCATGAACAGGATATATGCATTTAATGACATTAATAGATATGTAAAAATCCACCACTAGGGGCGCCTGGGTGGCTCAGTCGGTTGAGCATCTGACTTGTCTCAGGTCATGATCTCATGGTTTGTGAGTCTGAACCCCCCGTCGAGCTCTGTGCTGACAGCTCAGAGCCTGGAGCCCGCTTCCGATTCTGTGTCTCCCTCTCTCTCTGCCCCTCCGCCGGTCACGCTCTGTCTCTGTCTCTCTCTCTCTCTCAAAAATAAATAAACATTAAAAAAAAAAAAATCCACCACCATCACATGACTTAAAAGTAGCTGAAAAAGAGGGGCGTCTGGGTGGTTCAGTCGGTTAAGCGTCCGACTCTTGGTTTCGGCTCAGGTCATGATCTCATTCACGGATTCATGGGTTCAAGCCCTGTGTCAGGCTCTGCACTGTCAATGCAGAGCCTGCTTGGGATTCTCTCCCTTTCTCTCTGCCCCTTCCCCCACCCGTGCCTTCTCACTCTCTTTCAACATAAATAAATAAAACTTTTTTTAAACAAGCCTTAAAAAACGTAGCTGAAAAAGAAAAATAGTGATAGGATCACATCATGGAGTTAGGACTTGGATGAATATAATAAGTGTTCCAGAATTCTATTCATTCGATAGGGGCGAGTGATACATTTGTGAAATGTGAGCGTTCAAGGAGCCAACTCAAAAGGATAAACGTGATCAGTTATATAAGTGCTATTAATTAAAGGAAGTCGCATTCCTTAACAGTCAGGATGGAGACTGGATTGGATTCGCTCACAAGAGCACAGGTATTCCCCGATTAGGAAGTCATGCTGTCAACGACATCCTTGCCATAGAGATGAGTTTCACTGGGCTGACTTAACGTCTTCCGTCAGCATGAGCCAATGGCATACAACAAAAAAATATATAGGATAGAGAGACTTTACGTATCCTCTGTGACATGGGGCAAGTGTATAGTTTTCTGCTGACTTGAACTTAACCCTGGGCAGAGTCGGGGACTTGTATAGAAGCATAGGCGTTACGTGTTTTTCACTCAATCTTCCGGTTGATCAACATTTTGAGATAGTTTATGGGAGTGAATTAAAAATTTTGCTGCCTGGCCATTACCTAGCACCAAACTTGCGTATGTTGACCATTAAAAGAAGCCACCTCCCTTAACCAACGGTTAAAATGGAGGGGAGGCAGCATCCCAGTCTCGTCCACTGGCACAGCGTGGATTTCCACAAAGTGTGACCCAATCCTGGGGTGACTTTTGACAGCCCTGGTTCTAAAAGTTCGTCGGGCTTCTTCCCTGGCCGGCTGTGCCCCTCCACACTAGGCCTCTCTGCTCTTCTCAGGGAAATGGAAATTCCTGTTCTCGCTTCTGATAATCACCCTCCCCTTCCAACCCCCGCCCCCCAGGCCTCAGATAACAGCTATACCGTTTCTCTTCCTGAGTTACTACACCCTTCCTTGTGAATTCCTCACACTTTGCTTCTGTCTTTGCAAATACCCCCTTTATTAAATATTTCTCGAATTGTCCTCATCTGAATGTGTCATCTCTCTCCTGCTGGGTCCCTGACAGACAAACATATCCTGCTTTTGAACGCCATGACTTCTCGTCTTTCTCAAATGCCATCAGTTTTCCTGGGAGTCTTTTTTTTTCTTCCTGACTTTAGTTCTGACATTTCACCATTCCAGCTGGAGAAATACCTTGGATTCTTCCTCAGACCAGAAGCCAACACAACACGAAAGGGCTCCTCGGTGGGTGTTCCTCCCACGGACAGCTGACTTGCTCTATCCACCTCATCTTGGCGTTCAGGGCTTTCTCTTGCTGTAACAATCCTTTACCACAAGCTACCACATCTAGAAATAGTTGGGAAAACTCAGATGCACCTCGAAGGGTTTTGATTCTCTCACCTCCCTCTGGCCTCTGGCCACACGAGTTGGCCCGCAAACCACAGATGGGGAGAAGCTCACTGATACACAGGAACCGTCACTAATCTGCTGTGGTGTGAAATACGTGTCCAGGCATGAAAAGGGCTCAGTAGGTCGCATGACAGTGGGAAGAGTCAGAGGCGAGTTTGGATTCAGTTATTCTCCAAATCACACTCTGAGAATTCTGCCCATTACACTTGATGCACCCCTCCGTGGGACAATGGGAGGAGGAAGAAATGCATTCACCTACAGAATTACATAAAAAAAAAAAAAAAAAAATGATTGTTTCAGCCTCTGTGTCTTACTCACAAGCACTAGGCTGGAAGGGAGAAGACATAACTTCCAGTCCTTGTTTTCCCACTTTCTCATTTCTGGATGACATTAACAGCTCATCTGCTGAGTTGGTTTGTTTATCTATGAAGCTGGGATAATAAAACTGGCCCTATTTGTCTCAAATGGCAGTTGTGCGAGCAGATTTATTTGAAGTCTGCTCTGGGTAGGGCTGGCCAGAGGTGGAGAGGTAGGAGGGGCTGGTGGAGAGAATTGGAGGAAAAAAAAAAAAAGCAGAATTTTTTGGGTTTTTTTGCCCCAAAAGGAAGGGGCGCCTGGGTGGCTCAGTCGGTTAAGCGTCCGACTTCAGCTCAGGTCATGATCTCAAGGCTTGTGAGTTCCAGCCCCGCGTCGGGCTCTGTGCTGACAGCTCAGAGCCTGGACCCTGCTCTGAATTCTGTGTCTCCCTCTCTCTCTGCCCCTCCCCAGCTCACACTCTGTCTCTCTCTCCCTCAAAAATAAATAAACACGAAAAAAAAAAATTTTTTTTAGGGAGACGAAGGCCTGAATTGAAGCGCAGATTTAAAGAACTTTTAATGATACTTAATCGCCACCAAACATAACACACCAAGTGATCAAATAGAATTACGAAAATAAACGAACGCATACTCAGTGCCAAGCTTGGTCTTCCAGGGTTGGTTCGGGGCAAAGCCACGTAACCGCGAATAAACAAGGCAACGCTGTAGTTGATGGGGTATCGGCTTCCCTCGGAGAAAGGGCAAATGTGTGCAGCTGGGCATCAGCCTGTCCAAACAGCAAGACCCAGAGAGGGGGTAGCATGTGCTCAAAGAGCCGGATTCTTCTGAGCACCCAAACGTATCATTACCCAACACGGAAAGAGTCAGGTTATTTCTTTACCTGTTTTTAAAATTTTTGTTTTGTTTTGTTTTTATTCTCAGCATTCACCTGGGGGTAAGACCCCACGTGCTAATTCCTCAACCGTAAGTCCCAGACAGAAAAAGTCCGGGTTTAGAAGGTCTCGTGAAAACCGTATAATGATTTAATGGTGTCACGGGGAAGAAAAAAAAAAAAAAAAGGCCAATGTTACTCATGCAAAAAGAAAGAATGCACAGAGATGACCATAAGAAGCAGGTAGTGTGGATATGACGTCTATTGTGTTTGAAGGTCATTTTTACTTTAGGGAGTACCAAATAACTCACCTCCCGGAGCGAGACGACAAGCTACAGCTCCACAAATACAAGGATCAGGTTCTTTCTAAATACCTTTTCAAAAGCACAGGCGCCAGATCTCCCCCTCAATCACCTCTCCTCTGCCTCTCCCTGCCCTGCGGCCCTCCCGTGTGCATGTATCTACAAGAGACCAGGCACACAGAGTCTGTTTTCTTGCTCTGCTTGGAAATTATTTCCTTTTATCAGCCTGCACAGCTCTTTCCTTACCCCAAGACCCAAGGATCGATATTTGTCCATCGATCATCCCATTGTTATAGAATTCAGATGGTGGTGAGTTTACAAAGGTTAACGGTTTCATGCTCCTTTAGCATGTTGTTCAGGCTTTTGAATATAACCCACAATCATTAATATTACGTGCCAACTTGGCTAGGCTACCTACGGTGCCCGGTTATTTGGTCAAACGCCAGTCCAGATAATACTGTGAAGGTATTTTTTTAGATGTGATTAACACTGAAATCAGCAGACTTTGAATAAGGCAGATTCAGCAGACTTTGAATAAGGCAGATTATTCAGAGAATGTGGGTGGGCCTTATCTAGTCAGTTGAAGGCCTGAGGAGCAAAGTCTGAAGTTTCTCCAAAAAGAGGGAACTCTCTTCAAGTCTGCAACAGAGAGACCCTGCCTACGTTTCCGGCCTGCTGTCCTGCAGAATTCAGACTGCAACCACTCTTGCTTGAGGTTCTAGCCTGCTGGCCTGTCTGTCCTCCATATTTCGGACTTGTCAGTCCCTAAACCTTGGTGAGTCGATTCCAATTCCTTGAAATGCTTTTCCCTCTGTCTCTCTCTCGATCGATAGAGAGATATCTCTTATTGCTCCTACTGGTTCTGTTTTGCTGGAGAAACCTGACTTGGACATAATCACGTTGCCCTTTTTTTCACACGACACCCTTGCAACCCTGCCTTCTTTAAAATAAACACATAAATGGCTCTTCATTTTAAGAAAACTGTGTTTGTTGCAGACGACTGTGCCGATGTTCTCTGTGACCACATCGGGAAGATCAGGCATACCCATCCCTGTCTCGGGAATTGCTGTGCGATTCTGAGCTGGCGGCTGTACTGCTGGAGCGTGACCGGGGTGTTGGCAAAGTCTCTGGGAAGAGGGAAGACTGGGCCTGGGAACCAGAACACGGTGCTGAAAATCTCAAGGGAGAGTTTCCCTCCCACACTCATAACAAGTTTTGTTAACAAGAGGCAGTCAGTGGAGTACAAGGGGAAAAGCCACCTCCTAAAGCTTCCTCGAATTTTGACAATGTGGCTTGCTGCTCTCAGAACGGTGTGGGAGCTGAGTGAGGGGGTGCAGCTGGGGGAGGGGAGGGCTAGAAGCCAGTTTGTGGCTGAAACGTCATGTTGCATACACTATCAGCTCACTTCTGTGGTTTTTTTTAAAATATTTTTTTTTTTTGAGAGAGAGAGAGAGCAGGGGAGGGGTAGAAAGAGGGACAGAGGATCCCAAGCAGGCTCCGCACTGTCAGCACAGAGCCTGAGGTGGGGCTCGAACTCACGAACCATGAAATCATGACCTGAGCCGAAGTCAGACACTTAATGGGCTGAGCCACGTAGGCGCCCAATTTTGAAAACCCAATTTTTTTTTTTTTCAGGACAGTCTTGATCCTGTCCTATGATCAAATTATGTGCCAGATGTTTCCAGATTTTTAGTTGGAAAAATAGGACTATCTTATATTGCTTCTGGGATTACCTTCCTGTGTCCATGGTTTCCTTCCCCTCACTCTTTCTAGCCAACTTGGCTGACCTCTCACCCTCTTCTTTGCTTTTCCAGATTATGACCTTCCTTTAACACCTGTCCTGAATTACACCTCTTATGGCCACAGTATGACTTTGCTGGGCCTTAGGCACTGTTACCTTCATGAGCTCCTTCCTTCAGTCAAAAAAACCCAAAACTTTTATTTTACACCTGCATTGGTAGAAAAAACTATAATCCACACAGGAATATAATCATTTTTTTCTTTAGGTTTTAAAAGCATTTCAGAGTCTCACAGGGGCCCTTTAACGTATTGAGCATTTCAGAGTTTTGCAGGGGCCCTTTAACATATTGGGGCCCCTGGACACTCTGCCTCCTGATGCTGTTGGATAACAGGCCACCCCTTATTCCTCCTCCACGAAAGCACCCTGTATAAATGCCTCTCTAAATTCTGACAGAGAGATGGAGTGAGAGTGGGGGAGGAGCAGAGAGAAAGGGGGACCCAGAATCTGAAGCAAGCTCCAGGTTCTGAAATGTAAGCACAGAGCCCAGCGCGGGGCTCGAACCCACAAACTGTGAGATCATGACCTGAGCCGAAGTCAGATGCCTAACCGACGGAGCCACCCAGGCGCCCCGATGCCTCCCCCCTCTTAGTTTACTAGCACTGGCACACACCCTGGACACAGAAAGATTTAAATTCAAATCCCAGCTTCTTCACTTTCTAACTGGAAACCACAGCAAGTGATTCAACTTTCCGAACATCAGTTTCCTTCCTTGTGTGATTCCTGCCATGGTAATAGACAGGTAATATACAGGGCTCTGTGCTCCCTGACAAGTGCTCGTGATACATATTTATACATGTGTTGGTCATTAACTATCTTGATTTACATGTTACACTATTAGCCACCTCTTCACCTGTGTTTGATTCCCTTAGTAAACTGTCACCTCCCATTGGGAGTAAGTTTTAGCCCAGGGGTTCTCCAACTTAAGCGTGCGGCAGAATCACCTGTGTTAAGGCACTGATGGCTGGACCCCACCTCAACTTCTTGGTTCAGGAAGAGCCTCGAGTGGGCTCAGTAATTCGTATTCCTAACGAGCTCCAGGTGATTCTGAGGCTGCTGGGTTTATTTTTTGACTTCAGTAGTCGCTACCCCCCAACGTGGGACTTGAACTCATGACCCCAAGATCAAGAGTCGAATGCTCTACTGACTGAGTCAGGCAGGCACCCGGAGGCTGCCGATTTTAGGACCCTACTTAGAGAATCACTGTTTTAGACAACTCTGCACCCTCTCAAAACCTAGCACAGAGGGGAAGCTTTTAAATACATTGAGAGTTAATTATTTACGCAAAAGGTAATACAAATGCCAGCAGGAGATTCTGCCCCCCTCCCCCGGTCGTCAGAAAATGTTCATTACTGCAGGGGCTGAGCAGAAAACTATGAGCCAAGAAACTGTATTGAAAGAAAGGGGGGGTATGGTAACACGGAACAGGGTCATCTGCGGGGTTGCGGGAACACGTGCAAAACGCAGACGAGATGCCAACCACAGCTCAGCCAAGCCCAGGCTGCCTGAGTTCTTAGCTCAATCTAGAACAATGCCAGCAGGGCTGCTGGGATGCATCTGCTACTCTCTTTCAGATAACGGATCTGGGGTCTCTCGGGAAGGAAATAGCTTGACAGGGAGAAAGAAAGATGAGGCCAACTGAAGAGGTCTGGGTTTCCGAAGCTGTACTTGAAGACCAGCTTTTAACTCTTTGTGGCACTTTCCCAACCCTTACTCTCTACCCCTGCTGTTCCTTCTTGCTTTTTGTATTCCTTTCATGGGGAAATGTCGTTTGTGAACACCACAGCTCTCCCGGACACAGTCTGTTTACACACAAAGTAAGTTCACACAAATGGAAACTTGAAGAAAGCCTTGAGATCCTCCAGCCCAACCCACCAATTTTATGCATGACGAAATCTGAGCGTAGGGTTAATCCTAAAATACATAACCAGTCATGGCAGAGCCAGGCTGGAATCTGGATTCTTCGACTCACAGTGAGTACATGGTATGCATAGTTCTTTATACTCCCTAAATGAGTAGGAAAAAGATACCTTCTTTTCCACTGTATTTTAATTTTTTTTTAATGTATATTCATTTTTGAAAGACAGAGAGAGAGAGCACAAGCAGGGGTGGGGCAGAGAGACAGGGGGACACAGAATCTGAAACAGGCTCCAGGTTCTGAGCTGTCAGCCCAGAGCCCGAAGCGGGGCTCGAACTCACGAATCGCGAGATCATGACCTGAGCCGAAGTCGGACCCTCAACCGACTGAGCCACCCAGGCGCCCCTCCACTGTATTTTTAAAGAGGAAAGATGACCTTCTCCTTTACTGGTCACATTTTCCCTTTTGTCCCTGGGAGCAAGAGGGCTTTATCGGGACAAATGAAAAGAAATGAACAACCCTCATTGGTATCAACAGGGCCTTGGAGCTTGAGGACAGAGATCACATCCTGTTCCCTGCTATATATCCACCAGCTGCCCAGAAACTCGCACGAAGCAGAGGCTCAGACACCATATGATGAATGAACGAACGAACGAACGAACGAACAAATGAATCACTTGTTTGCCAATCTTCCAGCCAATTGGGGAGTGAGGGTTTCCCACTGAGATTTTTGAGCCTGCTGAGGCGTCTCCTTAGCCCCAAGGAGTCAGGTAGGTATCGCAGAAAATCAGAAGTGCCTTTTATGTAAGATAGGCAGTGTGTCTGCTGGAAAACTATTGGCTTTGGACGTGAAAAACCTTTGAAGCCCAGAGGGTTCACTCTGATTCTTCGAGGCGCCCTCACCAGCGTGTGCAAAATAAAGGGAATAATACCCAACGCCTCAGGGGTGTTGGAAACATTAACTGAGATACTGTGAGCAAACTGCCCTCCCCTTTCTGGTTCCAGATGCCCATTTAAGAGTAAGGTAAGAGTAGGTAAGATAAGGTAAGATAAGGTAAGGTAAGGTAAGAGTAAGGTATTGAGTAGGTGGTGTAAGAAGGATTGGAAGGGTAAGTACAGACTCTGGGTGGACACTGAAGGGGCTTTTTTGGCTAAACACACACACAAAGTATCATTGTCTTTGTGGCCACATAGCAGCTGCTTCTCCTGAGGGTTTGCAATACATAGAAGCAAAGCTCCTATCATCCACGTATTCTTCGTATTCCACAGGCCTTCACCATTTCCCCAGTTTTCGAATACGATGTTTTTCGGGAAAAAATAAATAAATCTAGCTTTCTGCTTACCCATTCGGTCTCAGCTTCCTCGTTCCGGGCTCAAGAAACTCTGTCTCCTCCTCCATTTCCGTTTCAAGGATCATGTTTTTCTGAGAAGGCTGTGGTGAAAGCATTTCCCATTCATTGTCATGGGCGACAGCCTGCAGCATAACTGCATCCGGGTCAGCCCCGTCCCGGCTCTTGCTCTTCCGCGATTGGCTGCCCAGACCAGAGGCCTCCTCTAGGGCTAAGGATTCCAGAGGCTTCATGCCTCCTAGAACTTGCATCTGGGGACCCTCGCCCACGCCACAATCAGAGGTTGACTCCACAGCTTGGCCAGCCCATCCAGGCCCTGAGTTCCTAGCTTCCAATGACTGGTCACCAACCTCGCTATGGCCCAAGACCATCCAATTCTGGTCTTGCCCAGGGCTTTCAAGAGCCGATCTCTTCTCACCTTGGGGAGACAGTCTCTCTGCAGAATGATCTCGTCTTTCATTTAAAGAGGCAAGCTGACATGAATCCGGGAAGCCGGCCAGCTGAGTTCCTGGCATCTCTTCTTCTTCAGAACCTAAGTGAAACTCGTCTAATTCAGATGTGTTTTCTCTTGCCTCGCAGGCCTCTGGCTTTGCGGGTGAATTTTCTTCACGGTTGACAAGTATGTAACCCATGTGTGCCGCGTGATTATCTTCATTCCTCTCTGTGTACCTTTCTTCCCTGGATTCCGCTGTTACCTGCTCAGGCCCTTGGGTCGGAATTCTTTTTTCTTCTTCCAATTCTGATATTCCCTTGCTGGCACCTAGAAGTGGAAGGTGAAGGAGAGAAGAGGAGAACAAGCCTTCATGAACACATCATGAGATGTGCGATCTTTGCAAATGCCCCATCTAAGGAGAGAGAAATTTAAGAACTTTTTTAGGGGTTTTTTTTGTTTTGTTTTTTTGGAGAGCTGTTTCATTTTCTCATAGGCTCTGAGAAAGGTATTACTGGAGCAGCAGACATTATGACTGCTGTGACACAGGACTAGGGGAGGCATGCATTGCAAATGAAGTTAGTTCCTCTCTTCCCCGCGTTGGTAGGAAAAGCTCAGTTGACAAATATGTTAATTGCGTGAAAACAGCAGTTTCTGGGGGTGGAGGAATGGGTTGTTTCTTACCATTTGGTGGTCCTACGTCTCCACCTGCTGGTGAATCCGAATTATCTGTCTCTACTTCCCAGTCGATGTTGGACGGAGACAACTCAAGGTTGGGGTGGGCTCCTGCTGGCAAAGAAACGGACTCGGGGTCTTCATGAATATGCAGGACAACCAGTTGTCCAGGCTGTCTGTTGGGGGTCTCGGCGTGGTTTTCTTTGCTTTTTTGATCAGGAAGGGCGGAAAGCAGCATCTCGGCTGCTTCGGCCCCTAGAGACTCATCCTCTGGAGACTCGGCTTCCTCTGTTGTTTTGACACCAAGGGTAGGTTCTGTGAGATAGGACAAATCAAAGGGGGGTGTGTAAGGTGCCAGCGAATGCTTCAGGGTGTCTTCTTCCAAGGGAGGGTCACCGCCATAGAGAAAATACTCAGGCTCTTTCATTAAATCTTCATCGATATTTTGGCCCATGACATCATATTCGAAATCACCCCACGAGGCTTCAGACGAACAGACCTCTTGCTTCCCTGCATCCCCGTCAACTGGCGTTTCTGGATTGCCCTCAGATAATGTCAATTTACTCATGTCATCTATTGTGCCCGTGGATGTGTTAAGACCTGAGGCATCGCTGAAGCTGTGGTCAAAGGCAGCTTCGCTTATGTCCAGGCAAGTGTCTGAAGCTAACGGGGCGTCAGGAACCGTGGCAGAATTCTCAGTAGCAAAAAGTTGCTCCTCGTCCAACAAGGCTCCTGCATCTGTCTGACTCTCAGGAGAGAGGCCCTCTGACACCAACAAGCTGTTGCTGTCCATCGTAGGCTCCTGGAGAGTTACAGAAATACCGGTCCCCACGTTTTCCGTCATTGGGATTGTTCTGTCGACGAGTTCCAAAGCCTGTGCTACACCTGGGGCAGCAACTTTGTCTGCTGCTTTTAAACCTGTATTGCCTTCACCATTTATTTCAGAAGGTTCAGGAGAACCTCTGTGAGAGGCAGGCTGAGATGAGCCACTTATGTTCACTTGATCACTGATCGCAGGCAGTGGGATTACATTTTCAGAATATAGTTCTGAATCGTACGGGACAAATTCCTGCCCAGGCTCCCGATTGGGTTCTTCATCCATCTTTGGCTCGGTGAGATATAACTCACTGGCTTCCCCTTCCGGTCCCACTCCAGCCCTGACGAGCTGTTCAGTCTCTTGCTTTGCTTCATGATCATGGCATATATCAGGGCTGTTGGAAGCCTGAGAATTGCTGTCACGGTCACAGTGGGTCAGTATATCTGGATTCTCACCATCTGCTTTCAAACTGAAGGGCTGCTTAGCATCTATCCACAAGTCAGGTGAAGCTGAGGCCAGTTGCCCACCCTCCTGGAAGTTGCCATGTAAAATATCTGGAACAAATGTGCCTTTGGGGCTCTCCCTAGGAGGACAGACATCCCATTCAGAGCCTGACTTCTTTATCAACTGGGTGGAAGAACTGACAGCCGGGAAATCTTCTGAGGCAATGCTGGAATTTGTTATTTCACTGGGGTACGATTTTTCTTCTTCCCACCAATTTGTTTCCTGACACTCCACAGTCAAAACATTAGATATGACACATTCATTTTCATCTGTGTGAGTAAACGTTGAGTCTGGCTGATCCCAGACGGACAGCGCTGTATTCTGACACTGCTGCTCTTGGGTAGGTGTTTCGGAAGTCAGCTGTTCACCAGCAGAAGACAAGAAGGTTTGCTCTCTAGCATCCTTTTCTTTGATTTGGTCCAATATCACAAGCTGGCCAAGCTGATCCACTTCTGGGTCTGGCTGTCTCGGTTGAATGTTCCAGAGTTGCTCATGGGAGTTCTCCTCATTGCTCTCCAGAAAGGGTGACCGGTGTTCATCACCGAAGGGCTGAGTGCAATGCGTTTCCATGGGTTCAATATCACCCTGGGTGGGTACTCCCCAGGGACTCACTTTGTGGTATACTGAAGAATTCATCTCTAACACACTACTTGGGTTGGGCAATTCGCTTTCAAATGTGCTCTCCATCGGTCGTCCTTCTTGTAGAGAGGCATTCCACCGCTCGGAGCACTCAGCTGAGAAGCCAAGTGTTTCCAGTTTGGAATAATTCTCATTCTTTGATTCGCTTTTGGGAGATAGCTGCCAGATGGTCTCTCCCGTCTTCCCTGTTTCTGGAGAAGATCTCATCTCTGTATCCACTGCTGTAACCTGTAGTTTGGTCTCCTTTAGCGGTGAGAAATTCCAGTGATCGGGGCTGCTTTGTTGGTTGTCACAGAATGGGTCTGGCTTGTTCTCTCTTGCTTCTGAATTGCCTACGTACGCAGGACACTCCTCAGACTTGGGATCAGCGGTGGCCAAGAACTTACTAGGTTCATTCACTGAATCCCAAGCTCTGGGGTCGCTCTGAGCAACTTGGCAAGTGCCCAAGTGGACCTCTTTCTCCACCGACTCTTCATCACCTATGCTGTCGTCATCAGAACCTGAGCTTGTTGAAATGAACTTGGCATCCTCTGGCTGCACGGTTTTAGGAAGGTCATGGTCATTTTTCTCCTGCTGGCTAGCCACTACATACCTTTCCTGATATGCCTCGGAATACTCAGAACATTTGCCTGTTTCAGGGCTGGATACAGAGGAAAAGGAATCACCATCTACTGAGTCATTCCAAATCTCTAAAAATTTAGGAACCTTGAGATCGAAGCTCTTTTCAAACCTGTCCATTCTGTTTTTGTCCGGGTCCTCCATTTCAGTAATTACTTCTACTTGGCCACCGGTAGTAATTAGTTCAGATTCTTGGTGACTCTGTTTGCTCCAATCATCTTGATTCCGCTCCTGATGCCCCATATTGGGTCCGTGTTCCCAGGAAGGCAGTGGAGCTGAGGAATCATTTAGGCCAGGACTCGATGCACTCGAATGTGTATACTCACTAGAAATACTATCTCTGCGATAATTTCCCGATGAAGAAGCTCCTGGAAGGCTGTTTTCAGTACTCTCAACTTCAAGACTCTTAGTAATCTCGGAATTTGGGACACTGACCTGCACATCACTGTCTACAGAGCCATCCCAAATGTCAAGGCTTTGGGGACATTCATGGCGTGGCTCTGGGTTCACTCTCTCTGGTTCCAGAACGTTACACTCTTCAGTGCTCTCAAGACTCATTTCAGGTAAAGATACAGTTTTTGTTAAATTCAGCCCAAGCCCACTGGAAGTGTCAGTGGCGTCATCTGAATTTCTGCAATACGGGAGGTGCTTGTCACAGGTCTCTTCTGCCCGCAGGTCATTTGTGGACACTTCTGCGCGCACATCACAGGAACCTGGATTGTAAGACCCCCTCTCGTGCTCTAAAATCTCCCGGGGTTCCTCAGTCTGAGGGCTGGAAGGGACTGAGAGAGAGTTGATTTTCCCGGATTCATCGCAGATTTCTTGATGTTCGGATGCAACCGGGGAAGAGCCTTCCCGGTCACTTTGCCCTTGTCCAGACTG
The DNA here is from genome assembly GCF_023721935.1 of Panthera uncia. NCBI lineage: Eukaryota > Metazoa > Chordata > Mammalia > Carnivora > Felidae > Panthera > Panthera uncia. Next base: position 17,817,439 of record NC_064807.1, read on the forward strand.
CTCCGAAGCTCCGTCTGTCATCTCCTCCTCACGGAGGTGCTCCCTAGCAGTGGCTCCACGGGCTTCCTCCTCACCTTCGCTTTGTCCACAGCTAGGACCTCTCCATGGATCCGAGGGTCCAAAATGCCCTGGATTCTCAAAGTTGGTTGCCAAGGATGTCGCATCATGTGGCAGGGTTCCTCTGCACGTGTCCTGCTTATCAGGATCAAGGGCACCTGACTCACTGGCTCCAGAGGCTTCTAGCATGTCTGGGATACAACTGTCCTTATTTTTTTCTGATGAGTTGGGAGTTCCAGAAGGAGATTTGTGTTGTTCAGAATCTGTGACATATGAGGGGCCTGGTAACATTAACGAAGACATGTCATTATCTCTCATGACGGAGTCCCAAATACTGTTTGCGATCAGCTGTCCACTTTTTTCATTCAGTGTGTGATATCCATTGGCAGGAGTGTCCTTGCTGTGCTCAGAAGATGCGGGGAGTTCCCAATCCCCCTGATTTGTTTCCTGATACTCCACACCCCATGGCTCCAGCTGTCTCACCGAGAATCGGGTCTCCGGTTCAGCGCTTTCAGTCATGTATCCTTGTGCTTGACCTTCGCTGGAGATTGCCACCCCCGCGCTACAGTCGTCCCAGTCCAAATCATTATCCATATCGGAGATGGTCGCAGTGGACTGCGTGTCCTCCAGAATCACTCTGTTCCACAAGTCGAGGCTGTCAGGGGCCGCCTGGCGGGAGTTCGTGCTGCTGTGCAGAAGCGTGAGCTGTCGGTTTGTTTCATTGTACAGCTGCATCATGCTGGGGTCGTCGTAACTGGACAGGCTGCTTTCCCCGATGTCATCCTCCATGGAGATGTTCTTATCATCTGTGGGCTCCGTCCTGAGTAAATCCTTCTCGGAGTTGTAAGTGACATTTGTTTCCGAACTGGTATCTGCATCCTGTGAGCCCCACATTTCTAGGTTCCCGGGACCTGAACTAATTCGATTTCTAGGTGGCTGCTGCGGCGACTGGGGAGGCATTTCAGTCTCCCCTGTGGCAGAGTTAGCATCTTGTGACTCAAAACGTCCCTCTTTGGCAAATGGCTTGTTTTCTGTTTCTTTTTCGTCTCCAGCAAATGTTGGCGAAGTATAGGAGTCAGATGTGGAGTAGTTGGTATCTAAGGGGGAGGGCACCGAATCTTCCCCTACGTTGGATGCACTGTAATCGGGACATTTGTATAAGAAGGAATCTTCCCAAGGTGCCAGGACGTCTGACCCTCCTTTTTTGATACCCTCCTCAAAAAGGTTCCAGGAGTCTACCTTTTCATACACCTCCCCCCTAATTTTTGGATCCAGTAAGCCATTCTGATCTTCCTTTGTCGGTCTGGAACTATTCCACGCGTGGTCCAGATCGGATCCGGGGTTTCCAGATATAAGGATATTATCCCTGGAGTTGTGGTTCTTCTTACCCCAGATTTCTGGGGGTGCTTCGTTATTTGCCTCACTGGGTGAATTGTCTTCCGAAGGAAAAGAAAACCCACTTTTTGCCATGGCCCATTCCCTCGGGTCCCTCACAGAAGGCGTCTCGCCGCTCGTTGGGTGCAGATTCCAGGTATTTGTCAAAGCTTTGGTGCCATCTTCTTTACCAAACGCACTCCAGGCTGGGAATGACACCGCAGCGGCTGGTTCCCTACCTTCCGTGGGATTTCCCCACGGCTCCGGCATCGCCGTGGGAGAGCGATCAGAACGCCACAAGGCAGCAAAGTCTTCGATCAGGTGGTGTGCCCCCTGAGGAGAAGCGCTGGGCAGATTCGATTTCTCTGTGGGCACGTTCTGAAACTGTAAGTGCTCCTCATTTTGGTCCTGAATATTGTGGCTGCCCAGCCCAGGCTGACCAAATTCAGACTCCCAGGGACTTGACTTTGGGAATTCGAGACTCTTTGGTGGAAATATAGAATCTGAGGCTCTCCTGTCCACTGGGCTTGGCTTATGGTCTTTCCATGACTCGGGGCTCTGGAAGACAGACTCCTGTTCACTAGAACTCCATGTGTCTGCAATATTTTTAGAGTCAATTTCCAAGCCACCCCACCAGCTGCTGCACCGTGCGCGGGTCTGAGGCGGCCCTATGTGACCCGTGTCTACTGCTTTTGGGGTCACATTTTCTGGGTAGAGTAGAGCTGGTTCTTCCGTGGATGGTGAACTTTCTACAAAGCTATTCATAGGTGTTGGTGGGACCCGCTTTCCAATATTTTTCAGCCTTTCTGGTGAAGGAGATTTATCTCCCACAAAACCTGTCAGGCTCGCATTTCTTTCAGAGTTATCCTTGGGACTTTCTGGTCTCTGAACAAATTCCTCATCAAATTCCACAAGGTCGTCTTTGCCAGCCTCTGACAAAAGTGAACTGGATGAATATTTGGACATGTCCATCCCTATGCCATTGATTTCTTTAGGCCCCGTCGGGGGTTGTCCTTCTGATGAATCACTATTGGGGAAGAAGTCATCTGCAGGAGAGTAGTCTGCAGAATGAGAAGATGGTTGGGACTGCCCAGAAGCCATGGTTGCTGAGTCAAAGTTGAAGAGGTCAAAGGATTCCCTGTGTTCTCCAGACCGGGCATGCTCCTCTGGGACTGCTCCTTCGGGGATGGGACTATAGGAGTCAAACCCTGGGAGGAGGCTGTGGTGAGGCCCGGCACCTTCTCCCACTGGACTGTCATCACTGAGGAAAACCGAGCTCTCCTTGGATGAACGGCTGCTCCTAATGGTGGCCAACCCGCTATCTGGGCTGACGAGGTCGATGTTTACATCCACCTGAGCCTGGTTAGAATCGTTGAGATCTGGAGGGTTTTCTATGAAATTCACGGAGCTGGGCTGTGGCTCTACGTCAGAACCATACAGCTCCATAATCCCGGAAGATCCCTGGGACAGTGGGGCGCTGCCTGCCACAGCTTCCGTTGAGGACGTCCGGCTGTTGGAGACCATCTCTGGACACCTCCTGTTGATGACTTCCTTGACGAGAAGGAGCACCTGGTCACAGGTCACCAACGGGTTCTCCTGCTGGTACACCAGGATCTCATCACAGCCACATTCAAAGGGCTCCAGCTCCAGGCAAGGGTTCTGGCTTTCTTCCAGTTCGCAGCAGATCTGTCAGGGAGGCACAGGGGTTTGTGTGAGCACTCAGGCACTCCTTGCATCTTCCTTAACTTTTCCTAATAGAAAATTGATCTGGGTTCATCCGTCTACAAAGAAGACCTCAAACAACTGAAAGCTGCATAACGTAAGACACGGAAAGTCCCACTTACTATACCACCGGCTCTTTCTACAATCCCATCCAACTGGCTCTTCTTTGAACTCAAAATCCCACTGCTCAATTTTGCTTGCTTCTGAAAGTTACAGGTTAAGAGATTTGCACCACGTAAATCCTTTCCTTGTCGTAATACGATACCGTCCTCCAACGGGAGTGCAAGTTAAGTTTGCAGAAAGCAGAGAGAATGCTGGTTGCTGAGAACTAGGGGAACACGTGTGAGAATAAGGGGCAATCAGGTGGACAAAGGGCTTTTGTTTAGGACCAGGCACCGGGGACCTGCTTTTGCCTCGGGAAGCCTCGTAAGGGGAAGGAGAACACAGGGAAGAGAAAGCTACCAGAGGTGGAACTTCCTAACAGCACTTCGGGGGCCCCAACGGTCTCTTCCCGCCCCAGGGAGCATCGACGGGGAGCCTGGAACAGACAAAGCTCACCTGGGAGGCCAAGAGAACGTGTGACAGCTGGTGTGAGGCCAGAACCGGGCTGCAGCTCTATGATTTGTTTAGGAAATGTCAGGGAAATCTGGCACATCGGGCTTTTGAAATGGCCCCACGGGGTCAGTGGCGGGAACAACAACAATAGTAATAATATATTTGTTATTATCATCATCACATAGGTGATGATGATAATAATAATGAACACTTGTTGAGTGTTTCCATATGCCAGGCACAGTTTAAAGGTTTTATGTGCATTATCTTCTCTAATCCTCAAAATAATTCTGTTACAAGGTAGGGATCCTTTGTCCCCGTTTTGCCAATGATCAAACAGAGACCCAGCAAGGTTAAATAACTTGTAGTTAACAACTAAAGGAGCTACGTTTTGAACTCTGCAGAGGCTGACTTTTCATCAACAGTGATCACGTGGACACAGAGGGATTGTCTAGAGTAGTCTTGACCTTGTTCTGCTCAGTGGAACCGTCTCTCACGTGATGGCTGGGGAAGCCCGTGGGGAAGAAGAGAGGGAGGCAGGGCAGAGCTGGCTCAAGGGGGTCTGATCCCTTTACCTGCTCTCCCACTTTTGTCTGTTTTAGATTAACCAATTTTTAAACCGATTTGCTGCTAAAAGTGATTTGAAAACCACCATGGTGGAGGCTTAGGAGATAGAAGTCTGCCCCTAGGAAACCAGTGACCAAAGATAAATAGAGCTTTGGAACCCAGTGCAGACAAAAAGCACTGACAAAGCCACAGGCTGGTGAGGCAACGCACAGATGTGTGAGGGTCAGGTCAGAAGGGAGGGTAGAAAACATCTGTAGCAGGAGCAGGGGCTCTTGCATCTTTGGACTGGAGAATGCACAGAGAGTCCGTGAGTACCTACGGTCACATGCACTACAGCCAAGATGGATCTCTCGGGGGACAGAGAGTGACGATGTAGAACACGAAAGGAGTCAAGACTTTGGCTGTAGCCACCTGCGGATAGACCTGTTTATGTCTATCCGTTAATAGATAGATTAACGGTGTCTAATCCGTTAATAAGGAAAGATTAGCGAGAAAACTGTTCGACATTCGTGTCGTCCGTCTTATAATGAATCATGTAGGTTCTCATATTAGTTCTTAAATACACCCAGTTTGGCATTCCAGTGCCCTATTTTGATTAATTTTGTCTACCTCTTCTATCATTTCCAAAACGTTGGGTTAAAAAATTCAGTTGTCAACCGAGAGGAGCTGGCTAATTAACCAGTCAGAATTGTAGTAGTCGGAGACAAGCCAACTTTGATTAAAGCATTAGGTCACCAGCTACTAAACACTGGGCACCAAATAGGTATTTAGACAGGGACTAAACCTTTTTACGTATGACCGAATAGGAGTCCTAAGCAAACATCATCCACAGGAGGACTTGCCCTTCTTTGGGTGAAAAAAGATACGCTCTTTCTCTTTTCGGATTTAGTCTAGAAGACAAACAGATACGGGGATCTTTTAAAAGGCCTTTTGTGGTCACGAGGCATCAAAGGTGCAGCAACGGGGAATATAGTCAATGGGATTAGTGTGCCAGAGTTAGTTATACTTGTGAGCACAGCATAAGGCATGGAGTTGTGGGACCACTAGGTTCCACACCTGTCAACTAAACTTAAGGCAAAAAATAAAAATAAAATAGATAGAATAGAATTAAAATACAATACGATACAATACCATGCAATAAAACAAAAACAAAATAAAATAACACGCCCTGGGTGGGGGTGAAGGGGGTCAAAAGGCATAAGCTTCCGGTTACAAAACAAGTAAGTCCTGGGGATGTAATGTACAGCATGGCCACCATCGTTAAAAATAGTGTGCTGTGTACTTGAAAGTTGCTAAAAGAGGAGATTTTAAAAGTCCTCCTCACACAAAAACCTTTTTTTGTAACTGTGTATGGCAATGCATGTTAACTAGACTTCCTGTGGTGGTCACTTCAGAATATACACAAATATCGAATCATTATGTCGTACCCCAGACATTTCCATTACACCGCAATTTTTTAAAAAGGGCCGATATTTATCTCACTGCCGATTTTAATTAGGCGGTTTTTTTGGGGGGTAATATAGCAATAAAACTAAAAACTAAAACTCTGAAGGAAAGCACTGCAAATGAAACATTTTTATCAGTCAATGGCCCAATGTGCAAAATACCCCCAACATTTCTTTCTTGTTCTTTGATAGTATTTTGTTTTATTTTTTTTTAATTTTTCAATGTTTATTTATTTTTGAGAGAGACAGGGTGAGCAGGGAAGGGGGCGAGAGAGAGGGGTCAGAGAATCCGAAGCGGGCTCTATGCTGACAGCACATGGCTCAATATGGGGCTCAAACTCACGAACTGTGAGATCGCAACCTAAGCCGACGTCTGGCGCTCAACCAACTGAGCCACCCAGGCGCCCCTACCCCCAACATTTCTTAAAACTCCCACTCCAGGGCCTTATCTCTTGGGTCCATTTCTCTGGGCCACCAGTGCGTTCCCACGTTCCACCGCGTGTTGTGACAGCCACCAGGTTAGGAAGCAGTGAAATGGGCCCGAGTGAAGGAGGTCCTTACCTGACTGCACAACTCGAGGTTCTGGGAGTACACGGCAATCTGTCGTCTCGGCTGCTCTTCCTCCGACAGGTAGCTGGCCAGGAGGATGAGGACGTCAAAACCGAACTTGTCTGCAAATGCTTTCAAGTCGCTGCTGATATTGCTGTGAAACGTACAGTTCTGAAACAACAACCGGCAATTTGATATTAATGCCAACTGCCTCGCTTTGGGGAGTTGTGCCACCAATCTGTCCGGCGTTGTGATATTTCGTGACAGATATTCATTATCAGACACAAGCAAGATGGACACACAAGCTTGCAAACTCTCGTGCTCGGGCTTAAAATGACCTTTGCTTGTTTGTTTTCCTAACCCGGGAAAGGAAGGAGTCTTGGCCCTTATTAAGGTAGTTCAGACAAGGAACAAATATCTCAACAGGGTTTTTTTCCCCTAAAATATTTCTTTGAATGTTAACTTTGTAAAAACTACTTTTCCTTGTATTGTTCCTAGGATGTAGGAAAGGCTGCTGACTGTTATTACAACCTATCCCTAGAAAAATAGGAGGAAGTTGTTGTTCTTTATTTGTAATTGTTTCCCAATGATTATTACAACGCCAAGAAGAATCCCTAAGGATGAATCTAGCTGAGTTAATGGTATGCTTTTTATTCCAGGGTAGAAGTCTGGGAGATTTATGGAAGGACTCTGACGTCACATCTTCTTGCTCTAAGAGGCAGCTAAGAAGGAATGAATAATTGTAGAAAAGGAATGAATAATGGTGCTACAGAGCACCCAGACCTGTGGCTCACATCACCTTCAAAAATGTGCCCGTCTCTTTGAGGTTTATGAACTGCAGTGACAACCACTTTGTTGGCAGAGTCGTCTCTCTTTCTTAAAGAAGAGCAGTAAAGACCGTCGGTTAGGCATAATGCCTGGCACATACGAGCTGCTCAGAAAAATGTTTTTGAACGACTAGAGAGACTTACCCACAAAATCTGCCTTTGCTACATAAACCTCTATCCAGCATATATATTCGATCATCATATACAGTCTGTTGCGCTACTCAGTGAAAATCACCACCACGTGCACTCAAGAGATACAAATGACTCTGTTGATTTCTGTTCTGTTACAAAAGTCATCAGCACTATGCAAGCCGCTGGCAAAGTATCAAAGCAATGCAGAAATACATAGCATCAGAAGTGAAAGAGCCAGGCACCCCCTCCTCAGCCACTTAGGGAGAGCTAGGCAGGGCACCGCACGTAGGTGCAGGTATTTTCCGCGCCCAGATTACTGTTTGTATGTGGTAGCTTCTCGAAACTAGTGGATTTCATATTTGTGCCTCAGATTATTTACCAGCCGCTTAGAATACCTGTAGCGCATGTAATCTGTAATTCTGCTGAGTTGAATCTCAAGGTCTCTGAGGCCCCTGAGAGGCCACATGAGACACCTGCCAGATGTGCTGGCCCAGCCCGTCACCAGCGTCTGCACCTCAAGGAATGTTTGTTGTCTCCTTCTGTGGCAGCCGGCTCTCTAGGCGTCTCACCAGACAGTTTCACTTTTTGGTCACAAAGCGTTGCACAGGGGAACTCACAAAGCTCTCAGGATATATTGTTGCCGAACACTAAGGATCTATTGTACCGACTGGGTAATGAAATTCATGATGTTCAAATACAATAGCTTTTGGAAACATGGGTATCCAAAAGCATAGTGTCCGTTCCCATGCTTTTTATTTATTGTCCAAGTGTCATGATAACAGTCTTTAAACAGAAACTTAAAAAAAGTCCACTCACTCACAATAGAAGTAAATATTTAAGATATTTTTTAAAGTTGCACCTCCTATTATACACAATGTACATTCAATAGATGAAATTATTTCAGATCATCATTATCCCTCAAGACAACCTCCGCACTGAGCTTTCTGCCATCAAGAATTATAAAAGCAGACATTGGGGTGCCTGGGTGGCTCGGTCAGTTAAGCAGCTGACTCTTGATTTCGACTCAGGTCATGATCTCACGGTTTATGAGTTCCGCGCTGACAGCAGGGAGCCTGCTTGGGATTCTCTCTCTCTTCCTCTGTCTCTGCCCCGTCCTGCATCCTCCAGACTGAAGGCTTTGGCCAAAAAGCTCAACAATTTTCCTTTCAAAATATTTTTTTCACTGTGTACATTAAATCCCCCATATGCAGTTATAAACCCTTGAAAGAAGGTCCAACATTTATTTCGAAGAGATTTTCACATTTCCTAACACCTGTCACAAGACTCCCAGCTAGGTCATTGGAACAAAAGAAGGCAGGTTTTACCGGTATCCGAGCACAAGATTAGGATTCATTACATTCAGCACTATTCAAAGCCATACTTGTGGAACATTTGCTATTCAAAACTGTTGGCTGAGCTTCAATCTGTCTGGATTCTTCTGTGTGAAAAGGACGGCTCTGGGATCTTGCTGGACTCAAGTCCAACAGCATTGTCAACACCAGCATCACGTTCAAATGCAGAGGCTCGGGCCATCCCCCAGACTTACTGAAACAGAAACTGCATTTTCCAAAAAATCCTGGGGGATTCAAACGTACATCGGAAATGGGAAAGCAATTTCAAGAAGGGAGGCATTTGTTCACCGATACTGTTTCCTATGAGAATCTGTCTTTGGATCCTTTCAACGTTGTCATTTTACTGGGACTTTTACTAACTCACACCATCGGCTCCTGGTTCCTCATACCATTTTCAACATAAAAGTCACCCCAGGAAGGGGGGTGTATTTCTGAGCCACTGTGTGGCAAGTTCTTATTTATTGGGTCCAGTATTGGGTCTCAGATCCTCTATTTTCATTATGTACCTCAAGACGTTCTTAGGATCAAACTCCGTGGGGTGACACTCTCCCAGTTTTCCTCCGGGTGGCCCCCAAATCCATACGATCAAGGATTGAAAAAAAAAATAAAGCAAAGATTTATGAGACTCCCTTAGGCACGTTGCATGTTACAGTATCTCCAGAACAGAGATCATCAACGACTGTGTCCTACCTACCCTCATAGAACTGTCCAAACCAGAGTGGATCTTCCTGGCGTTAGGATGTCAGGAGGATCGTGTTTAAAACCGAATCAAACGAGGGAATGAGTGAGAATCCTCGGGAATCTGGGAGGCAGAATCTGTTCTGCTTTTATGCCGGTGCTGTTTGCATAGGAGAAAATTTATTATTGTCTTCTAGCTACGCAGGGAGTCATGTGCTGTGACGGCTCTTATGTTGCTGACAAGCTAGGCTGGCCCTGAATAAATAGCACTTTATCATCAACACAACCCAACTGTAGATACAGGTTGGCATTTTGTTCCCCCCCCCCCATCTGCCTTCTACCTGATAAATTACTGTGTTAGTTACATGTATACAAATACTATTTGTTAATCGGCTCAAATGTCTCCAAAATGTCTCCTCCACCTTAAGTTAAAATTATATACATGTACGTAGGTATAGCTCACTCGGTTTGCCAAAGGTTTAGAAAATAAAGAGCTCCTACCTTAACTTACCACCCGTGCCCCACCACACGACCTCCCACATTTGCAGTATGACCCCCAGCCTGAGACTGCAACATGGAATTTACAAAGGTAATTTACTAATCATTAAGGCTGGAAACTGACTAGCAAAAACCCAGCCTATTCCAGTACATCAGTTAGGGACAAGGAGAAGTCCTCCTGGTCATCATCTTTGCCACTCATGGGTCCAAAGATTCGATCATTAAACATTTTTAGAGGGCGTGAGTCCTTTTGCCCGAGTGTTTTCCAGTTTGGGAATGAGTAGGAAGACCGGGAAATGTGGGGAGAAAAAGGTTTTATTATTTCCCAGCCAAAAGCTAGGGTGAGGTTGTTGTTCCCGATGACCAAGCACAGGGAGAAAGAAATGCCACGGCTCTCCTGTAACATGACAACCGAGAGAGTGACGGTGAAAGTGTCCAAGAGATTGACTACATTTGTGGTTGAAAGTTCGCAGACAAACTCAGTGGAAAATTCCATTCCCTCCCAAAACCCTGATTTAGCTTTTTCCATCGCTCTGAAAAATTCAGTGTTCATGCTCCATGCTGATAGCTAGAGTGCATGATGTGAAATAAAGGTGATCTAAGTCATGTTCAGGAAACACCTGAGTACTTAAATGTGGATATTCCTTGAGAGAGAAAAACTCACTCTTGTTACATTGCTCCTGTATTTCTACCTTCTGTTGTCTCCTGGATCCTGCTGTCGGGTTTCTGCCTCCATCGTTCCCTTGAAACCGCTCTTCCCAAAAGTACCAATCGCTTCCAAGGTGCAAAATCCGAAAGTCGGCTTCCTGTTCCGACTCTATATGACTTCTCTGAGGAATTCCACAAGGGTGATCCTCCCTCCTTCTTGAAACACTTCATTCCTTTACTCTCCCGCCCTCACGTTCTCCTCGGTCTTCTCCCAGCGCCTCGCTACTCCTCTGTCACCTTTGCTGGCTCCTCGTCTTTTTCAACCTCTAAATGTTCATGCCTCAGATTGTGTTTCCACACCTCTTTCTCTTCTTTATCTCTACGTTCTCTTTGGGGACCTCATCCAGCTGCATGGTTTTCAAATCACCTGTCTGCCAGTGACGACAAGCTTCATCCACCTGAACTCCACCCTTGTCGATCCACATGGTATTTCCAGGTAAATGTCTAATAAGCATCTCAAATAAAATGAAACCTACCTCCATCCCAGTTTCCTCCATATCATTAAATGGCCCCACCATGCACCCAATTACTTATAATCAGTCCTTCCTGCAGCATCAAAAGGGAGCTTTTAAAAATGTAAACAGAGGGGTGCGTGGGTGGCTCAGTCAGTTAAGCGACCAATTTTGGCTCCGGTCATGATCTTGTGGTCCGTGAGTTCAAACCCCGCATCAGTCTCTGTGTTGGCAGCTCAGAACCTGGAGCCTGCTTCATATTCTGTCTGTCTGTCTGTCTGTCTCTCTCTCTCTGCCCTCCCCTGCTCATGCTCTGTCTCTCTCAAAAATAAACATTAAAAAATTTAAAAAAATGTAAACGACACTTCTCTGCTTAAACATCACTCAAAAGTTTCTCAATGCAATTATTATTATTTACTGTCGTTTTTTAAACGGGGAGGAGATAGTTTTAATGTCCTCAAAATCGAGTTATTATAAATCAGTGAGAAAAAGTAAACATGGCCATAGAAAAACAATTGGACATAAGACATTCACAATTGAAATACAAATGCCAATAAATATCTGAACTCATTGAGAATCAAAGAAATCCTTTGATAATAAAATATTTCATCTTCTCTTTTCTTATGGAAATGTGGTAAATAGTTCCAAAGGGGCATTCTCATATACTGTTGGAAATATATTCTTTTTTATTTTTTTACATTTATTTATTTTTGGGAGACAGAGGGCGACAGAGCACAAATGGGGGAGGGGCAGAGAGAGAGGGAGACACAGAATCCAAAGCAGGCTCCAGGCTCCGAGCTGTCAGCAAAGAGCCTGACGCGGGCTAGAACTCACAAACCACAAGATCGTGACCTGAGCTGAAGTCGGACGCTCAACCGACTGAACCACCCAGGCGCCCCAGAAATATATTCTAAAGAAATAATCAGATATACACACAAAAGGTTTGTGGACAACACTATTCACTGGATCATTACCTTGCTAACTAAAACTTTGAAATGACCTAAATGTTCAACAATAGAGAAATGGTTAAATTAATTACGAAAGAGTCGCACAAAAGAATAGTATGCTGCTATTCGAAATCATGCTATCAAAGAATACTTAATGACACAAGAAAACACTCAAGAGTGTAAAAGCAGAAAATAATTTCTGTAACATATCAAAATAGAATGTCATTTCTCGATGCATTCAAATTATGCATATTGAAATCTAATATATGATGGATATTAAAACACCCTGATGTGAAAGCTGTCATAATTTAGCCAATTGCCCAATTAAAATCTGACTGTGTCTCTGTTATTTTAGAGTGTTCCCTCCAAAGATACCAGTAAAGGCTCTGGACTCACCAGACATGAGCTGACCCTCTCTCCACTATTCATCAGCAGTGAGTGAGCGCGTTTACTTTATTCACTTCTCCAAGCTTTAGTTTCTTCATTTGTAAACCCCCATTTCATTGAGCTGGTGTGAGAATTAAGAACATGAACCTAGGGCATCTGCATGGCTCAGTCGGTTAAGCATCCTACTTCCGTTTTTGTTTTTTTTTATACATGCCCTAATGAACTTTATTTTTTTAATATAATTTACTGTCAAATTGGCTTACATACAGCACCCAGTGCTCATCCCAACAAGTGCCCTCCTCAATGCCCATCACCCACTTTCCCCTCTCCCCCACCTTTCCATCCACCCTCAGTTTGTTCTCTGTATTTAAGAGCCACTTTCAGTTTTGGCTCGGGTCATGGTCTCATGGTCATGAAATCGAGCCCTGAATTAGGCTCTGCTCTTACAGAGCGGAGCCTGCATGGGATTCTCTCTCTCTCTCTCTCTCTCTGCCCCTCCCCTGCTCACATGTGCACGTTCTCTCTCTCTCTCAAAGAAATAAACTCAAAAAAAAAAAAAAAAAAAGAATTAAGAATAAGAATCAAAGAGCTGGCCCAGTGCCTAGCATGTAGCAGAAAAGTTAGGTCTCTTTCCGTTCCTGGTTTTTAAACTATCAAAAGGTCATTTGGAGAATTCACAAAATTGATCTGACTCACAGAAAGTATTTTATACATTTTGGTATGAGAACTGACTATCCCTATTAAAATTTCTTGCCTTGGGGCACGTGGGTGGCTCAGTCAGTTAAGTGTCTGACTTCAGTCCAGGTCATGATCTCATGGTCGTAATTTCGCGCCCTGCGTTGGGCTCTGTGCTGACAGCTCAGAGCCTGGAACTTGCTTTGGATTCTGTGTCTCCCTCTCTCTCTCCAAAATAAATAAACATTAAAAAATTAAAAAAAAAATTCTTGCCTTGTATCCTTTATAATACGTGTGAACTTTCGAATGATAATCACACACATTTTTAAGTCACTTAAGTGACTCACGTGAAAAAGTTTAAAAGGTGAGGGGATAGAGGAAGATACACAAAGTTAAGTGTGAAGCAAAGAGCTCAAGTGTCCTTGACTGATAAGTGGATAAAGAAGATGTGGTGTATAAATACAAAGGACTACTACTCAGCAATCACAAAGAATGACATCTTGCCATTTGCAACAATGTGAATGGAACTAGAGGGTATTATGCTAGCCGAAATAAGTCAGAAAAAGACAAACATCATATAACTTCACTCATCTGAGGAATTTAAGATACAAAACAGATGAACATAAAGGAAGGGAAGCAAAAATAATATAAAAACAGGGAGGGAGACAAACCATAAGAGACTCCTAAATACAGAGAAGAAACTGAGGGTTGCTGGAGGGCTGTTGGGTGGGCAGGGGGATGCGCTAAATGCGTGATGGGCATTAAGGAGGACACTTGTTGTGATGAGCACTGGGTGTCGTACGTAAGTGATGAATCACTAAATTCTATTCCTGAAATCATTGTTACACTGTATGTTAACTAACTTGGATATAAATTTTGAAAAATAATAAAAAAATAAATAGTGTCAAAACCAAAAAAGAAATAAATACATAAATAAACATAAAAATTAAAAAAATAATGTAAGATCAAAGAATGGGTAAACAGTGATTATCTCATTAACAAAATCTTTATCTTTTTTTTTTTTTTATGTTTATTTATTTTGAGAGAGAGAGAGCACACGAGCAGGGTAGGGGCAGAGAGAGAGGGAGAGACAAAATCCCAAGCAGGTTCCATCTGCACTGTCAGCACAGAGCCCCACGTGGGGCTCGATCCCAGGAACTAGACCATGACCTGAACTGGGATCAGGAGTCTGACACTTACCCGACTGAGCCACCCCAGTGCCCCAGAAATCTTTATCTTTGATTGCAAGTTACACTCGGTGAAGGAGCTTCTGTTTGCCAATACACAAATAATAGCTTTCAAGGCATCACAAAATTGCATGGTGATTTTTTCCTCCTGCGAAGTCACCATGGGTACAGCCTGCTCCCTCGTTGCCACTGTTTAACCTCCAAGTGCCACGTGCCCTTCAGTAGATTTTAGTCCTTATGCTGATACTTTCTATTTTGCTCCAACATTCGGGACCATACACATAATCCAAAAATGGTTGTCTTTCTTACAAATTATAAATGAAATATATTGAGAAGGCTTTTACTAAATGAAATAATTTTTTTCTAATGTCATGGACCAGCTATTCCGGGATTCATTACGTTCGAGATTCTCTTCTTGTAGGAAATAGAAAAAACAAGTGAGTAGGTCTTACTGGCGGGTAGGACAAAGATCATCACCAAGATTAAAACACAAGCCTGTACAGCTTCATTTTTTTGGCAAGAGTGAGTCTTAGAAACATAGTTTGACAATGCATAACTACCTTGCAAAGTGTAGTGACCAGCATGGATTGCTGAGTTACTGAAATTTAAGAGTATAGTTTGACATTTATACTCTGCACGGGTTTATTTCTAGACTGAAAACTATTTTTTTTTTTCATCAAGATATAAGAAAAATGCTGAGGTGTGTACACAAATGTTCTAACTGAAAGCTTTATGATTTATGCTACCAAAATTCCGTTATGATGTTTAAAATATTCAGCAATAATAAAGTCTGATAATTTTGACAGGAAAATGATTTATGAGAACACAAAATGCATAAATTAAGAGATTTTATTTATTCTGTTTTTCATACACTCTTTAATTGGTAAGCAAAGATATTTCCCATGTTTTTTCCAGATGGCATTAAAAAAAAAAAAAACCCAAAACTCTATTGTTCTTTTTATAAGCTAGCCAAGGCATTTTAGCAGTAAAAACTTCACTGAGTCTATTAAAACTAAATTATACATCATGTTTTGAAAACAGAGTCAGGCAGCACATAATACTTCGTAGCTAGAGAGAGCACTCTATTGTGAAAAGATTTTATGAAAATTAAAAATGCTATATTATATAAATGAGTATGTAATAGACATATATCAATATGATTTTCATTTAAACCAGTAGTATATTGCCTTCCATAATTTAATCAAGCTCTGAGTCTGCATTAAGCACAGGCTTTGCATCATCTCATTTAAACTTTATTTTTTAAAATTATTTAATAGAGAGAGAGAGAGAGAGAGAGAGAAAACGTGAGTGGGGGGGGGAGGGGCAGAGGGAGAGAAAAAGAATCTCAAGCAGGATCCAAGATCAGCACGAAGCCCAATGCAGAGCTCGATCCCAGGACCCTGGAATCATGACATTAGCCGAAATCAAGAGTCGGTCGCTCTACCGACTGAGCCACCCAGACGCCCCAAATCTCATTTAAACTTTAAGATGCCTGATGAGGTGGGTAACATCATCTTGTTTAGCACTGAGAAAATAGAGGCTTCGAGAAGTGAAGAAACCAATGTCATACAGCTCATCTGTGTGAAAAATGGGGCTCGAACCCATGTTCTAACCTCTAAATTATTCTTGAAAGAAAATTCTTCATCACCAAAGACACTACTAATGAATTCTGCTTTTAATTTAATAAAAAACATTTTTTTTTTGCCATGACTATTTAGTATTGATTCACCTTTGTTCCTATATACAAGCAAGCCACATCCTTGGTTTTAACCAGTGCTAATAATAATGAACTGCTTACATTTTTTGATAATTCAATATTATCATGCTTTATGACCAATCCAGTTTTCATCTACTCTATAAAATATAAGTGTAGCTGACCATTAACTATATGTATGAGCCTAAAATTGAAAACTTGCCCAAAGAAAGTGCTATGAAGAGGAAAGCTGTGATATTCCTGCAGCAATGTGTACTTTTAAGAAGCTGGGCATGCATACATACACAGAAAACATAAAAAACAGAACTGGCATGGTCACCGGTAACCCAGAACCACCCTCATGTAGTTCTTCTTCCTTTAGAGCTTTGACACACAATGGAAGAATCTCAGTTTACATTCAGGATGTAAACACTCACTATCTAAGGATGCTCCCAATATTACTTTTCGTTGGCTCAAAGACCCAGAGAAACCAGGAATTAGGGTTGCAGGAGGTGGATGGGGAGACACAAGAGGTAATTTTTGACCAAGAGGGAATGGGTGTCTTTTTTTTTTTTTTTAATTTTTTTTTTCAACGTTTTTTATTTATTTTTGGGACAGAGAGAGAGACAGAGCATGAACGGGGGAGGGGCAGAGAGAGAGGGAGACACAGAATCGGAAACAGGCTCCAGGCTCCGAGCCATCAGCCCAGAGCCTGACGCGGGGCTCGAACTCACGGACCGCGAGATCGTGACCTGGCTGAAGTCGGACGCTTAACCGACTGCGCCACCCAGGCGCCCCATGGAATGGGTGTCTTAATAGGAAATGTGAACGTTAACAAAGGAAGCCTCAATTGAGAATGAGGCCAGGGGGGCAGCGGGGGAAGCTCTCACACTCTATCACTTATTATTACCTGGAGACCCAACGGAAATAGACGGAGTTTGCACATAAACACTACTTTACTCCTCCAGCAGGAAGAAAGCTTTCCTTCCTTCCTCCCCCCATTCCTCACCCCGCAAAAGCCCAGCCAGTGACAGCCTGTCACAACTCAGCCAATGAAAAGCCACAATACTACTCCCAGTTTACTCCAATGGACTTTTTGTTTATGGCAAACAGCCTTCCTGACTCCCCCCTTTCCTCTCTAAGAGAGTGCTCCTCTCCTTTGTTCTGCTGATTTACGTTCGGTTTGCCATAGCTTGCCTGACCTGGATTGCAATTCTCTGCTATTCCCGAATAAACCCATTTTTGCTAGTAAAATAACCGGCACTTTTATTTTTTAAGGTTAACAGAAGAACCTACAATATCCCCATCATTTCCAGCAAAGTCCTCCTATAAAGGCATAGCCATCAAAGACACAATAATGTTAACAATCTGTAGACGCTTCAATGTAAGCACATCGTAAGTATTAGAGGAGAAACCAAGAGTCTTTCAATGACCCTAGTAAGATCATCATTTGGGTCAAGGAGCTCAAGAATAGAAGGAGGACACATGTTTGCTGAAAATGGAAAACTACTGTTTTCATGTCATGGGACAAATAGTTATTATCTCCTATACCCACATCAATGAAGAGAGAGAGAAGGGGAGGGGGGGCGGCGGGAATAGTTCATCTGGAAACACAGGTTTAAAATCAAGAACTTCTTAAAAAGAAGTGGGCCGGTTTCAGATCAACCTGAAATTAAGCAAGCTGAAGTCCTGCCCCATTCTCACTGTCTCCATCATAAAGAGAACCAACATTACAACAACAGAGAGATGCCCTGGAGAGAGATGTTTATATACTATACTTCACAAAGGAGATGTCCTAGGCAGATTCTCACCACTAGTTAAGAGTAAATTGATCCTTGCATGTGGGGAGGTTCCCAACCAATTAAAGACAAATAAGTCACGATCTCATTAACTAGCTCAGCCTAATTTACATTGTCTTTAAGGGCAGACCTATAATCATCAAGACTTTTCCATACGGTATGGATTTAAGGACTCAGCAGGAAAAGGGCTACACTGGTGTTCCCCCCCCCCCTCCCAAGGGCCCCTTTGTTACAATTTATGTGTCTTTATAAAGATTTCTGTATGGGAGTGAATAACTCAGGACCCACACATAATGGAAAAAACCCCTCATTAGTCATGCTTTATTTTTGAAATGGTGGAACCTGGGCAACACTCCAGCTACCAGATAATAATAACCGAATTATTTCCATAATTGTGTATAGATATTTAAAAAAAAAATCCCTGTTGGCTTGTTTTGAGCCATGAGCTTGAAAACGCACAGCTTTATTTATTTTTCTTGGTAAAAATAAATCATCTAGTTCGAACAATATTTCGAGAAAGCAGGAAACCTTCCTTCCTCTCTGGGTACCCTTTTCTGATTTATGGAAACCACCAGTCAAGTCTCTAGAGCACTAGCTGTACGTGTGCATTACACACACTTGTGATTTTTCTAAGCTGTGTCAATATTAACCTGACCAAATGAAGATCAAACTGTCTCTTTTGCTCCTCGCGCTCCTCACATGGGGAGCACAATATGGCTCTTGTCAGAGGTGCTTCATCATTTTGGCTCAAGGAAACTGTCAGTACAGTTTGGGATTCGTTCTTCATGGGCAGATATCCTGATGGGTCTAATGAAGCCTTTCTGCTGACAAGTCATTTGCTAAAAATACCCAACCATCATCACCAAGTTTAAGTGGAGGAATATGGTTGTGTCCCCTATGCTATCAACCCGATGGAAGCAATTCTCTAGAAGTCTAAAAAAATCTGTATGTCAAGGCACACGCCTCTCACGACGCATGTATGTGTTCTTGCTAGTTTCCATTTGCTCCCTGATAAACTTTATGACATTCTTAAATTGGAATATAATAGGGTAAACACCAATCTCAGAGCACACACGCAGAGCCAGCAGTCTGTGTGTGCCATTTGTTGCAATCTAAGCTAATTACCAGAACCCTCCTCCTGCTAACAGATCCGCTCTGGGGTTTGTGGTTTTATTTTCACTTGGAGACGTCTGTGTGTAGGGATCTCAAGGAATTCATTTTCAGGAAGGACACTGTGTTGTCATGACTCTCTTGGTCCCAAGACACAGAAACTTCACTCAAACCGACTTCAGTAAAGAGAAAGTAAGAAGGATCTGGAGAGCATTCTCAAAAAAGCAAAGGAAGAACTGGGGGACAAGCTGGGAAGAGGGTAGGGGTTATCAGGGATTTGCTTTTCCTTCTCTTCCATTGGCTTCACTCTCCTCCCCTGTGACCAACTGGTTTCCTCTAGGTGCTAGGAAACAGGGACTACCTGAGCTCCAGTGCAAGACCTTTCAGTTTTAATCAAGGTTCATTCCCTCCTGGTTTTGAGTTTGAAAACGCTGGAGGAGGAATTCTGGTTGTTCCCACTTGGGTTGTGTGCCTTACTGTTGTACCAAGCAATTGAGGTAGATTGGGAAGACCACAAAACACAGATATGGTACTCATCATGACAAGGGGGATGGATAAGAGTCATTTCCTAGCTGAGGAGGCTGAGCTGATCAACCCACAGGTGGACACCCTAGCTATCAAGCACAAAGGACTCACACACACACACACACACACACCCACACCAGATAATTTCCCAAATCCCCAAGGGATGACAAAACAAATCTGTAAAAGTGTTAAGCTTATAAAATGGAAGTTATGCTTCATCAATCAAAAATACATAGGACCATCTAGTGAACCCAGGAAGAAGAGGCCAAGCCTGCTTCACCTTCCTTCTTTCAGGTCAATGCGAGGTATCCCTTTATTAGCCCCTGAAGACTTCGGATGCTCTGATCTCCCTTATAAGTGTCAAAGTTGTATTGCTATTTGCACCATACATATGTGGCACTGAAATGCTTTAAATACAGAGGAAAAATGATCCACAGCCCCTACTTAAAAAGCCAAGAATATTTGAGACAGGAGTTGTATTTATGTGCTTTCATTTTATACAAGAGTTATTTATAGAAGGGCTTTAAGCAGGCCAAATGCTGGGGGGAAAATCTGAATTCATAACAGATAAAAAGTAATAACTTTAGACTGGCATTATGGACATTGTGGCTGGATGATTTTTTGTTGTGGGGGCTGTTCTGTGCATCGCAGGGCATTTAGCAGCCTCCCTGGGTTCTACCCACTAGATGCCAGTGGCAAACTCCCTGCCCGGGGTGTGACAAATATGTCTCCAGACATTGTCAAATGCCCCTAAGGGGCAAAAAAATGCCCTAATTAAGTACAACTTTGGAGAATAATAGTGGGAGAGTCTTGCAAACTTAATAACTCAAATCCCATCCAACTTTTTCAGAAACATTACTGCATTAAGAAGACATATCATTCATTCCAGCTGGCTTAAGAAGCAGGTGAACAAAATGAGGGGTGGGGACATCTACATGACTACGTTGCACACATCAGCCAAATATTTCCTTTTTCTAAGCTGGTAAAAATAAAAAATTTCCATCAATTGTCTTTTAGTTTATATTAGTATGCTTATAAGATAAACAGCATTTTGATTCTCTCAAACAAAGAAAAAGCAGGATGATTAAAAAAAAAAAAAAAGAGCCAGGATTTGACTAAAACATCTTCTTCCTGTGCCAGGAAAATACGGTTTTTCTCAGGGTGTTTTCCAGAGATTTTTTAGTCTAAAAAAAAAATTGTATCAATCCAGGTCAAGTTATGGGTAAATAAGGCCTTTTTAAACACCAAGCTTGTTATTTGGGATTCCTGAAAATGATATACTCATCTTGTAACTCTTTCGTGGGAACCCCCAAACATGGTGGGTATTGAGGGCAGTGCAACATGTCTGGGACACTGTGAGTATTCAAAGAATGGCTAATATCTTTGTCTGATAACAGGCTACATGGAAAAAGTCATCAAAATCCATTTCCTTTTTAAAAAATATTTTTAAAAATTGATTTATTTATTTTGAGAGAGAGAGAGAGAGAGGAGGGAAGGGAGGGACAGAGAGAGGGAGAGACAGAAGATCCCAAACAGGCTCTCAGAACCTCCGTCAACATAGAGCCCAACTCGGGGCTCGAACTCACTGACCACGAGATCATAACCTGAGACAAAATCAAGAGTCGGATGCTTAACCGACTGAGCCACCCAGGTGCTCCTCAAAATTCATTTTGAAGCCTGAGTTGTCTGAACCTGTGTGTCTACATCACCGGTTCTTAACCTTGGCTGTACCTTAGACTACCCAGAGAGCTGCAAAAAAAAATAAAATAAAATAAAAAATAAAAAATCAATCAATCAATCAATCTCAGACACCCACCTTGTGAAATTTAAATTTAATTGGCTTAAGGGAGGGGATGCTGGGCATCTGTATATTTTCCAGACAGTTCCAGCTATCATTCTAAAGTGCGAGTAGGGTGGAAAACAGTGGTCCATACTGATACTAAAAAACAATTTTCGGTTCATGCTGTGTAGACGTAGTTTCTATATCAGTGGTTCCTTTCTTTCTTTTTTTTTTTTACTTTTTTTTTTAACATTTATTTATTTTTGAGACAGAGAGAGACTGAGCATGAACGGGGGAGGGTCAGAGAGAGGGAGACACAGAATCCGAAACAGGCTCCAGGCTCTGAGCTGTCAGCACAGAGCCCGACGCGGGGCTCGAACTCACGGACCGCGAGATCATGACCTGAGCTGAAGTCGGCCGCTCAACCGACTGAGCCACCCCGGCGCCCCTCAGTGGTTCCTTTCTATTCTCTAGCCACTGAGTGAAATTTCATAGTCACCGGGAAAACCCAAATTCCAAAAATAAATGTTCACATCTCATTTTTAAAGTAAGTAGCTCTAATGCTCCCAAGGGAGCAGATTTTGAAATGTAGTGCCTAAAAGCAAGGGTTTTGAAATCTGACAGCCCAGTGTTCAAATCCTCGCTCGACACCCTGTTATCTCTGCGCCCTCGGGCGAGTTTCTTGATCGTGCCAGGCTTCAGTTCCTTCATCTGGAAAATAAAGGTAAAACCTACTTTACAAAATGAGATCATCTGTACAATGCTTAGTCTGGGATCTCTGAGAGTCAACCGTCAACTACAGGGTGGTACAGCCGCAGCAGGACCAACAGCTACAACTATTTTAATGGTAATTCTGTCAATTAGGTCATTAAAAGTTATCCGTCTTCAGGCACCTGGGTGTCCCAGGCGGTTAAGCGTCTGACTCTTGATTTCTGCTCAGGTCATGATCTCATGATTTCTGGGTTCAAGCCCCAGGTGGGGCTCTGTGCTGACAGTGCAGAGACTGCTTGGGATTCTCTCTCTCTCTCTCTCTCTCTCTCTGCCCCTGCCCTGCTCTCCCCCCTCCTCAAAATAAATAAATAAACTTAAACCCTCTAAAAAAATTAAAGAAAAGTCCGTTTCTTGATTTGTCTTTTTCCCCCTTTGCTCATTTGTTTTAGTTCTTAAATTCCACATTTGAGTGAAATCCTATGGTATTATATGTGTTTCTATGATTGCCTTATTTCACTTAGCATTATATTCTCTAGCTCCATCCATGTCATTGCAAATGGCAAGATTTCATTCCTTTTTAATGGCTGAATAATATTCCATTGTATATATAAACCACATCTTTATTCATCAACTGCTGAACACCTGGGCTGCCTTTGTGTCTTGGCTATTGTAAATAATGCTCTATGATAAATAGTCATACCTAATCTAAATATACATAATCTAAATAATACATGGGGATACCTGTATTCCTGTGAATTAGTGTTCTTTTTGGGGGGAGGGGGGTGCAAATACCCAGTAGTGCAATTGCTGGATCGAGGGATAGTTCAATTTTTAATTTTTGGAGGAACCTCCATACTGTTTTCCACAATGGTTGCACCAGTTTGCGTTCTCACCAACAGTGCGTGAGGGTTCCTTTTTCTCTACATCCTTGCCAAGAGCTGTTGTTTCTTGTGTTGTTGCGTTCGGTCATTTTGACAGGTGGGGGATATCTCATTGTAGTTTTGATTTGCATTTCCCTGATGGTCAGTGATGATGAACATCTTTTCAGGTCTGTTGATCATCTGTCTGTCTTTTTTGCCCATGTTTTCCGCCCATTTTTTAATTGGATTTATTTTTTTGGATGTTGAGTTTTAGAAGTTCTTTAAATATTTTGGATACTAACCCTTTATCCAGTGTGCCATTTGCAAACATCTTCTCCCATTCCATCGGTTGCCTTGTAGTTTTGTTGATTGTTTCCTTTGTGGTACAGAAGCTTTTGATTCTGATGTAATCCCCATAGTTTATTTTTGCTTTTGTTTCCCTTGCCTCGGGAGACGTATCTAGAAAAAAGTTGCTAAGGATGATGCTAAAGAGGTTACTGCCTGTGTTCTCTTCTAGGATTATTTTTATAGTTTCAAGTCTCATATTTACATCTTGAATCCATTTTGAATTTATTTTTTTAAGTTAATTATTTATTTATTTTGAGATATATAGAGAATCCCAAGCAGGCCCTGTGCTGTCAGCATGCAGTCTGACATTGGGTTCGAACTCGTGGAGCATGAAATCACGACCTGAACTGAAACCAAGAGTCTTAGGGTTAACCGACTGAGCCGCCCAGGCACCCTATTTTGATTTTAGTTTTGTGTGTAGTTTTGTGTAAAAAATAGTATACACAAACTCTACTAAGCGGTTTAATTTCCTTTTTTTGCATGTTGCTATCCAGCTTTAAAGGGGGACATTTGAAAAATAAATGTTTTATTATGAAATAAGGTCAATTTCATGTGATTTCAAATGTAAGATTGGGTATTCATTTTTAATTTTTTCGAGTAGAGCTAAAATATTTTGATAGACCTAAAATATTTTTGGGCATGGGTCTGTTGGAGCTGTCATCTTCTTTGTTGCATAAATCATACATATAAAGTATACTTTTTAGTGTCTAATTTTAGTTTCATTCATATAGAATAAAAACTTAGACATATGTGAGACAATTTAAATGTAGACTCCTTCTGCCTTGTTACAATCCCTTCCCAATTTCTTATAGCTGCATTGCCCTGATTTGAAAGAGTATGTTTCATTTCACTGAGTCTTTCCAAAGCATTTATCTTAGAAATAACTATCTTTCCTACTCCTATTCCAGTTTCTTTAAAGTGTGTGATTATATCACCCAGTACAACTGGTATAAACAGGTTTGGGACCAAACACAGCTGATTCTTGGTAAACACTGAATTCAGTTAAAGGGTCCACCCGCCCCTGTGCATTCTAGAGAGTTTTCAGTGTGCCAGAAGCATTCAACTGGGGTCATCAGTCAGTACGTATCACAGAGCATGATGGAGAATGCATTCAGTTCAGCACATTAGTTAAGGGAAGTTCAAGACAGCTTCTGCTACCATTGACAAGGTATACATCCTCATCGCTCAAAAATAAGGATTTCGAGTCACAGGACACATTAATCCAGAGCTCTCAAACTTTAATGCATATCACCGGGGGATCCTGTGAAAATGCAGATTCTTCATTAGCAAGCCAGGGACGGGGACTGAGATTCTGTATTTCTACAAGATGCCGGGTGAAGTCTGTGATGCTGGTCTGTGGACCACATTGTGAATAGCAGGATATTAAGCACTGCTGTAAGAAGCTATCAGAAAGGGAAGCTATAAAAAAGGAGGGGCCCTTCCTGAAAGGAAAAGCAAGAAGGATGGATGCTCACAGTGAATCTGGAAGGAAATGTTGACGACTCCTCACATCTTTCTCTCTTGTGAAAAATGAAAAGTCCAGAGATTGGAGGATTTATCTAAGCCCAGTGCAGGAGCCTAAATGTGAGCGAGGACACGATTTCAAACTGAGAATACGGCAAGGGGGCAAGGGTTTGCGATTACTTGTGGTTAGGCACCGAAGCAAACCTCCTTGGCTTATAGGAAAGGAGTCCAACGTGCATACCAGGACACTTCCACCGCTCCCGGCACCAGCAAATGCCCATGCATATCTGTCATTGAAAATTGCACTTAGACACATTCTCCAGGAAAGGGGGTGACCTGAAGCTGCAAAGTTTCTCTTTTTCTATTCTGGTCTGGAATCTCTAAGAATCCACCCCCCACACACACACACACCCTGCCTCAATAACACACACACACACACCCCCTGCCTCAATAACACACACACACACACACACACACACACACACACACACACACACACACTTTGACTTTTTTTTTTATGTTTATATTTTTATGTTTTTCCTAGGGCCTGGGATGTCCATTAGTGAGGCTCACAGAGCATCCATCTTCCCTACTGCTGGCTTCCGGCACGTCTCCAGAAGACAGCACCTGCTGAGGTGGACAGAGGGAGGGAGAAACAGACCTCCAGTGACCACTGACAATGGTGTCTCAAACTACTTGGTGAGCAGGGACCATAGCTAGGGTGGCTTCTGTGCCCTCGGAAGTATCTTCTTTTCATAGTGCTGACAGTATCGAAATGAACATATTACCCAACGTAAACAAATGAAAATCAATAGCATCTCTTAAAATCTGGATAAAACAGCTTAAAAGTTCAAGGCAGATGTTTGACACCGCATCTAAAGTACCGGCCATGGGTACTTAACATTAGAACACTGACCCACCCGATTAAGAATCCAGGGAAGGCTTCCCGGCAGCTTTCTGCACTGAGCCTCACCCCTCCACCCAGGGAGGGGGAAAGGGGAGATCCACACAAGTACTTCTCAACACAGATTGAGGCTTCTGCTTCTCTTCTCTATCTGTGTCATTTATATCGATCTTTTTAGTTTTTATTTACATTCCAGTTAGTTAACATACAGTACAATGTTAGTCTCAGGTGTACAACTTAGTGATTCAACACTTCTGGTACAAACACCCGTTGCCCATCACAAGTGCACTCCTTAATCCTCATCACCTCCTTCGCCCATCTCCCCCTCTGGTGACCATCAGTTTGTTCTCTATGGCTAAGGGTTGGCTTCTTGGCTTGTCTCTCTCTCCCTCTCTCTTTTTGTTCCCTTTGCCCATTTGTTTTGTTTCTTAAATTCAAGGAAACAATCGCCAAAACTAAAAGGCAACCTATAGGGCTGCCTGGGTGGTTCTGTCGGTCAAGCATTCAACTTCGGCTCGGGTTGTGGGTTCGAGCCCCGCGTCGGGCTCTGGGATGACAGCTCAGAGCCTGAAACCTGCTTCAAATTTTGTGTCTCCCTCTCTCTCTCTGCCCCTCCCCTGTTCACACTCTGTCTCTCTCTCAAAAATAAATAAACTTTTAAAAGAATAATAAAAAATAAAATAAAATAAAATAAAATAAAATAAAATAAAATATTTAAAAAAATAAAAGGCAACCTACAGAATGAGAGGAGATATTTGCAAGTGACATACCTGATAAAGGGTTAGCATCCAAAAATCTATAAAGAACTTATAAAACTCAACACTCAAAACCCAAATAATCCAATTAAAAAATGGACAGAAGATGTGCATGGACATTTTTCCAAAGAAGACCTACGGATGGCCAACAGACACATGAAAAGATGTTCCACTGATGGTATATCATTTATACTGACTTTAAAAATTTTCTGAATGTAGCCTAGAAAATAACAGTAGGGTCATTTCTTTACCTGCTGACAGAGACCACTCTTCTACCTGAGTATGCCAACAGGTATGGATCCTTGGGAGGCGACAAGAAGCAAGCTTTTTGCCTCCTGTGGGCTGGGCTCAACCTTCCCAGTACCATCCGAACACATACAGACAATGGCACTGCTCCAACCTCTGAAGAACAGACAGCAAACAGCTTTAAGGACTAAAATGTATTGACGAGCTATTGACGAGCAGAGCTTTTCCCGAACTAGAAACCTCTGACTTTGTTATTTCTTTATACAGTTTCTCTGGAATCATCAAAAGACCACACAGATCTTTCTTTAGATTCTTAAGAGCCTAAATGGATGTGACATCTAAGACAATTAAAATCCTCACTATGTTTCGGGACAATCCTACCGGAATTCTTTATAATACCGGGGGTCAGATAATTGGTTGGTTTGTCTTTATCTTTCCATAATTTCCTCCCCAGCACTATAAGATACAGTGAGTTTCATTTTATTCTTGTAGGGCTTTTGTTGTTATTAATTTTGTGGTGCATAAGGTCATTTTTT
Source organism: Panthera uncia (assembly GCF_023721935.1). Lineage (NCBI taxonomy): Eukaryota > Metazoa > Chordata > Mammalia > Carnivora > Felidae > Panthera > Panthera uncia. The sequence continues at coordinate 17,844,279 of NC_064807.1, forward strand.
TCTTAAAGCAATCTCTTTCTAAAAGGCTTTAGGTTTTCTCTTTCTGAATCACAGGGAGCACTAACAATTTAAATAATCCAGGAGCTCAGAGTTAGTTTGATTAGAGAAGAGGTCTTTTTTTGAAGACCTTCTATGTAGGGGGTTCAGGTTAAGTACAATTGAGTAGAATGGTAAATCAAATCCGGGCATGAGGCAAAGGAGTTGGTTTTTCTCTGTGTCCAGACGATGATCTCCCTTCCTTCCGTCAAAATGAGAGAGGTATTTTTAAAGTCCCATAAAGTTGTGATAATCAGTATATCAATGTTATAATAATTATAACAATATATTATAGACTATTTATTAATTACTATTATTAACATAATATTAATACTGTTTATATATAATTATATATTCATATAATTACTAATAATATTAATACATCGTTATCAATATAATATTAATTGCAATAATCAATGTTATAATAATTCTAATACAAAAGGTTGTTCAGGGGCTCCTGGGTGGTGCAGTCAGTTCAGCATCCAACTCATGATCTTGGCTCAGGTCATGATCTCACAGTTTGTGAGTTCAAGCCCTGCATCGGGCTCTGCGCCGATGGTGCAGAGACTGCTCGGGATTCTGTCTCTCCTCTCTGATCCTCTCCTGCTTGTGCACCTGCTCTCTCTCTTTCTCTCTCTCTCAAAATAAATAAATAAATAATACATAAAAATTAAAAAAAAAGGAGAAAGGAAGCTCAGAAGCTAGGGTCTATCGGGGACAGAAGAGAAGGTGATAAAGGCACAAAAAATGTTTAGATTCTAAATTTATAGGACGGACAAGAGAAAAGATGGTAACACAGGGAAGAAATGAGGAACCCTGGCTTTGAAATGCGCCAAACTCTGATCCGATTCTCAGCTCTGTCACTTTTCGTTACACAACTTTGGGTAAGTTACTTAGCTTCTAAGCCTTGGGATATTGTTAATAATAAATAGTTTAAAATAAAAAGAGGGGTTGAGTTTGTCATAAACAGAAGCAATTTTGTCTATTATTCCTTCCTTTGAAGAACTATGACTAGAGGGACAAATCCATAATTTATGAGAACCTATGCAGTGATTATAATAACAGAACTGGACAATTTCAGGAGCAGAGGCTGCTTTAAGAGAACCTTTTTCATTTTTTCCCCCTAAATCATTACTTATTACATTTTAGAAACACAGCCCCTCTTTTTGTGCATGTTACTTTTTTTTCCCCTCATTCATCATAACTGATGGGTTGCTTCATGTTGGCTGAAAATTAAGTCACTGAGACACCACCTACCAGATGGACTCCTAGAAACCAAGGACAGGGAAATCGCAGAAATAACTAGAAGACTGACAATGGGAGGATTTAGGATCACCTGTTCAGCTACACCAGCCTAGAAAGCTATCACTGAACAAAGGTTAACATGCAAAGAATCAAAACCTAAAAGTGCTACGACATTCAAGGGCAGAGTCTGATTTTATGTCTAGAAAGAGACATTGGCTTTTCTAACCATGATCAGTAGTCTTAATTGACGTTTACCAACTCTCTAGCTGGTCATAAGATACAAATTAGTGATATCCATTTAATAGGTGAGAAAGTTGAGGCTCAAGAAACTTCAGGAATATTCCCAATGTCACACATAGTTATCTGATGGTAGAGGAGGAACTGGAACCCAGATTTTCTGAGCTTTGTTCTAGTACATTTGAATGTATTATTTGTCCTCGTTTGAGGTTGAATGCCATGTCTGATATGAACACAAAAGGAAATGAATTTAGATGGTCTTTCTTTAAAAAAAATTTTTTTAATGGTTATTTATTTTTGAGAGAGAGAGAGACATAGACAGAGCATGAGCAGGGGTTGGAGCAGAGAGAGAGAGAGGGAGACACATAATTCAAAGCAGGCTCTAGGTTCCAAGCTGTCAGCACAGAGCCTGATACGGGGCTCAAACCCATGAACTGCGAGATCGTGACTTGAGCTAAAGTAGGATGCTTCACTGACTGAGCCACCCAGGCACCCCAAGATTATCTTTCTTTTAATCACTTCTCATTCTCTTATTGTAATTTAAGGAGAAAATAGCAGGAGCCAAATTGTGACAGTTGACAAAATTACTTTGCAGCCTCATAGTTTAGTGGTGTGTGTGTGTGTGTGTGTGTGTGTGCGCACACACACACACGAACATGCACACTTGAAAACTTTTAAGAGAGTTTCTACATACATTTATTTTCAGAAATAGTATAAGCACTGTGGTGGTAAGCACTCCAGAGACTTGGTGTGGGTGTGTGAATTAAACATACCACAAAGTTAGGTAAAATGTCATATGATGTGCCCTATGTCATAGATAATCTCTCGTCTGGTATCTAAAAGAAGGAGGAAGTCATGTTGCTAACTCCTAGAAGGACAACATGAACAGGAGATTGCTACGTAATTCATGGCTGGCTTCAGCCTTGAGCTTTCCAGTATTCCAGTGTCTGAATATGGCATCGGGGGAGGTCTCAATGGAAGCATTTATAGCATCACCAACTGCCCAGAGAACCATAAGCCATCCTACCCTCCACAATGACCCAGAAAAAGTCACATGTGTGGCAGAGCCTTGTATTTTATGGGACAGGTATGAAGTGGAAGGTAGAGAGGTACAGGAAGATACAGGAAGGTACAGGAAGATACAGGAAGGTAGAGAGTCTATCCTTGTTTCTATTCTCACCAAGTCCAGCTACCAGCAAGGGCAGCCACGGTCTTTTCCTGTGTAGCTATAACCTTTCTTGATGAGATAAAACAAGAAACATGCTTATTTGTAGGCTTTCTATAAATAGAAGCACAAGGGGATACCTTATGCCTTCTCTTCTTTATTTAAAGGTAAGAGTCTATAAGTAAGCCGGCAGGTTGATGAGTCTAGGAATTATCAAGCTTTGGCAGTTGGCTGCCTCCAGCTCCATCCGTTCTTGAGAGGGGTACAGATGATCCCTCAAACCAAGCTCAATATTGAATCACTGGTGGTGCTTGACTTCACTACTAACATCAGTGAGAGCAGACATCTCTATCAACTACTCTAGGGCACCCCGTAAGGGCGTAGAGCACAGGACCCTACAAAAAGATTATAGGTCCCATAGTCAGAAACCTCACCAGGAGCTATCTACTTTAGCAACATAGCCTCAGGTACAAATTTACATGCAATAATTCATATTCTACCAAATAAATCCCAGGCAAACAGTAATGCAAAAACACATTTCCTGCTGTCAAGAAAATTTCTGGCAAAATTAATCAACCATTCATCCATTCAGGCTCTTTGCATACCCTTTTGTCAAAGAGGGAATACTAAGAGATTTCTTTTCTCTTCCATGCACTCATTTCAATGAATTGAAGAATCCATCAAGCTTGAGTTGATTTATTGAACTGTCTCGGAGCTCAGCGGTACGACTACAGCAAATGAACTGGTAACTTCTCCTAAAACCAGCAGCGATTCGACTCAACAATATCTGATTTCTTTAACTCTTTGCAATTCCAGATTTAACTTATTCTTGCAGTTTAGCTCCAGGCACGCTGACTTTCAGTGTATTTCCAAATAGGACAAATTTGGGATAAAACCTTGCGCGCTCGCGCACATGGTTTAGTGTTCTGGTGGCAGTAATCAAAGCATATAGATTCTAAGACCTCTTCGTTTGAGGGACTTTCAAAGCACATCGATATTAGGCAGTTTTTCTTTTTTTTAAAAGGGACTATTTAAAGACTTACGGCTTTTCTCTCACGCAAAACTATTGGTTCTGGTGGTTAATGTGTAAAGCTAACACTGATGACCAGTCACTTTGGCTCAGAGCACTAAAGACACATACATTTCTTATTTTTGTATTTATTTTAATCATTCTACCAGGTGAGGAGAATCACTACAAGGAGATATGTGAGGCATAAACACGAGAGAGAAACCCAACCGACATCTCAACATGGGTTTTCTCACCAAACCTCGTCCACTGAGCCCCACGGAGCCCATTTATCACATACCAGCTTTGCATTTTTCTTTGTAAAGATATATGACCTTTGCCTATTAGATTTCATTAGCGGGGCACCATGCAAGGCGCCTTTGCACATGGCAGGATAGAAAACTCAACACCCTTGCCTGAAGGATTTGTGGGAGCGAGCTCATCTTCAATCTTTGTCCCTGGGAGGCACTTTTAACACCTGCCAACCACAGCACTATCATCAGAAAAACATTTAGAGATTTATCTTCGGGCTGGTAATTATAAGAGATAATTTGTTTGGAGTATGGATAAAGTTGGTCTAGCATAAACAAACTAGAGGCTCAAATTACATGACGAACCTCATTAACTATTGATTTAACCACTGCGGGTCTGTAAGCTCCGTGACATTCTCTGAAGATGGCAGGTTCCCAAGCGAGCACCTTGGCCTAAACATTCCTGGGAGGTGAGGGATGCATCTTGGGGCCCGCTCAGAGTCATCCTGGCTTTCATCGTTCTCCTTCTTCCTTTGAGGGTCCAGCTCTGGCCCCTCACGTTTAGAACTCTGAACACGAAGCACTGTAGACTGTCACATGTTAGAATTCAAGATACTTTGCTTGGGGAAGGTAGTTTTAGGAGGATGAAGTCAGAGTCGTCGTGGGTCACGGACCACATTTTACCTTTCACAGCGATTCACATATCATCCCGTCAGAGCCATACGATCACCCTGTGAAACGCGCAAAGCTGGCTGCGGAACCCATTATATATGTGAGAAACTGAGACAGGAAGCAGCCGAGCGTTTAAGGACCTTGACCAAACTACATGACGCACGGGCTCCTTAAGATATGCCATGATTCTCCTCCTCAGGAGAGACGAGTGCTCCAACGTGCCTCAAGAAACCAAGAGCAAAGTCATCCACTTTAAGAAGATACTTGTGGGTACACAGCTAAGACGTGACTTTGTATATATATAATCTCATTTTCCGCCCAGAATACCGACTTGCAGAAATGATACAGGGGCCCGCAGGTTAAGAGCAAAGTCTCACGGGCAAATACACAGAAGACAGTAGAATCAATGCTGGAGTTCCTGGTTGGGACACTAAGCTGTATGCAACACAGTCCTTATCTTTTGGTGTTTCGGAGCGAAGTGTTACAGCCTCCAGCTCTCTGTTGAAAGCAGTGTCTACTCAGTAAGAACTCAATAAGTGATACTACTAATATTCTTTAGTGCCACCATTAATAACGGCGGCAGAAACTCCAGAGTCTTTCCCAAATCTAAGTGTATAATCTCTTTCTTTCTTTCTTTCTTTTTTTTTTTTAACATTTATTGATTTTTGAGAGACACAGAGGGGCAGAGCATGAATAGCGGAGGGGGAGAGAGAGAGAGACAGAGAGACAGAATCTGAAGCAGGCTCCAGGCTCTGAGCTGTTTGTTAGCACAGAGCCCGACGCGGGGCTCGAACTCACGAACTGCAAGACCGTGACCTGAGCCGAAGTCGGACGCTCAACCGACCGAGCCACCCAGGCGCCCCATAAGCCCGTAATTTCTTATCAGAAGTCCCTGGTGATGTATTTGATAATTCGCATTGTTTTATTTGATAAAGGTCATATGGTGCATACGATGAATAATGTGCTAGGGCTACCCCGCCAAAACACAAATATTTATGCAACAAAATGTATATAGTGGGATAAAGGCCATAAATACCGGGTCAGAGTTTGCTGTCAAAGATTTTCAAAAACCCCAGGGTTTTTCAGAGCCTGTTGGGTTTCAGAATTGCAGATGAGGGATTGTAGACCTGGGCTAATTCTCAGTGAGATGTTAACTATTGAATATCCATTTCTCAGTGAAAAGAGCACTTCCAATTACACGTGGAGGTAATTTTAGACGTAAGCATTAAAAGTCTAATGCAAAAATTGATCACCAACGCGAGTCAATTCCAAGGAGAGAGCCAAAAGGCATTAATGTAAAATATCATCAATATAAACTCTACAAACTAATTCAGATGGTGGACTGTTGGAAATTTACATTTGCTTTCTCAGTGAAAACATTCAGTGGTTCCCAAATGCTGCAAGAAAAAAATGTTTTATTTGAAGACAATTTTTTAAAGAATTTTTTTTAAATGTGTATTTATTTTTGAGAGAGAGAGAGAGACAGAGTGCAAGTGGGGGAGGGGCGGAGAGAGAGGGGACACCGAATCTGAGCAGGCTCTGGGCTCTGTGCTGACAGCTCAGAGTCCTAGGCAGGGCTCGAACTCACAGAGCGCGAGGTCATGCCCTGAGCTGAAGTCGAATGCTTAACGGATTGAGCCACCCAGGCGCCCCTAAAAACATTTTTTAAAAACCTTTATATGTAATTAAACATTTTTCAATTAAAATGAACATGTTTGCATTTAATTAGAAAACTCTCTCAGCTAGTGACCAAGGTAGATACTCAAATCCCTCCCGTTAATCAGGTTATCTGTTGGCTGATTCAAGCTTTCCATTTTTCCAAAAGGTAGAAAACTTATTTTTACCTAATAAATCACCTCTAATTCACATCTCACTTATTCATACTGACTTTTCCTGCATTTATCTAAATGAGTGAGGCTGGAGCTTTATACCAAATCAATTCTTTTCCTGGAGCTGGGGCTGTGGATCTCTAGTCAAGCCTTGATGGTTCAGGTTATACTCATAAAACAATTTGAAGTAACTTATCTACATGCGTGACCCAGAAAATTCCATTCGGTACGATATATTCGCCGATCACATACAAGTATGGCCTATGGATGCACTGTAGCGACAGGTAGTAATCACTTTTCCATCAGTTGAGTTTTGGGATCAAATATACTAATAGTATTAGTTCTCAGGTCCTGCGGATGAACAAGAGTTTGCCAGATGAAGGGAATAACAGTGGGGAATGGGCCAGGGAGAGCCCCAGAGATGAACGAAAACATGGTGTGTTGTAGATCTCTGCTATTGCAGTTTTGCTTGCATTTTGTCCTCCACCTGTAATTTTGTCTCTCCTCTTCCACCCCTGTTGAGACCCTTAGCCTATTATGAGACAAACGCAAATAATTTCCGGTGGATTATTTTTATATTTGAAAGGCATGACAACATTTTTCTTTCATTCGTCCAAGGCATGCATGGCACAGAGAGGTGTTTGTGGTAATTCTGTAAGCTAAAGTAGATGTTAGAACCATGCTAGACATAGATAAGATTAACTGGAGACCATAAGCTGATCAACCATGATTCTGGCGGATTGTTATTATAAACATAAGGAAGTAAAAGCCGTATCGTATGCGATATCTAATCTGTTTCCTGCTCTCGTTTTCCGAAGTGGGTCTTGAGCGAAATGAGCTTGGTTGTACCATTTCATCATCTTGCAAAAATGAAGCCAAACCAATATGGAATTAAGAAAGGTATTAGTTCTCAAATATCACAAGGCTGTGTTTTTCCTTATGTGATTCTTCTCTAAACACGCAATGTTACAGTTGTGCTCTCTCCTGATGTCGCTGAGATATGTTTGGAATAATCACAAAAACAGTGTCCTGGAATAGACGCCAGCTAACAGCACTGGCTAGCAGATGCACGAACCAGAATCCAGAATCCAGAAAGCATGTATAGGAACTTAAGATGCGACAAGGGTGGTGTTTCAAACTCAGTGGGAAATGAGTGTTTTGACTAATAAATGGTGTCAACATAATTGGTACCCTTCTGAAGAAAGAATGCTAAAATTAAATTCCAGATGGATGAAAGATCGAAATGCAAAAACAAACATTGGATAAAAAAACTACTTGAAGAAAATCAAAGAGACTATTTTTATACTACTGCACTTGGTTGGATTTATTTAAAATACCAAATATTCCAAGACCATGAAGTAAAAGAGACATATTTGACTACATAAAATTTAAGTGTTTAAAAACTGTGTGTGAACATATCGTAAACAAAGTCAAAAGACAGATAACGGGACTGGGAAATTTATCTGCAGTACTTATGACAAGCAAATTTTAATCTCTATCATACAAAACTTTCCAAAACATCACTAAGAAAAAAAGGCAAACAACACCATTGAAAAATAGCGAAAAGTACCCAACAACAACAACAACAACAACAACAACAACAACAATTTGCAGGGGCCCGGGTGACTCAGCTGGTTAAGCATCTGACCTTGGCTCAGGTCATGATCTCACGGTTCGTGAGTTCGAGCCCTGTATCAGGTGAACTTGAGCCCGGCATGCAGTAAGCTTGAGCCCTGCTTTGGGTGAGCCCCACCTCTCTCTCTCTCTCTCTCTCTCTCTCTCTCCCTCTCTCTCTTCCTGCCCCTTGCTCACTTGCTCCCATTCTCTCCCAAAAAATAAAAAGAATTTTAAAAATTAAAAAAAAGAAACTTGCAATGGAAAGAAGAAAAAAAGTAAATGGCTAAAGATATGAAAGAAGGTTCAGTCTCACAAGTAATCAAAGAAAAATCAAATTAAACAAAGCTGAGATACCAGTTTTACTGTCAGATGTCTAACATTTTAAAGGGAAAGAAAATCTAGAACTGCTAAGCATACAGGAAAACAGTTCTCTCAAATAAAGCTGGTAAGAGTGTGGATTACAACAAAATTTCAGAAAATGATCTGACACGGTCATTAAAAATAAACGTAGCTTAGGAGTCAACAGTAGTTTGAGAAACTATTCTACAACATAAAAGGAAGACTACATATATATATGGCATATGAGACATAATGTACAAGGATAGTTAACGCAGCATTGTTTCAGAGTGGCAAAAAGTTAGAAATAGTCTGACTATCCCTCTGTGGGGACAATTTCTCCCCATAAAAGGACAGGCATACCTCATCCAAGCATAAGGAATATCGTTTGATTTTTAAAAGACTGAGTTAAAGGGGTGCCTCAGTGGCTTAGTCGGTTAAGCGTCTGACTTCGGCTCAGGTCATGATCTCATGGTTTGTGAGTTCGAGCCCCGCATCAGGCTCTGTGTGGCAGCTGGGGGCCTGGAGCCTGCTTTCGATTCTGTGTCTCCCTCTCTGCCTGCCCCTCCCCCGCTCATGCTCACTCATGCTCTCTCCCGCTCTCTCTCTCTCTCTCTCTCTCAAAAATAAAGATTAAAAAAAAAAAAAAAAGGCTGAGTTAGATATAGATCTTTACTTGACATATTAGATCTTTTCTTGACATACTGTTAAGGGAAAAAAAGAAAAATTGCATAGATAATGTATAGGGTATGATCCTACTGTTAACATTGATAGAAGTGCAGATTCCACACTTTCATGTATGTCTGTATGTGACTGTGTAACACAGAATTTGTTAATCTTGATTACAATGGAGGAAGGTAATTGAGGGTGTAGGAGTGCAGGATAATTTACCTCATGTTTCTTTATATATTTCATACCATTGTTCTTAATAAAACAAGCATGTGTATTTTTGTAATTTACAAACCGGATAAAGGACGAGGAGAGAACAATAGAAAAAAAACTATGGGATTGTCTTTGCTCTGTACGGTAGAGTTTGGATAACACGCTCAAGTTTGTCTCAGTGCACCGATAAGCACTTGTGGTTAGGAGAGTTTAGCTGAGCTGCCGTTAGCAACTCATTTGTTAAACAGTCAGTTCCTTCTGAACGAAATGCAAGTCATTATCTACCCAAACAAGAAAAAAAACTCTGCAGATGTGTCTCCTATGCCAAGTTCAGAGGCTGTGTTATTATAGTCGTTGATTCAATTGGCAAATATCCCTGTAACATTTAAACTAGGCAAACCAAACATTCCAAGGTCAAAGCAAAAAAGGAAGTTGAAGTTAAAAGTACTAACTAAATGAGTGATTGGGGAGAATTCCTTCCTGAATAAAGGATGGACCACAAAAGACTTCCATGAGTGGGGCCATGCCTCACTGGTGATGGGCTGGAGAGCAAAGATCTTGGGACTTGGGGGGATTATGTGGATGGGGGTTTTGTCGACCCCAAGGAAGGGATGCTCTGCTCTTGCTCCATTTTCATGCTTCTCCCCAGCTGTCCCAATCACTCCTCTTGCACACTTAGCATTAAAACTAAGCAACCCCCGTACCTACCCCGCTCTAAGTCTTGGGGTATGGAATTGAATATGAACTCACTGAAATTGTTAATGCAGTTTACAAAAGCATACCCTAGCATTGCTATCCAAATTCCCACAACGTTCCCTGCACAGTGGATAATGTCTCTCTTCCCTCCCTATATGCCATTCCTACGCCTACCATGAACACCTGTTTGTTTAATCCTGCTTGGGAAAGACACTCTGACTCTCGAAAGCTCTCACCATACATTCACCACCATGGTGCCTCACCCATCTGCCAGGGCTCCAAACCACTCTGTCTTAACCTTGTCTGCAGAGAGCAGATCAAAGGATGCTGCCCACAATTCTATGCGTGGATGAACCTCTTTAGTTGGTCCCTCACGGTGAGGTCCGCTTCACCTTGAGGGCGCTGTTCTCTAAGGCAAGCTCTCAAGTCAAGCCCCAGACTCTCCTCACCAAGTTGCCGAAGATCATGCAGGCATTGCTTGGGTGAGTCCTGATTTTGGCTGATAGTTCTACCTTCTAGCAAAGAGGAAAGAAAACAGTAGTAGGTACCTGTTGCTTTTGTCTGCCCAGCGCCTTTTCTCTCCTTCTGTTAGCTGACCCCTCTCGCTGGCCACAGGAATGGGCAAGGAATCCAAGCTGGGCTGACCATAATAGCGTACTCTCACTACCCTTGGTGACGGGTAAAGGCAAGGGGCATGTGTCCCTACAAGCATCAACCAATGTCCTTCTGAGCTTAGAGAGAAAAGCTCTTGGCTCTTATAGCATCTAGATCAGTTGGCACCCGTTATGTCCAGAAGCGGAGACTGAGCGAGACCTAGAGGGAAGCAAAGCTAAGAGGTGGAAGAGAGTCCATGGCTCAGTGATACGAGCCAATGAAACCCTTCATTTAAAAAAAAAAAAAAAAACATTTAATGGGACGCCTGGGTGGCTCAGTCGGTTGAGCGTCTGACTTTGGCTCAGGTCGTGATCTCATGGTTTGTGGGTTCGAGCCCCATGTTGGGCTCTGCACCGATAGTGTGGAGCCGGCCTGGGATTCTGTCTCTCCCTCTCCCTCTGCCCCTCCCCAACTTGTGTGCGTGCGCCCTCTCTCTCTCAGAATAAATAAAAATTTTAAAAACCCATTTAAAAATGTTACGTATGTATGAATGTATTTATATTATTAAAAAATGTATTTGCCTGGCTAGAGTCGTGTTGGTTCTCTGTCTTTAACACCAGAGCCCTAATGAATGCAAGAGTTACAATCTATTGAATCTTCAATGTACCGGGAATTGTACTAGATTCTTTAAACACGTGATCTCATTTTAATTTATCCTCCACAACAATCCCATCATCTTTCCCATTTTATAGGTGAAGAGACAGAGGCTGAGCGGGTACTAGCAACTTACCTGGGGTCACACATGTAGTCGAAGGAGACTACATGTCTCCTGAGTCAATTCAGACTTGGTTCTACTGGCCTACAAGACTCTGCCCTCTGCTTCACCACGTGGGTTTCCGTAACAAAGTCCGTTCCTGGATGTGGGGGGAAACTTCTTTCAGGGAAGAAAATCAACCCACCCCCTTAAGAAATGGATCCTTGAAAGAATCCCTCCAGCAATACTGCTTAACAACGGCAACAATGGCATCCCCTTGGGGGGGACTCTGAAGACAACTCTTTTGTCTTCCTTAATTCCCTCCCCCCCCCCCCACCTTCTCCCTCCACACTCTTCACGTCTCTGGTGCTAGGAATTCTGGTCAACATCAGGAAGGCCTTCTTCCCGTAAGATAATGAGAAGGAATCCTGATATCTGAGGGAATACAAGTTGGTACACGGATCGTAAGTTAAATGCCCTCGTTTGCCCTGCAGTTTTACTTTAACTGGAAAAACATGGCAAGCCACTGAAGGATTCCAAGAAAGGAGAAGGGTCTGATTAGATTTGTATTTTAGTGTGAAGGGCACTGAGATGATTTGTATTGAAGATCAGAAAGCCAGTTACTTGCAGATGGCCTTACAAGAATTCCTGCAGGTTGTGCTTTGAGCTAGGGTGTTCAACACCCAAGTCATTTGGGAGGGGGGGCACCCTCAGCTGAAGGAAGGGGCCTTACCCTAATTTGCACAAAGGCACCCATGGGCTAGTAGCAGTCCTGATTTTGCAGAAGACAAGACTAGGCACGGAACTAAGGCGGTGGCAGAGAGATTAGAGAAGGGGACAAGTTGACATTTGCCTCCCTCAGTTCGAGGTGCTTATGTGAAAACCAAGACAGCTGTATGATACCCTTCATGAGATGTCCTATTGTGACTAGAAATTCATTAAAGGCTGGGTCTAAAAACGTAATGTGGAAGTTGCGAATGCATACCCAAAGGATAGTTTGTGGGCTTGTGGACTGAGACTGGGTTTCTGCCGCGAAACGCAAAAGGCACAGCCACCCATTGTTATTTATGGAGCTGTACTAGGAGGCAAGTAGTAAGTTCATGGAGGAAATGATTAATGTTCAACAGAAGGTCCCTGCTGTATCAATTTGCCGGGCTTTTTGGTTGCACACATTAGCCCACCTAAATCTAAACCCGTAACATACACATAATGCAGAAGAAGTTGAACTTGTTTCCTGTCTCACAAATAGCCTCTTCTCATACACTCTGCTAAGCAGTCTGGATGGATAGAAACAGCTGTTCTTTGCAAGAATGCTAGATATTCTTCACTGACAGATGGCAGCAATCCCCTAGGGTGTACACACACACACACACACACACACACACACACGTGCGTGCGCGCACACACACACACACACACACACACACCCAGAAACCTTAGTAAGGTCAATAACTATGCTATTCATCAATGGAGTTACCAAAATTTAGAGTCAGAAGAAAAGCCTGGAATTAAAAACGTAACTTTGCATTTCTTCTGGGCTCAATGCCAGCAGATTTTATTTGGGAAAGTTGCTGTGAACAAAAATGCTTCCCATTTTACATTTCACTTTTAAAGAGTAAGAGATAATTTGTCACAGCCAGATCATTAAGTGATCCCCTCCGCCCTTGTCACAGAAAGTAGAGGAACTTTAGATCTGTATCTTCTTGGAAGCATACCCGAGAAATCCTTAATGGAACGTGCCAAAATGTTTCTTTGCTTAAATCACCATATTTGGAAAGATCTCTCATAAAAAACATTACTAGAAATTCTCACCGATCCCTCCAATGTCTAGCCAAAATGAATAACTAAGTAGATTTGGTTAGAGAGCTGTTATGATAGAAAGAGAATACGAATATCCAGATCATACTTTTTACAAAACTCTATACATCAGAAAACGAGTGGTGGTTTTCAAAACAGAGGACTTTTCTCCTACTTAATTAGAATATAGAGAACTATCAAATCCACATCTTCCAAAAAACCCCATGACCCTGTTTCGGAGCATCCACCAAAATTTCTTCTCCTTAGGAGAGATAGACTGGTTGGATTCTTCTTAGAATCCTGTAATTTAGAATTAAAATAAGAGAAAAATTAAATGTTAGGTTTGAGATGGGCGGGCCCTATAGGCCATTTAGTTCACTCACCACCCAATTATTAAATTTCTTCTGGTTCATTCTGCCAAGTGGTTCTGAAACATGGGACCGAACACTTGTACAGATGGGAGAGTCGTGACCACCTGAGCTGGCTCAGTCCATCTTTGGATGGGTCTATTGGAAAGTTTTTTTTCCTTATACAGAGGCAAATTGTCTCCTTCAACATTTTCTTGTTGGCTTTGGGTCTCCAGATAGAATGCTGATAACAACAGTGAATATTTGAGTGCCTACAACAGGCAGGCACTGCTCTGAGCATATATCATGGATTAATTTAGTATCCAAAATAATCCTCTGGACAGGTTAATATTGATATTAATATCATCCCCAATCTGCAGAGGCAGAAAACTGAGGCACAGAAGAGTTAAATAACTTTCCCCAGATCACATGCTTTAGAAGTGATAGACCCAGCGTTTGGAGTCAGGCATACTGACTCCAAAGTCCAAGTTCTATACTCTAATAACCTAAAGATTAGGTGGCTGAATCTTTGAGACTGTTTGAAGAGAGCCATCGGGCTTCCTCTGAAAACTTTAGTACATAAAAAGAAAACCATAGCTTTTAACATCATCTACTAATGAAGCCATTTAAATGATCTATTAACTTTAAAGAAAGTATTTTTTAAAAGATGTGTGTACACACACACACACACACACACACACACACACACACACATATATATATATATTTCTTACTAAAGGATGAAATTAAGCCAAACCTATGAAATCACATTACAACGGAGAGCAATCTGCTTATATAAATCTGTGTTTGGACAGCAACAAAATAAAAGCACTCTTTTTCTCTGTCATGAGTTAATAAGGAGCTTTATGAAAGAGCTGATCCAAGACTTCTCCGTTCTGGACGAAGGTTACAGCACCGGAGGGTTCTTTCTGAAGAATGAACACCATGCCTGTCCATGCCTACCTCTCCTCTGAGATTCTGATCCAAATGGCGGGGTGTGGACCCAAGCACCAGCAGTGTCTTAAAGCTTCCTAAATGGGGGCACCTAGGTGGCTCAGTCGGTTAAGCGTCTGACTCTTGACTTCGGCTCAGGTCATGATCTCACAGTTTATGAGTTCGAGCCCCGCATTGGGCTCCGTGTTGACAGTACGGAACCTGCGTGAGATTCTCTCTCTCCTCTCTTTCTTTCCCTCCCCTGTTCGTGCTCTCTTTCTCACTCAAAAGAAATAAATAAACTTAAAAAAGAGCTGCCTACAGGATTCCAATGTGACATCAGGGTTGAGAACCATGGATCTGTGACTAGCCAAAGTCTCTCATGTTTCAGATGTCCACCTTGCAATTGCCACAGAAACACTCTATCGTATCCTAATGAATCATGGACTTTTCTTTCCCTACGGGCAAACATGAGCATCATTTTATTTAAGAAGTACTCTCAAGTGGCTCTAACATTAACTCAGCTTCTTGCTAGACTTCGCTGGCCAAACCCCTCTTGTTTTTTTCCTTCCTTTGGATGCTTCTAGAGATATCCCGGCAGTTCATCCCACTTGCTTTTCATTCAATCAATTGTATAGGACATTTCATAAATTTATACATAAATTTATTACGTTGATTCTTAAAATCCTCTTAAGGATTTATATCATTCCTTCTCATTCATTTTTTTTTTTTACCTCATTGCTTATCTTTTTAAATACATTCAACTATTTTCTTAGATGTTTATCGAAGGCCTTCTGTATTCCCTGGCCCTGATTTATTTTTCTTCAATGCACGTTTCAAAATCTGAATTCATATTGTATATCTGGTTACTCGTTGCCTGTTACTCCCGCCCCCCAAGAGAATGGTAGGTCCATGGTGACGGGGAACTTTGCTGTGCTTATACTGTATCCCTGACACCTAAAATACTGGGGGGCTATGGTAGATGCTCAATAGATATTTACCGAAGAAACAAATGAGTGAGTGAGTGAATGAATGTTAAATGCACGGCTGGGTGGATGGATACCATGTGCCAGACTTTGGTGATATAAAAAAGCGTGTTGAGCTTCCTGCCCTATGGGAGTTTGCAGTCTTAGTGCAGTTAAGCATACAAAACGCTGAGCTGTCTTGTGGACTTACAAACAAAGAGCAGCGGGAACAGAGGGGAGAGAATCTGGGAGCCTGCCTGGACGAGTCACGAAAAACTCCCCCACAAAGCTAATACTTAAGGTGAGATGTGAAGGAAGAGAGGAATCTGTCCAGTGGCTAAGCTGGGTCTGACATTTGCAGTGGGAAGAACAAAGGGCAGGACTGTGAGCAGGGAGGACTAGACCGAACCGGAGGTTTCAGAATATTCCAGAATTCATCCACAGATTGAGGCCCAGTAGCGACTTCATCTCTTTTGTGATGAGAAAACACTCACTTCAGCTGAAACCAGATTTTCAATTTCAAGAACAGACCTCACGGGTCAAGGTCGTCTGACACACAGAGGTCATCTTTGGTTCATTTATATTAATGGTGTGGGATAGTTTGCTTAACTTCTCTGTCCTCAGTTCCCTCATTTGTAAAACGAGGATGAAAAGTAATTACTTCATTGAGTCATGAAGTAATTACTTCATATATATTAGTGCATTGAATAATTCACTAATATATATGAAACACTAGTTAGTTCACTAATTAGTGCATTGAATAAATGCACTAATATATATGAAACACTAGTTAGTTCTGCTGGAGTGTGGCAAAGGCATTCCTAAAAAATTCCAATGCAAAATTGCACAGCAAAAACCAGAGTTTATTGGAAAAGCAGGGATGGGGCACAGCCTTCAAAAACTTCACCAGGGACACATTTACAAAAAGAGACAAACTCAATAAAAATGGTAGCACGGCTTTGCACATGTTAAGTGGTTAATAAATATTATATTAAATGAGGCACTTGACCTTGAAAAAGATCTAAAGTCTTGCTTCCAGAAATGGGCATTGGAAGGGTTGCAGCTTCCAATGAGTTCCTGTGGTAGGAGGGCTATGTGAACTCAAACTGAAGGTTCTAGACCAGACATGGATGGATGGGGCCTATTCCACAGCTGTGAACAGAAGTAGCTGGTATATGTGTGGGGTATGCGTGTGTGTGCGTGTGCACATGCGTTTTGCATATTCCTACAAGGGCTCTGTTAGTTAGGTGCTGTCTCCTACGTTCACCCAGGGTTTCTCAAGGACAAAATCGTGCACAATCAACTGTGAAGGCTGCATCATGCTCAAAATTGTTCCCTAATATATTCAACACACTGGAAAATATTCACACTTTCAAAACTGATATTGTAGGACTGATTGACAGTGTTCGATAAAGAACAGCTGTTATAAAAAATTTTAAAAGCTCCATAATATTTTATGTATCAACCAGCTGGCAACATAAATTTCTTCAATGACTTAGGATGACTCCCTAGACTGTACCCTCCCCCCACCCCTGTTTGGCAACCTTTGAACCCAACAAAGCTGCTGGGGCACTAGTTGGAGTTTGGAACTTGGGTCCTTTTCTTATCCCTCAAAGTCCCTTAACCCAAAACAACTGAGAAAACACCATAGAAGAATGGGCTAAGTACAAAATGCAATTTCATTCAAAAACGATGAAATACCCCACTCCACATGCCCCCACAACTGCTGGCTTACTTGTCCACTCATAACTTGGGCAGATACAAAAGGTCTGTAGGGTAAAAGGGGTTTTTAAGAAGACAACTCGATTTTCAGGGCACCTGGTGGCTCAGTCCGTTGAGCATCCGGCTTCGGCTCAGGTCATAATCTCACCGTTTGTGAGTTTGAGCCCCGCGTCGGGCTCTGTGATGACAGCTCAATTGGATGGAGCCTCCTTCCAATTCTGTGTCCTCCTCTCTCTCTGCCCCACCCCTGCTTGTGTTCTGTCTCTGTCTTTCAAAATGAGTAAACAAAAAAAAATTTTTAAAAAAGAAGAGAACTCCATTTTCAAGAAAAGAAAAAAAAGGGAAAGATTTCTAAAATTCCCATTTTCTTTATTGCATACTTTAAAAAGCTAAAGCTCTCAACTATTAAAAAGCTTAATTCTAAGACTTGAAGTCCCAGAGTCCAAAATTTGGGAGGGAGCCAGCTCAAGGTACACACATCAGATCTAGCTAAAAAGTGATTTTAAAAATTGATCATGTGGCATTTGAAATAAATCTTTATTTAAAATCAATGCTTTCCTATCCTCATGTAAAATATTGATAAATATTGATAAATAAAAATATTGATAAATATTGATAAATAAAAATTTGGTGAGAGTTATAGGAGAGTTTATCTAAAGAAAAAAAAGTGAATAAAAACCATACTAAGGCTTGAACTCTTTGTTTTGCATCTTCACTAAGGGGACAGATAACTTTCATCCTCTCAAACCTGCCTCTTCAACTTGAACGTGCAAACACCCAGAGTCTTATTAAAATGCAGTTCTTGGGGCACCTGGGTGGCTCAGTTCGTTAAGCGTCGGGCTCTTGATTTCGGCTCAGGTCATGATCTCACAGTTTGTAAGTTCAAGCCCCACCTCGGGGCTCTGCACTGACACCGCGGAGCCTGCTGGGGATTCACGCTCTTTCCCTGTCTCTGGCCCTCCCCCACGCATGCGCGCGCGCGCTCTCACTATAAATAAAGCTTAAAAAAATTTTTTTTTTAAGTAGCTCTTTTCAGTGACAATCTGGAAATCCCCCAGTTGATGAAGGGTCTAGTAAGCTAATGTGTCAAAAGAAGTTGTTTTGAAACAAAATTATATTCTGACTTTACTCACTGAACATACATATTTGCCCTGATTTCTCTTCTGAGCTGCGTGGACCATCCTTGTACCCTTGATCACACAGGACACACAGGAACTTCAAGCTGGACATGAACCTGGCCCCGACGGGCACAGCCTTTTGGGTTAACAAAGCCCTTGGAAGCTCTCTGCTCCGCTTGGCCGCCAGATGGCGCTACGTCCCCATTCTTGCCTGCGGCCCCGGGGCTCCTTGAACTCCACCCAGACAGACGTTAGCACGCTCGCTCCCTCCACCCTCCGAACAGCTGCATTCTCTTTGCTAACACAGGCGTTTTTCAAAATCTCATTAGATATCTAATATTTTCGGCCAAGTTTGTGGCCCGAGGGCACTGCGCCCTCCCCGGAGGACTCCTTAGAATCTGGCAAAGGTTCTAGGATGAAGAAAACCTGTGTTATTTAAAAAAAAAAAAAAAAAAAAGAGGGGAAATGGGGGACCCACTTACGGGGGGCGAACATTGGTCTTGGAAACAAAACGGATGTGAGAAGGCCCAGGGGGGTGTCTTGACGCTATATATTCTCCCCTCCCCCCCCCCCCCCCCCCCCCCCCCCCCCCCCCACCACCCCAGTGATACTTAATCTGTAGTATTTGCAGCATTTCTCAGGGCTGGACTAGCCCATGCAAGCAAAGTGTGTAATCGGCATTAATCTCCCAGAATGTCACTGCTACCGCCTATCAATCTGCATAAATTCTACCACAAAACTTTAGGAAGAAATGCTATTCAGAGCAAATGATGCATCAAATTCAAACAGGCCATCAAGATTGCTAATGGATTTTAATAGCAGCTATTACAGCATAATAGTATTTTCCCAACAGCTGTTTGTTGATACAATTCTCCGTTTACAGGACCTTTCTGTCCAATCCCAGGAGATGGCCCGCCATTCATTTATAATCATTTGGTTCCGCCTACAAACAAATGCTACTTTATTTGCATTTGGAGACTGTGAATGGTCTGCAGATTTGACCCACTCGCACCTCATTCAAGGAAACCAGCAGCGAATATTACAGAGTAATTAGTTAATATTTAGATGTACTAACTACTGCCAGAATAAATAGAGTCAACTGGTGAACTCAAAGATTTTTTTATTGATTGCTTGGCTATATTCGGAGTGATGTTAGTGGTTGAAAACTGCCTTTTACTCTTATGTAAATGAATAATAGACCTAAACTAGAATGAAGACTGGAGTTTTTGCAACTAAAGGACTCAGAAACCATCCTGAGTTTTTCTGCTGGAGAAAACTAATAATTAGAGAATGCCACTAAATCACGGGCACTTGATTGGTGGCAATAATTGTGGTAAGAATCGAAGTGAGGGAGAATTTATCCGTGAAACGTAAAACTTTGTCTCTTGTGGAATGATGGAGATATTACAGCATTGAAAATAAATATCAGTTCATGGGTTCACAAAGAATCACCGAAGGAATGCGTTTAAAATGTGAATTCCTGGCTCCTACCCCAGAGGTTTGAGGCAGGGCCCAGGAATTCACATTTTAACAAGCACTCCAGCAGATTCTGGTGTCCCTCATCCATGGACCACACTTGGAGCAAAGCTGAGAAAAATGGCATCAGGTTATAAGCCTAATTTATCCCCAAAGTCTTAATGCAGCTTGAAGCTTTAATGACCCCAGAAGTACACGTTTTTAAAAGTACACGAAACATTGATTTTTATGAACGCTTACTTTTATTCCTTTTACACTTATTCGGTCCTGTACATTTGAAAAAAAAAATATTTTTAACGATAGTATTTTTCATCCAGTTCACGTTTGCCAACTTCTATCGGGAGACTAAAGGGAGAATCCAAAGTCTCAGGATTACTCAAACTTTACAAAACTAAG
Source organism: Panthera uncia (assembly GCF_023721935.1). Classification (NCBI taxonomy): domain Eukaryota; kingdom Metazoa; phylum Chordata; class Mammalia; order Carnivora; family Felidae; genus Panthera; species Panthera uncia. Next base: position 17,864,353 of record NC_064807.1, read on the forward strand.
TTAAGTGGAAAAGAAAGGAAAATATTTGCACTTCCAAATGCCGTTCTTTATGTACGTGTATAGAATTTGTACTTCTGCCAATATGAATGTGTACAAAGGCACCCAGGCTTTCGGGGCAAACCGTATAGAGCTTCCTTAGATGCGGGCTTGATGAAACTAGGAAGTAACACTCAACCCTCTGTCCTGTCCAGCCACTGTTGATTTGGTTTCAGAGGAATATGCATGGATTTGCAGGCTGGCAGGTGCTGGGGGTGATCTCTGGATCGGCACCGCAGAGTTGGAGAAGAATGCGGCACAAATAACGAGAGGCAATGATCGCCCTATTGAGTCTGGGTATTTGGAAGGGATGCCGGCATCTTACGCTCCTTAGAACTTTACAACACACAAAAGCACTCTCACATCACCCCATTTGACCCTCACCCTCTTCACGGGCAGGTGGTGTTTTTCCCACTTTCTAGACGAGAAGGTGAAGGCCCTGAGGATTTTCTGTGATCTGTCCAGAAAAAAAAAATTACTGACAGCAAACGGCTGAGAACTCAAAGCCAAGGTTCTGACTCTTCTCTATGTCAAGGTGGCCCTTGACCAGGAGGCCGGTCCAGGGAACGACGACTAGGAGGTGTCAGAAAATTCAGGAAGGAGCAGGTCAGCACGTGGCAAACAGGGACAAGAACCGTAAGGCCTGGTATGCTCCAGAGCAAGGCAAAGCAGGAAGAGCAGACCAGATCGGAAGAACAAGCCCCTCCCCACTTTTAAAATTTTATTTATTTTGAGAGAGTGCACAGGGGAGGGACAACGAGAGAGAATTCCAAGCAGGCTCCGCACTCTTCCAGCATAAAGCTCTATGCGGGGATCCAACCCATGAACCATGAGATCATGACCTGAGCTGAAGTCAGATGCTTAACTCACAGAGCCACCCAGGCGCCCCAGAACAGGCCCCTTTTAGTTCGAGGCCACTGAGCTGACCAGGTACAGGTATGGCTGTTGGCCAGGGTCTGGGTCTCCCTCCCTGGAGACAACCACTGTCATGGAAACAGTGCTTTTGAAGCCTGCCTCTGTCACAGAGTTCCAGTGTGACTGTGGACTCACCATTGCCTGTCTTTGACTTTTAGTTGCCTCCTTGACACAATCAACATGATAATAATTACCTTTCAGAGTTGTTAATGGGTTTTAGATAAATTACTTAAAATGCGATGATGACCTTGGCCAAGAGCTTGCCCCTTGGATCCAGTCTGGCCCCTTGGTGCAGAAGCTGAGCTGGTTTCCTCCTCCCCGATTGGTGCCTCATCACCTGCACACAGTGGGCCCTTCATACATTTTCTGAATGAATGAATGGATGGATGGATGGATGGACGGATGGATGAATGGATGGATGGATATCTAGGACCAACACATACTCACCCCCTGACACACAAGCTACTTCCCTGGGCCCTTATTTCTTTTACTAGTATAATTTTTCTTTCCTCCTCATCTATGGTACAAATTTTGGAGTTAACCTTTGTAATACCTTCCATCCCACCCCCGTGTCAGGATCAAGATTCTTCTTTTGTGTGACCATTGTTTTCCTTCTGGCAATTCTCGATTGTATGCTCATGAAGTCTGCCCAAAGCTATCAAAGTAACCCAACTGCTCCTCCTGCCATCTCAATACCCTGCAAGCTGTACACAGCATGATTTTCATAAGTCTTACCATGACTGTAGCCAAACGTCCCCAGAAAGTGACACAAAAGTGTCACGGTATTCCACAGCATGGCTGTGCCCTACCTCTTCCCCCTCAACCCCTCATGTGTCCTTCCAGACTTAGTCTACTGAACCAACCTGAACACCGTGGTTCCCTAAACACACCGTGGATTTACCTCCTTGCTTAGCAAGGAACTTGTACATATTAAGACTCAGTAGAGGTTTCCTGAATTCAATCAAACCAAATTGAATAGAATTGCCTGAATCCTTGTACTCAGAAAAGGAATATGAATGAGAAGCTCCAGCGGGGCAGGTGTTAACTTCCTCACCCCTTCCACCACCAGTCCTATCTTCTGTAAGACCCCCCCTTCTCTTTTCTCGGGAGATAAAATACACAGACTGCTTCAGAGTCGAAGGTATCACCAAGAAAGGGCACAGGCATCTGTGGGGAACAGTACTTTCTATTTGCGTAGGTCACGCATATCTCGTACGATAAAGTGGTGTTTTTATTAAAACTGCAACAATTTATCTCAGATCTACCTTTGGAGACCTTAACCTCCCAATGAACCAAAGACTTAGTCTACTGAATTTGTGGGCACTCTCATTTTGTAGACATGAGCTGGGTGTCATTTTATCCTGGGGCATTGAAGACCAGGGTCAAATGATTGATTTTCAATTTTGCTATGAGGGTCTTTTTTTTTGTTGTAGTCATGTGTGTGTGGTTTTTTTGTTTTTTGTTTTTTGTTTTCCCTTAGACATTTTGTTTTTGGTCACTAGGTGGCTCTGAATTTCCACTGGAAAATTAAAATCTAGAAAATATTGACAAAAATATGCAATCCTTACCAAATATTTTAAAAATACTTCTTTCAACAACTTTTGACTTGAGAACATTGATTGAGGTAAACAAACAATCAAACAAAACCGTAGGCTCCAAACAGCAGTGTATTTGTCCATCTACCTTATCCTGGTTTCAAAATACATAATTTATGGCTTTATATGAAATTATGGCTGTTGTATTGGTTATAGATATAACTTAAAAATGATTCATAAACTACGATTTAAATAATGTTACTTTGAAGCTGTAACATATTTTGCATCCTGTATGGTCAAACAGTTGAGGCTATCAGATTTACAACAAGACTTCAAATTATTGTCATATAATTTTAATTGCTTTAAGATTTTTCCTAACCAAACATTAACAGCCCCCGAAAGGTCTGGAGCAAATCCCAAAGTCATTTTTCAGATTGATGACTTTAAACAAAAAGAACTGTTGGAACAAAGATCTTTAAGCCAATCTGGAAATCACCATCCTGGTGTTGTTGGGGAAAGTGATTTATTGCCCTAAATTCTACTTCATCCATTAAGAACATGCTGCATTCGAGTTCTGCAAGGGTCTAATGCCTTTCCAAATCTTTAATGGCGATGCTCTCATCATCTCATCAAACAGTGTGTTAATACAGGAAGAAATCATCCAAAGCCATCTCTGGGTAACTTCTTAATACAGGAGGTGGGAGTGGCTGGAGGAGAAACGTGGGGAGAGTGACCATAGATGTTGTCTACCTAGCTTCAGCTTTCTGAAGGAGGCCTGTCTTTAAAACCCTAGTTGTTTCGCATCAATCTGCAGATTCCACAAATGTTAGTTTCAGCTCTTAAACTCAGAAAGAGGCTGTGAGATCCTCGTGGTAGTTTTACTCCCATCCCCTAGCCCAACGCTTTCCAAACCCTCCAAGTTTTCCCCATTTTCTTGATGTGTTTGTTCAGAATGCAGGATATACAGAGTAACTGCATCCTTGGGTCCTGACTCTTGTACGTAGGTGTCGGTGTAGGTACACAACAAATGAACACAGCATCAGACTGGCTGCTGACATGTGAGAAGCCTAAACGGATACACTGGCTTTCCAGCAATTTGGCAATCTCGTTCCAGACAGACCACGTAAGGCACTTTTAGGCACATTACAGATAAATCCCAGACAGAGCAATCTTCAAGTGAGAGCAGCAAACATTGAACATTCATTTTCTGGGGTGCCTGGGTGGCTCAGTCGGTTAAGCGGCCGACTTCGGCTCAGGTCATGATCTCGCGGTCCGTGAGTTCGAGCCCCGCGTCGGGCTCTGTGCTGACAGCTCAAGAGCCTGGAGCCTGTTTCGGATTCTGTGTCTCCCTCTCTCTCACCCTCCCCCATTCATGCTCTGTCTCTCTCTGTCTCAAAAATAAATAAACGTTAAAAAAAAAAAAAATTAAAAAAAAATGTGAACATTCATTTTCTGATTTGCAAACTGCTAAAACATTTAAAAACTATCAGTTTAGGGGACTAACAGCCTAGGGGACATAGCTATGTCACCTCCACCCGGTCCACCATGATCCCCCTCCTTCTGTACCTGACAAACTACTCTTCCATCAAAGCGTCTCTCATGGGATTTGAAAACTAAACTCTTCTTCTGCCAGAGTACTCTTATAGTGTAATGACAAAGTGCCCGGGTATTGGAGTTAAGGCTATCTGGGTTTGAAGCCGTTAAGTCACTTATTGGTTACGAGTTCTTGAGCAAGTTACTTAATTTCAGTTTCTTTATCTATCAAACAGGATAATAACATGAACACAGGCCTCCCAGAGCTGTGTGAAGTTTAAACAAGTTACCTGAGAAGGACTTAGCATAGTGCCTGTTGTACCGTTGGCCACGTAAGCATTATTATGTTACGGAGGAAGCGAGGTGAGCTAAGCGAGCAATAATTTAAGCGCTAGCCATTCTTCTGGGAGTGCTCTCCCCACGTCCAAATTAGATGTGGCTCCTCTCTGGTCTCTCCCAGAGAAAACCCAATCATAACACTTAGCACATCAACCAGAAGTTGGCAGTCGACTTGCCCAGTTCTTCCAATGGACCGTAATGGAACAACAACAACAAAATGAACAGGTGAAGTTTCACATCCCCCATCCCTGTTGGGAGCATTTGGGTGCGATCCCCTTAGCTTCTCTGCCTCCCTTGCTCTCTCTGAGGAGTGAAGGTTTAAACACCATGCTTGGTAGCCACGGGAGAAGAGCACTGCTGCCTTTTACAACAGTGATGGGATACACTGGGGGTCCCAAGACGGAAGAAGAGAGTTCTGGGTAGGAGGACGGGACAGGACCAGGGGAGGGGGCAGCGTGGGGAAGAGGAAGGTTTCTTCCGTGGTTACATAATGAGCAGTGTCCACGAGTCAAGCAATGGGAGAGGAAAGGATGCGTCGAGTTGCCATGCATGAGCTGTGCGCTTGGAGTGTGTTACATAGTTTGGAAGATACTAGCAGAGATGGCAGTTCTTGTTTGGACTAGGCTTCGCTGGAAGGACCTGTGGATACCAACTTCGTAAGGTTTATAAGATTACATGTTACGCACGTTAGGCCTCATTCACTAGTATCATTTATTCACCGGTGCACAGGGCAAATATTTACGAATAATTTCTCTGTGTCAGGCACTATTCCAGGCACTGACCGTAAGACCACCAACAAGACAGACCATGCCGCGGCTCACGCGGAGTTACATTTTGCTTCCCGGAGACAGAGAGCAAGGAAATCAATCAACCAAGAAGATGATTTCCAATAACGGTAAACCCCAAGCAGTAAGTAGCATAATGTGATGGAAAAATCAGGATGAAGTGAAAGGGAGGTTTAAGTGGGGAAATCTGGGGGGTGATAAGATGTGACGTTCATGAATGATGAAAAAAGGCCAGCTCCTTCAAATTCTGCCGTCAGATTATTCCAGACAGAAGAAACAGCAGGTGCAAAGGGCCTGGGATCAACCCTGCAGATCAGAGAAACGGAGAGATGGCTGGAGTGACAGCAGTCAAGAGACCAAAGGGCAGATCTCAGTGGCAGGAAGCTCTACATGACACAGAGCTTTGTGGGTCACGGGAATGAGCTCGGATTTTATCCAGAGAGCAATGGAAGCTGCTAGAGTTAAGTTGGGGGAGGGGTCAATTTGAAATTTACATTTATATTTGAGTTTTATACAAATTACTCTGCTCATTATGTAGAGACTGGACAGCAGATGGATAGAAGCAGGGAGACCAGTTAGATTATTGCACTGGCCAAGGTGAGAGGTGGTCGCCGGGTGGGCCCGAGTCTTTTTGGATTGAACAAGCCATTGCTTGGTTTCCATCCATGAGATCCTGCTTGGAATAGAAGTGGATGACAGGGACTTTTGTTTCATTCACCACTCTGTCGCCAGTATGTAGAACAGAGCTTGCCTACAGAAGACGCTTGTTAAATGCTGTTGAATGAATTTACGAAGAGCAAGAGGAAAGGTGCCGGGCAGAGTTCGGCAAAAAGTCAAAAGTTCTGTTTGGGACGTGATAAGTAGGAGATCCCCACCAGACGTTGAAATGGACACGTCAGGCAGGCAAGTCGGAGATGCAAGTTTTGAGCTCGGCAGCAGATGAACATCTGGGGACCCCTGACGTACGATCGCCTAGAGTCGAGACTGACCGGGTCTGCTGGTCCCTGCTGCTCTCGCCTACTTCTCTTCCTGCTCCTCTCCTAACACGAGGAGCTTCAAAGACCCGCCGGCTTTCCGTGTGTGTATCACACAGGCCCTCGTGAGTCTCTAAGTGAATCCGGCCGGTGCAGCAGCACAACCGTGGCAGTGGGACCAAAACCCAGCCGACGGAAGCGGACGCGGGCTCCTGCATTTGTTCACGCCACTGCCCCACTGACTCCTCGGTCCCTCTGCGACTCCCACCTCCCCTGGCTTCCCGATGCTCTCGGCTCCTGGCTCAGGCTCTTGAAAGAGCAAGAGGAGCTAGGGGTAATGATGACCGCTTCTTGGACCTTCTGCAGGGGTTTTCCCATGATCGGGCAACTGCCGTCCAGCGACACGCATCAGAGTGGCAGGTCAGAGGCGGTCCCCCCTCCGTCCAGCTCCAGCAGCCACGCTGGGCTCCCTGGCACTGCCGTCTGCACGGGCGGATCACACGGGCACGGTTCTCTTCCCGCCGATGCTGTTCACCTTCTGGACCTGAGCTAGCGTCTCGGTGCTAACGACCCCCAGATCTCTCCCCCTCCACCTAGCGCTTCCCATTTTCTCTCAGGTCTCCTATCTTCGGCTTGCAAAGGAAACTGAAGTTGAAGTCATCTCGTAGAAGACTCACTTCAGGAAAAAAAGAAGAAAATTAGGTCACCCACCTCGCCCTACTCTGACCACTTCCTGTGAATTTCCTCTCACCTAAGTGGCTTAGATTTAATCATGAGTTGCCGGACGTTTGTGTGGCGCGACATTCCACGTGGAGTTTATGCTTTAACAAAAGGACTCGTAAATCTTTACTTTGCAAAGCTCCTGCTACCCAAAACAGTTTACTTTATCAGAAACTGTAATGACAAAAATAATACATGCTTGTTGGAACAAGCCAAATGTTCCAAAGCTGTTCAACAGGAATTATTTATCCGAGCATTTGGCAAACACTGAATGAAGGCCTACCCTATGTCGGGCCCCCTTCTAGGAGTGAGAGTCGCAGAGGCGGACAAAGTCCTTGCTCAAGACAAAGCGCACGCTGGCCAGGAGACAGACACTAGGCATAGCAATGAGTGCAATGAAGAAAACTAAGGTGCCATCAGGGTGACAAATTACCAGGGTGGCAGCATGGGAATGGCGATTTCGAACAGGGTGTTCGAGGATGGCACTCAGGCCACACTGAACGGAGTCCTGAATGGCCGTAAGATGTATCCCTCCAAACAGTTTCGGCCAGTCACATTACTTTTAAAGTCTGTTAAATGTCCATTCAGCAAATCGCCTTTCAGAAAATTCAGCGAGAGCCAGAAGACGGAACCACCAAGCCTCAATGCCATTCTGGCTGGAATAGACCCAAGAGTCCGCTAAAATGCACTCTGGCTTTACTCCCCTTCGTCTCCGGAGGGGAGAAGCCACCCTACTTCTTGGGCTGCCCACGAAGGCCACCGAGCACTCAGGTGTGGTTTGCAGGCTTTGCGCTGAGTGGGGAAGGAAAAGCCACCCCAGCTTACTTGATTGAAAGGCAGCGCAAACGCCCACTTTGTGATGAGGACAATACAAACAGCGTGCGGCTCAGTGGGCTCATTAAGATGCTTCCCCTCTACTGACACCAAAAACAAAGCAACATTGCAGTCAAGCTGCCGCACGGGGAGTCAGAGAACAGAGCGATCGGTGCAGCCCACGCTGCCTTCTGACCCACGAATCCCTGACCTCCACTCCTGACTTTGGACCAGGGGGGCACCTGGGAAGGGGCTCCCCTCTGCTCCCGGGCTGCAGAAGGAAAAGACATTCTTATCTGTCGCTGGTTGTTTTCATTCGATTCTCGTGTGCAGACACTGGTGCGCGTTACAGACAGGAGCTAGAGTCGTTGCGGCTTCTTAGCTCCTGGTACTAATGCCCTCCAGAAATGGATGCTTCTGTTCGGTACTCACGAACGTTTTGTCAAACAAATTTATTTTAATGGTTTAATAAAAATCACAACCGTCACGTTGGGCCTCTGAAACCACAGCACGACAGGGCCGAGCCTACCCAACCTTTTGTTATCGTTCATACACAGCCTTGAGACCCTGGGAACCACTTGTCTCGAAGCTCTAGCAAATTCTTAAAGGCAAACCAAAGACAGCCTCTGTGACTTTGCAGAAGTCTTCTCCCCTGGGGAAGGCTAAATGCCACTTGTGAGGATGGAAGTTATTGATAGGCAGCCACACAAGGTTTTCAAAAACTAGGTAGCTTTCATGGAAGGTGGGAAGCATAACCAAGTCACTTTTTGCTCTTTTCCATCAACTGGAAATGTTTGTATTTGCTCTGAAATCTTCCCATTTGGGAAAAGGAACAATTTATGTTAAACAAAAATCAAGGGTGCCTGGGTGGCTCAGTCGGTTAAGCGTCTGGCTCTTGGTTTCAGCTCAGGTTATGATCTCCCGGCTTAGGAGTTCGAGACCAACATCTGGATCCGCAGACAGCTGCAGAGCCTGCTTGGGATCCTCGCTTTCTCCCTCTCTCTGCCCCTCCCCCACTTATGCACAAGTACACGCACACGCTCTCTCTCTCTCAAAAGAAATAAACGTTGCAAAAAACATTTAAAAAGAAGAAACAAAAATCAAATCAAATAAACAATACAATTTCTTAAAAATTTTTTAACACTTTTTTTTTTTTGAGAAACAGAGCACGAGTGGGGGAGGGGCAGAGAGAGGAGGAGACACAGAATCTGAAGCAGGCTCCAGGCTCTGAGTTGTCCGCACAGAGCCTAACATGGGACTCGAACCCATGAACTGTGAGATCATGATCTGAGCTGAAGTTGGATGATTAATCGACTGAGCCACCCAGGTGCCCCATACAATTTCTTAAATCAGAATTTACTACCTGAGATCCATCACCTTCCCCTACTTTCTATTTCTTTAAGCACACACTTACTTCTCAAGTTAATTTTACTTTCTTTTTTTTAAAGATAGACTTTTTAATTTAATTTAATTTTATTTTATTTTATGTTATTTTATTTTATGTTATTTTATTTTATTCATTTATTTTAAGTAATCCCGGTGCCCCACGTGGGGCTCAAACTCACAACCCTGAGATCAAGAGTCACATGCTCTACCCACCAAGCCAGCCAGGTGCCCCCAAGTTAATTTTACTTTCACAAAGTGGTCTTTTGTTGTCACTGTCGGAATTCATCCAGCTCAAGAAAAAAACTTTGAATTAATATAGGTACCAATTGAGAAAGAATGAAATAGCCCACAGTACCCACCCCCCCACCCCCAAGCTTTTCCACTAAAGAAACAGAAATCTTTATAAACCCTAGGAGTTTACCAGAATGAAAAACTGGAAGAAAAGTTGATCTATGCTGGACAGTCTATTCTTTACCCATGTTGTTGGCTTTCTGTCACACATTCACCCTGCGGTCACACCATATGCAAACCAATATGCCTTCTATAAATATGCACAATAATAATATCCGAACCTTTTGTTGCCTGTTGCTACGTTACAACCGATCGGTAAAGGGAATTTAACAACAAGGAAACTTATTTAGGAGACCCCATGTGTTAATTAATTTTGGTAAAAATAACCCTACAGGAAGAAGGTGGAAGGCAATTGTTGCGGGAAAGCAAGTACATTAAGTGGGAAACATGAAGGGAAGTGGTGAATGTGAACCAAACAAAATGACTGCTTACAAGACAGCAGATCTATTTTAAGTCTGCAGGGTTACGAAAGGACAAGTATTTTTAAACTTAATTGGATTGTCTCAAATAACTAGATTATCTACTTGAAAACTTGGGCAGAAAAGAGGGAAAGGAATAGGTTTACTTCTTTTGAAGTTAAACATGAAGGGACCAGATGGGATCTAGTGCCTCTGGGTCAAGAAGAGGTTGTAGGAGCGGAAGAACATCAGTTCAATTCTATTTATCAGCTGTGAGTGACTTTTTGTCCCTGAGCCTCAAGTGCTTCCCCTGTAAAATGGGTATGCTGATTTCCGCTCTACAGAGGGGTTGTGAGAAACAGATAATTTATGTCAAGTTTTTGGTACACTGTGATCACTCAGTGAATTATAAAAGCAACACTTCACTCCTAAAGAGGAAGAAACAGTTTCTCTGTTACTTGCCAAACAGAGATGAGCAGGATTAGACAGAAAATCAAGTTTACATGGGGGGGTGCGGTGGGGGGGGGGGGGGGGACGTCCTTGTTCACCACACACCCACGTGAAAGGCCAGAGGACCAAAAAGAAAAGTCTCCTGGTTTGGGGGCTGTCAAAGAAAACATCCAGCTAGAATGCGCCGCTTTGCAAGGGCAGAGAGGACCGTCACCATCGGAGGACTATTTTATGCTTTGTCGTTTTATTTTTTTTATTTTTTTTTTTTAAATTTTTTTTTCAACGTTTTTTATTTATTTTTGGGACAGAGAGAGACAGAGCATGAACGGGGGAGGAGCAGAGAGAGAGGGAGACACAGAATCGGAAACAGGCTCCAGGCTCCGAGCCATCAGCCCAGAGCCTGACGCGGGGCTCGAACCCAGGGACCGCGAGATCGTGACCTGGCTGAAGTCGGACACTTAGCCGACTGCGCCACCCAGGCGCCCCTGCTTTGTCGTTTTAAAAAGCATTTTCTTCCTCCACCCATATTCCGGGTATGCAAGGACTCCATTATCTCGACACTTGCCTGCCCTTGAACTCCTGAAGTTTTCTTAGGTGTAAAGTTGGTTTTGTATCATGCCATTTCGTCCAAGTCCTCCTAGGTCTTATATCTTCTGGAAAGTGCACAGGGACTGCCCACCTGCTCTTCAAGCCAGTGACATAAGTCCATTTCTGATACGCGCTGTCACTCTCGGCTCAACCCAACACCAGCTCCTGCCACATCTGTTGTCACCGTCATCGTACGACCAGTCTGATTACCTCCACTCCTAAGGGGCATTTGGACTCTACACTCTTGCAAAAATTCCCCTTCAACATTTTCAAACCAGTTTTCCAGGTATCAGATTTTGGAAGAGATAAGAACGTTCTGACGCTGACCTCATTTTTAAACATTCCCCTCTTCACCACGATGGAAACTAACCTCCGGGTTCCCAGAGTGATCAACCCACGAGACAAAAATTCGCAACTAAGTAAATAGAAAAGAAACATGGATTCAGCAAAATAATGAGGACTGTTTTACAAGGAGTACAATGATGTAAATAATCAGAATGGATTCATAAACACTGCTTTCCAGACTTTCAGAAGCTTGGTCCTGATTAATGGCCCCAAACTACTAGGATCCTTGTTATTCTGGGCATTGTTCCCTCTGACTTTTTTAAATTGATGGGCTAAAGACCCTCTGAATAATCAACAAATGATGGTGACTGAATATAATTCCCTGCCGTAATCAAACACAACTGATCATTATTGGCATATAAAATTTTAACACTAGCCTATGGGAGTTTAAAAGAACATGTTAAGGAGTCCCAAAAAGTGATACTGATTTTAAATGGAAAATCAAATTTTTATTTTTCCTCTACGGCTCACAAATATCTAAAATTTCCATATGGTTCATTCATTTTTTTCTTATATCTTGTTAATTATTGCTTCCCTTATTCTGCTCCAGTGTCATTTATTTTTTTTAATATGAAATTTATTGTCAAGTTGGTTTCCATACAACACCCAGTGCTCATCTTGTTAATTAAGAGCATTCCAAAGATGGAAAGACTTTCATGACACCCTGGATTATCTCTCAGCTACCATTGGAATATATCACCCATCATATCCATGCGATGGTCATCTATCCTTTCTTTGGATGTCCCCCATAATTAGATCTCACTTTCTTACAAAGGAACTGGAATAATTTATTGTGGATACGTAGTTCTAGTGGTATAAAAAAAAAACTTCCAGAAATGGCATCAAAACCTGTGATTCTGGGACTTTCTACACTGTTAGCCCTAGTTCTGTTTCCTGGAGTAACTTGCCACTTCTATGAAGTTTTTTGTATGAGTAAGAATTATCCAACCTTCCCTTTAATTCCCCCTTGTCATTGTCATCATCCAATGGACGAGGGCCTGGATCTTTCTGCCACTCAGCTGAGATTCTCGGCACTTGAGACTATTCCTCTTGGGTCTGGGTTCCCCATCTGTCTCTGCACTGCCATCCAGCCAGCTTTCTGTCGAGCCCTTCTCTTTCTTCCCAGCCCCATGGTCCCTGAGGCTTCAGACCGCGGAGGGATGAGGGTGTGGGGAGGAGAGAAGTGGGAGGCTGAGCAAATGAAGAAACGCACCACCCTAGGCACCCAGGACTGCCAGGGACAAAGGATCAGGGAAAGATTTCAGGGACTCTTGGTGACATGGGAAAGGGTCTCTGTGGAGGTAGGCTTGGGAATATAAAGTTCTCAAGTCTCCCAGGTAAGTCAAGGCTGCGGACCACTGCTCACGTTTGAACAGAGGACTGACCTATCCTACCTCTTCTAGATACAGCGTTCTCTTAGGGCAGAAATGCAGGTTTCACCCCATAGAAAGACATAGGACAATAAATTCAACAAATGAACTCTTGGCCTGGATGGTTTTCTCCTAAAGTTGAAGAAGACTTAACTGCCCCAGGCTTAAAAGAAGGAGATGATTAAAAACTGGAAAGCACTGGATGCCTCTTTATGAAGACAAAGAAGTCCCCAGATTGGAGCAAAACTAGAACAATGAGATGGCCAGAGGTGGGGAGATCAGCTTTGTGGCAGGCTCAATGGGAAAGGGGTTTGATAAGGACTTGGGGATTGCACTGGGCTGGCTCTGAGGCTCAGCCCGGATGTCTACTGGCTGCATGAACCCGGATGACAGGATGATGGCTTTTCACCTCTGAGCCAAACGTTGCCGATCCATCAAGTGGGATAATAATTTGACCTACGCTGCTGGGTTATTAGGAGCATGAACTATTTATTTTCCGTGTGTAGAACAATGTCTGGCTTAGCACATATGGTGGGAAATTAAGAAATGGCATGAAGTCAAATTCAAGAAACGTCAGATGTTATTATTAGCTTTCACTGTTTTGACATGACCTGATTTGTCCTTACTTGAGCCTCAACACACTGAGCTGTTAACAAAGGAATTTCTGGTTCTGGGCAAAGGCTGAGCACCATGGCTCTACCATATTTCCTTTTTAGGTGACTTCTTGAGCTTTCTGGTTGTGTCACCAGTTACCATAAAGAAATAAAGTTTTGATATTTCTCCAACGATTCTTTCTCACTTTGAAGACACTAATTTTTTTTTAATTTTTTAATGTTTATTTATTTTTGAGAGATATTATTTTGAGAGAGAGATTTATTATTATTTTTGAGAGAGAGAGAGGGAGAGGAGGGGAGGGGCAAAGAGAGAGAAGAAGACACAGAATCCGAAGCAGGCTCCAGGCTCTGAGCTGTCAGCACAGAGCCTGACACGGGGCTCAAACCTGCAAACTGCGAGATCATGAACTGAGCTAAAGTCGGACGCTTAAGCAACTGAGCCACCCAGGCGCCCCTGAAGACACCATTTTATATAACTACAATTTTTAAAAACTTGAGAACAGGTGTCATTAAAATATAAAATATAGATTCACATTTTCTGGATGGACAATTCTCATGTTCACAGGAAACACTTTAGAATCTGCACAAAATAATTAAATAGGCAATACGCAGAGTAAAAAGCCCAGGAAAATTTTTTTCAGGTATCATCATACTGTTCCTTTGGTCATTTGACAGAGAATTGAAAAACGGCAGTTACTTCTGCATAATCCAACTTGCAGAATTAAGGTTCTTTGGGGTAAGAGTGAGATCTCTCAGTGTATGGTTTTCTCCCCAAATCTAGGTTCCATTTTGAAAGACATCAGTCTTTCTTCAAGACAAATAATCGATCATACGTCTTTGTCATGGAATAGACCTTTAGGGAAAATTTCACTTGTCAATATTCAGTCAGTCCAGCTCTCAAAATGCTTCACTTTAATAGAAAGTTTTAGAATCTCATATATATTCCTGTGGAAGGACAGAGTTGTGGTTTTGACTTTGTAAGGTCTTTATTCATGACAAACTGTAAGGTAAAGAAGTCTCCATGACGGGAATCTGCAACATTGTCCCTGGTGCTCATAAATACTCCGCTGTATTGTCTGAAATGACTTATCTCAGTCCTGACTGTGGGCTCAGATTTACCGTACAGTTCATCAACTTCTCAGCATGATGGATAATGAATGTTTCATTTACATCGCTAATTGCCAAGCCATGGTTCCCGCAACCTTTAACCCGTATGCTTTATCCCATTATCACCATATGTCAATATAATTGCAGTTAAAATTCCAAATGATAAACTTTCTTCTATACAGAGGAATATTTCTCACAAAGAAATCATATGAGGGCCGCTGATAAAATGCAGGCCTATTACAGGAAATGACAAAAACTAAACCGTAAGAATGGGGAGATTCTTCTAGCTATCAACTCTATTTTTGGACAAGGACCTTTGATTTCATAGTTAGGAAAAACAATGGTATTTCCTTAAGGAGTTATCTTTGTTAGCCTCTAATTCAACAAATGCATAAAAAGACATCCCCAATGGGGTGCCATTAAACCTTCAGGCCTATCCAAAAATAAAAAATAAAATATCCAAAAATAAAAAATAAAAATAAATTAAAAAAAATAGTTAGTGATAACTATATGATCCAATTATATTTTCTATCTTTATCTGATTATTAGCCAGTAAACCAATCATAAAATAGTCCCCACCAACACTAATTAGGAACCAAACAAATTTGCAGAAAGGAGTAAAATCTATCAAAAACCAAAACTCCAGGGGTGCCCGGGCGGTTCAGTCAGTTGAATGTCTGACTCTTGATTTTGGTTCGGGTCACGATCGCTTGGTTCTTGAGATCAAGCCCCTTGTCGGGCTCTGTGTGGACAGCTCCAAGCCTACTTGAGATTCTCTTTCTCCCTCTCTCTCTGCCCCTCCTCAGTCACATGCGCACTCCCTCTTTCTCTCTCTCTCTCTCCCTCAAAAGATAAGTAAATAAAGCTTAAAAAAAAAAAAAACAAAAAACCTCCTAAACTGGAAGAAAAGTGGTGAGACCATTTGTGGGGCCGCCTGTATCTAAGATCTATTTAAAACCAAGGCACAAGGTGAGGCTACAAGAAGGGGTGTTTGTTTGTTTCTTTGTCTGTTTCCTTAGGTGTGATCTGTTGTTGGCTCAGAGACAGCCACCAAGAGCTGCAGTGGCGTTAGCTTACAGGGCCGTTGGGCGCCATCTGCAGGTGGATTTGCCAGGCCTGCGGAGACTGCACTGCAGAGCTGGGGTGCGTTTACCCCCCTGACCTCCACATTCCGCATCGCAGTAACCGATCCCGTACATCCGGCAAATGTTGATACGACATGCCTGAGATTCACCCATGACATGTTCTTCTCCCCAGTCACCGAGGCCAGTCCATCAACAAACCCTGTTAGTAATAACTCAAAAGTATGTCTTCGATTTGTCTCCTCCTGCTCCACTGTCCCCCATCCTACTTTAAGTCATTGTCTCTTCTCCCCTCATCTGTGAATTCTTACTTTCTTCCCATCGAATGCTGGCAATGTCCCCACCTCTACAGTCCTCCGATGGTTTCTATTGTAATTAGAAAAAAATCGAAACTGCTTACCGTAGCCTGGGAGGCCGTGTGTGGTCTGACCCGGCCATCTCTCCAGCCATTCCACACCGCTCTCTTCCCCATCCCCACGCTCACTGTGATCCACTCAATTCCTAACAGATGTTCTGTCACTTTCCTGAATGTGCCAATCCATTTCCTACTCTAGAGCCCTGCACTGCTATTCCTTTTGCCTACATACTTACCCCTAGTCCTCTCCTACTATAGCGTACCCTTGATATATAAACTTAAAAATTACATTTTTGGGGTGCCTGGATGACTCAGTTGATTAAGTGTCCAACTCTTGATTTCAGCTCAGGTCATGATCCCACGGTTTGTGAGTTTGAGCCCTGCATTGGGCTCTGCTCTGACGGCACAGAGCCTGCTTGGGATTCTCTCTCTCTCCCTCTCTCTTTGCCCCTCCCCTGCTCATGCTCGCTGTCTCTCTCTCTCTCTCTCTCTCTCTCCCTCACTCTCTCTCTCTCTCAAAATAAATAAACTTAAAAAAATTACATTTTCAAGGAAGCTTTACACAGCCTCCCCATCTAATGTCAGTTAGGTTATATTATTATTATTATATTTTTACAGAGCAGCACCCTGTATTTTTCTTTATAGCATTTATTTACTCTTGAAATATACATTTATTTGTGTGATTATGCAATGCCTAGCTCTCCCACTAGACCAAATGCTCCACAGGGGTAAGAACTGTGTGTATTTTATCTCCTTCTAGAATACAGGATACAGTATGGATGAAGGTGTCAGATAAAATGTCTTGGGGTAACACCTTTGACCATACTGGACTCTAATTCCCTGTAACTGAGGAATACAGCAAAGATAGGGATGTTTGGGTCAGGATACAGGTGGGCAAGATAATCAGAAGCATACAAATGGACTTTAGGGTCCATAGAGGAGAAGTAACAGAAGAACTTCCAGGAAGGGAGAGAATGAGGAAAACAATGCCCTTCACTGGCATTGAACATCCAGTATTTTTGATCATTTTAACAAGGTAGTAAAGTGAGGGGGTTAAGAGCACGACTTCTGGGGCCAGATTCTGCTTCTTCGTATCTACGCGACCTTGGGAAATTCTTATTCTCTCTGTGCTTCATTTTCTTTATTTGAAAAATGGAGATAATAATAGTACTTCTTCCCAGACTTGTCACCAGGATTAAACGAGTTAATTTTTATAAAACCCTTCTAAGAGTACTTGCCTTGTGCTAAGTTCTACAGGGGTATGTTATGTAAAAATAAAATTTTGGAGTTACAAACAGTATAATTGGGCTTGGAGATATTTCCTTCGGTTCTTCTGTTTTACTCAATTAACTGTAACGTGTATTTAGCGTCTCAATCAATAACCACGACCAATAAGCAAAGAGCCAGTCCACCCCAACTCCCAACAGCGATGCGACTCTAGGTTAATATCAATTACTATCAACTCTGACCATTGGCTGCACATTGCCTACACCGTTTCTCTGAGTAGTCAATGCACCAACGACTGCTGGACATCTGATAGCTGGGATGAGTTATGGTAGAATGAGGACCAGACCGGAAACCAGAAGTCCTGTCTTGTAACTGCAGCCTTGCTATTTATTACGTAGCTGTGCGACCTCAGCTAAGAGCTCCCTTAGCCCTCCAAATCATCCTGTATTTTCTTTGGTCTCTTTTAAAACGCCCAAAGCAGCACACATAGTAGGTATTTTATTGATTCAACAGAAGGGCACAGAGCCAGAAACAAAGTAGACACTTAAAGAACATCAGCTGCGTCTGGCTATGCCTTTCTTAACCAGCCGTCCTGTGACCTGTGGGGTCTGCTCAGACAGCTCAAGAGAATGGTGCGTGGAGGGCCCGCGAGAATAGCTTTCCAAGGGCTACCTCATTTGTTCAGTGAGAGAAGTGCTAACGTTCTGTGTGCTTGGCGAAGACACAGAGTGAGTGCTTGTGAGGCCCCAAAGCCTACGCCATCGTGTGTGGGTCCCGACCCGAGCTCAGGGTATGCCAACATCTGCCAGTTGTCACTTCAAATGGTGGCCTACGTTTCCAGGAGGGAAATGAGAGGGGCTGGTGACTTTACCAACCACATGTGTGGCACACCGGCTGAGATGGCTGATGGCAGTGCAAACAGCAGGATGAAATATAATGTCAGAATGATGTGTTTTTGCACACTCTCAGCCTCCTTAAACACCACCCCCCCCCCCGCCCCAAACACAAAAGGAAGCACAGAAATAACCATTTTATAAAGTGGCACTGAGCACCTGTTTCCTCCTCAGAAATTCTTAATGGACTGGACTTCCTCTGCTCATTTCCATGTTTCCTACTCACTGGCCTCCCAGAACGTGCCACCCATTCTCTGTGCCTGGTATCCTACGGTCTGTCTGACCCTCTTGGGTGTATCGTCACAGAGCCTGGGCTCCTTACCTTGGCTCAGTCTCTGTCCTGTGTTTGTCTTTCACTTTTGCACCTCAGGGAGAGGTATGCTGCCGCCATCTTGGGACATCAACAAGCCTTGCCCTATGCCTACCTTCTGCTTGTGGGGGGAAGGGCATTAGAACATAAGCTGATGTGTTCTTTAAAGGGTGAACAGGAGAATCGATCCCGTTTACATGACAAGGATTCAGGGTTTGAAATGCAGTCACTAAGTGAACATGACCCAAGGAGAAAGAAAAATAGGCAAGAAAATCTTGATGGTTTCACAAGACACGTAACAAACCGAGCCCTGTGTTGACCATGAGGTGGGTAAGCAGGGGAGGTGAGAACCATGGTTATAAGGTCAAGATCCTGGCCCTGCCACCTGATCTGTGCGTCCATGACCAACCGTTTCCTATTTCCTAGCCTCCATTTTCTAACCTGCAGAACAATTACATCATAATGTTTGGTCTCTCGGGCTGCACGGGTGCCGACATTCTCCATGTATGTAGACACGCAGATTTTGAATGTTTAGCGCTGAGCTCTCCACTGTGACCTTTCCACATTGACAGAATAACATTTTCCATTTGGCTCAAAGACCAAATATGTTCATCCTGTTGCCCAACATTTGGATTTTTCTTGACGTACTGGCCCAAGGCATCAAGAAGCCTCTGTAATGAGTCTCAGGACCTTCCCAGGGCTATATTCTATGGCAAATGGCATGATGATTATGGAATGAATTCTCTAATCGCTATCATCCTAAGTGCCTTTGTACACACTGAAATCCACTTTTCACTTTTATGCCCATTTTCAAGACTTGAAAATGTCATTTTACTTAATATCCACAAGATAAACTTTTTTTTTTTTTAACCTGGACTAACTCACTGCAGTTTGTGGAATTTGATTACATATTCTGTCTTCCACATCCTTATGCAAATGCTTTTAGTTTTATTTTTTTAAGTTTATATATTTATTTTGAGAGAGAGAGAAGAGACAGAGCACAAGCAGAGGAGAGGCAGAGAGAGAGAGGGAGAGAGAGAATCTCCAGCAAGCTCCACTCTATCAGTGCAGAGCCCGACTTGAAGCTCGAACTCACGAACCATGAGATCGTGACCTGAGCCGAAATCAAGGGTGGGATGCTTAACCAACTGAGCCACCCAGGGGCCCAACTTTTAGTTTTAAATAATCACCATTGGAACTGGAAAACTCTTAAGGGACACCATTGGCATTTTACAATCTGAAGACGACCGAGCCCTTTATCTCTCCCTTTTGTTTCCTTTCAGCATAAAGTTCAAATGCTTAGCCTTGCACTAAGGCTTTCCATGACTTCACCTCACCACAGCCTTTGTCATCATCATCAGCACCCCCTCAATGTGCTCAAGCAAAATCCCTCTAATTCCTAATTCCCTAGACGTGTCCATCATACATTATTTTCTCTGCCTGAGAGGCTCTTCATCTCCTAAATCTTGAATGATGTAAAGTTTTTAATAAATAGAGCATTTTACCTCATGCAAAATAGGGACACTTATGGGATTCGCTATCCCATGAAATAGCACATGCCGAAAGTGTAACTTGATTACAAAAGGTTTAGACATATTCATGGGATGCAAGAGCCACAAAGGAAATGTTTTCAGGGCTTGAGGTATTGGGCAAAGACAGAATCTTCTCTTCTCCTGTATAATACACTTCACTTTTCTCTCCATCCGTACTTCCCCAAGGGTAAAGCAGAGAAGAAGAAAGATAAAGGAAAATCACAGAGAAACAGAGAAGAGACGACTGGTTGTACAGAATCCTTCGACAATCCGGAATGGTAGCTATGATTCCCATAGTCGCCGGGCGAGTCGAACATTTGTTTTCACAACATCAAAAAAGCTTTTTACAGAATTGACGCAGTGCCAATCCCCAAAGGTAACCTCTATCCATCTCATTCAATACACAGAACTTCTCAGAATTTTAGCAAGTCCCAGTGGTCACTTATCTTAACTCTGAGATGTCTTTATCCCCTTCATTAATTGGGCGAAATAGGGCACTTTGGTGAGTCACTGTTGAGGCTCACTCTGGCAATAAAGCATTTACAAAGAGCTACTCAGGACTAGCTGGTAAGAGCTGTGTTGTAGCTGTGAGCGTGCCAGAGTGTGTGTGTCTCTCTCTGACCCATTATTGCAGATTTAAAAACAACCATGTTTTCAAATGGCACTACGAGCTGCCAATGATGTATCACCATCATATCTCATTATTCTCCACTAAATGTGATAATAATGTGATCTGTTAACATAAAAAAAGTTTGACTTCACAGAAGCAGCTGGAAATGGACAACCACAATATGCATAAATCTAACTCCTACCATCGGCTACACACTGCTTGACATATATTGTTAGAAGCACCTCGCATTTGCGAGTTCTCTTAAGCAAAATACTTGCATTAGGTCTCAGCTGGGGCTGTGCACCAGGCAGTTGGGGAAACATTCAATTCTCAGTGGAAGCCAGAATTTGAATTCTCTCATCTTTTAGGAATCATTTACTAGGTTTGGAGAGTATCCAGGCAGCTCAGGTGCTCCCACAGATATCTCTGAAGTTCCCTCCGTCTTTGCTCACTGATGGTTGGATAAATGAGGTTATCTTTAAACTGATGATTGCAGGGAAGAAAAAAAGCACGCTAAGTGAAACCAACAACAGAGATTCAAAGAAATATTAGATTTAAGCTCACAGTGGTCAAAAGAAACAAGGGTACAAAGAACTTTAAGAAATAGTCTGGGTCTCCATGAGCCACAGTCAACAGCGGTGTTCAAGTCAGGAACCTCAGTCCATCAGTTACACAAATGAGTCCAGTGTCATGAGTTTAATTCTTCTCATTCTGGCACTAGCTCCTGGCCATCTTTGGCTCCCTTCTTGACACACATTAGCTTCTAGCCTTTGCTTCCATATCTTTATCTTTACCCCCAACACAGTACTTCTAATCCTCTCTTCTCTCTGTTGCTTTGACCTTCTCCACAAGAACAACATTGACTCTCAAGTCTGTTTCCATCCCCACCATGAACCTGAGTGCCCACACCCATATTCGTTATCTCCAATAGACATTACTCATTGGCCATATTGACTTAGATGATTAGTCTTAGGGATTTAAAATTCAAAATGTTCAAAATCAAACTCATTATCTTCTATTTCTTTTTCCTCCTAGACTTGCTCCTCTGCCTTTATTACTGATTGCACTTAACAGCCTGATCCTCAATGGAGTCATGCAAATTAGAAACCCAGTGGCTCCTTGCAGTACATGCATGCGAGGTCTGAGGGGAGACATTTGCCAAAGCTGGAAAGATGACTGATTATCTATTTGGATGGAGGGAATTGCTCCTGGGCCTTCGAAGTCCTCCGGACAAGACCTGAGATGCTCCCCACCTCCTGGGGGACTCTGTACCTCCCTTCTCTACCAAAGAGTCACAGAATGTGCTACGTCTGAGAATTCCAGGCAGGAATTCATACTTTTTATTTGTCCTATTAATTTTTTTGAACTCACTGAAAATTTCCTTTTCCAAAACTACTTCCAAATCACTCTTTCTTACACTGTTTTGGCATACTACATCACTCTGATTCTTTGTTACACCTACTCTTAATCTTGTATCACCAAAGTGTTTTTGGTTTTTTTATTTGAGAGACAGTGAGAGAGAGTCAGGAGGAGGGGCAAAGGGGGGGAGAGAGAGAGAGAGAGAGACAGAGAGAGAGACAGAGAGAATCCTATGCAGCCTCCGCACTGAGCTTGGCTCTATCCCACGACCCTAGGATTATGACCTGAGCTGAAATCAAGAGTCGGACGCTCAACCAACTGAGCCACCCAAGCATCCCTCACCAAAGTGTTTTTATTCTCTTTATTTAATTATTAAATTGTGTTGTTTTATATTACTTACCTACTATTATTTCATTCTCTTACTTGCCAGTTTATTCATTTTGGTATACAATTATCCTTATGGCTGACTTAAAAATTTGATCATTTGCCATGTTTATTACTATCTTTTTGGTATGTATTTCACTTTTTCCACTTGCTAATTTCTGTTCATTCCTTTTTTGAGGTAGAAAATCCCGCACATCTCGCACTCTCACCCCCTTTTCTCCATAGCCAAAGACACTGCTTTTGTTCAGACCTTCAGCATCTCCAACCTGGCCCGTTGATGGCACCATCTTGCCCATGCCCCCCCCCCCCCCCCCCACTCCCACCCCTATCCCCCATCCTGGACTCCCCCTTTGCAGGCCAGGCTCTCAGAGCCCAGGAGAAAGCCAGGTCTAGTCACATAGTGCCCATGGCCCTTCGCAGCCCATTCTCCTGATCTATTCACCTTGGACTACAACTTTCCACTCTTCCTGTCCTCAGCAACACCAGCTTCTTGTCATCTCCAGTCACCATACTTTCTTTTTCACACGTGGCCTCACCACATTCTCTGTCTTGGATGCCTTCCACCCCCTTCTTGGCTCTTCATCCTTCCCGACTCTTCACAAGAGTCACTGGCCTCTGAAGCCATCACCAGCAGCTGAATTTCCTTGTGCCCTTACCTGATTTTATAATATTTGTGCAATAGACTGGGATAGCCTGAGAACTCACAGTGCCCCTTTCCTTGAAAGATTGTTGTCTCCTAAAGACTGGGATATCCTAAGCAATCTTTCCTTAGTTTTACTGAAGATATGAACGTCAAAATGGCATGAAGTAACCAATGTTAACTCACTAACCAGATCTGTTCCAGGAAAGAGACAAATCTCTTACTTCAGGTAGAGTTAGCACAGGTAAGGAGATTATTTTAAAATATTAAAAACATCTTGTGCACCTGACTGATAATTATTATACTGGACCTTAAACTCACAAACCACTCATTTCCCTTTTGTAAAGCTTTCTGAAGCAAAGTGCTCACATGCTTGATTATAGGGTCAGGCTTCCTGGGTTGCAAATCTCCTCTACTTACTCGTCATGTGCCCTTGGGGAAAAAAATCAGTCTTCCTTATCTGTAACATGGGGATGTTGATGACAGTGTATTGTCTCAAACAAGCATACAGCAAGTACTTAGAGCAATGCTGGGCATGATTTAAGCACTGGAGATGTGTTAGTCATTATGACTCTTCCAATTTGATGATGGTGACGTAAGCGGGGCTATTCCTGGAGATTGGAGATTGCAGGGATCTCGAATCTGATAGTAAGAAGACAGCAAAACCCACATTTGCAAGTACAGAGGATCTAGTAAGTTCCTGGCACACAGTTGACACTCAGACAGGTTTGCTTCATCTTGTGAGTCAGGATGCAAATCAAGGTCTCTATTTTGTTATAACTCTCAAAAAGAAGATGTGTATATAAGCTTCACGATGGAGTTAAAACAGCTGTCCCGATAAATAAAAAACGTTGAAAAAAAAAAATTAAAAAAAAAAGGGGCGCCTGGGTGGCGCAGTCGGTTAAGCGTCCGACTTCAGCCAGGTCACGATCTCGCGGTCCGTGAGTTCGAGCCCCGCGTCAGGCTCTGGGCTGATGGCTCGGAGCCTGGAGCCTGTTTCCGATTCTGTGTCTCCCTCTCTCTCTGCCCCTCCCCCGTTCATGCTCTGTCTCTCTCTGTCCCAAAAATAAATAAAAAACGTTGAAAAAAAAAATTTAAAAAAAAACAGCTGTCCCGATATGTCTCTCTGGGAAGAGCAAGTACAAACTCCTAAGAGCCAGTCCCTCCCGGGGGGAAGACCCAAGGAAGGGCCTACTGGAAGCGTGAGGCTTCCTCGTAATTGCCTTCCACCTACATCCTCCTATTTTCAGATGGACAATCGATATTTTTATACCTCGGTCAAAAATGTTTTCAATGCACGGTTTCAAGACAAGCCCCTTCCAACTACATTGCCATTTTGAGCCAGTATAAATAGCAGGAAACTTCACCTGGAAATAATGCCTTCCCCTTCAGTGGTTGCTACAGACTGCATGTCTGTGTGTCCACTCCCACTCCACCCCAATTCATATGTTGACACCTAATCCCCAATGTGATGGTATTAGGAGGTGGGGCCTTTGGGAACTAACTTGGTCATGAGGGTGGAGCCCTGTGAATGGCACTAGTGCCTTTATAAAAGAGACACTGGAGAGCTCCCTTACCCCTTCTGCCATGTTGGGGGGACCCAACAAGAAGAACGAAAAAGCAGGCCCTTAGGGTCCCTGGCTGGCTCAGTTGGTAAAGCATGTGATTCCTGATCTTGGGATCATGAGTTCAAGCCCCTGGGGTAGAGTTTACATAAAGGAGAAGAAAAGGAAAGAGAGAAGAGAAGAGAAGAGAAGAGAAGAGAAGAGAAGAGAAGAGAAG
>NC_064807.1:17888795-18014481 GCF_023721935.1 Panthera uncia
AGAGAAGAGAAGAGAAGAGAAGAGAAGAGAAGAGAAGAGAAGAGAAGAGGAGAGGAGAGGAGAGGAGAGGAGAGAAGACAAGAGAAGACAAGAGAAGAGAGAAAAGAATAAAAGCAGGCCCTCACCAGACATCAAATCTGTCAGTGCCTTGAACTTGGACTTCCTACCCATTAAAACTGTAAGAAATAAATTTCTGTTTTTTATAAGCCAGCCAGTCAATGGTATTCTGTTATAGCAGCCTGAATGGACTAAAAGAGTGGTGTTTTGCCTTTCACAAAAGGCTTCACGTCCATTGTCCCATCAGATCTGACGACTCTGATGGTAGCCAGAGCAATCGCTATCCTCCCCATATTATAGGAGAACAAATGGGACTCAAGGAAGTTTGGGCTTGCTGTAGTTCACAACTCTAGTAATGGTGGAGCCACAACTTGACCCTGAGACATCAAGCTTCTCATCCAGTGGGCTTTGTGCCCACAGTATCAGGGAATCGTACTCTCTCCAAATTAAAGTTTTTACTCTGGCAGGCTCCCATGAGGAGGTATCCCTTTTCAGATGGAACATGGTGAATCAGCAGCAACATTCAAAATAAAAGACTACGGAATATGCATCATCCCTTAGAAGGCCCTCTTCCACCGGGAGTCTACCCAGGAGCAGGGGAGAGAGCTCTTCAGTCAGATACCACCCGTCATCCCCAGTTTTCCTACCTGCTCATGGCTGTGAGACCTTAGCCCTGGTCCGTAAGGAGGCTTTTCTGCTTTGCCACTGAATAACATTCTGTTGCCCGGGCCTCTGCCCTTCCCTGTCCCCTCACATCTTGGAAGCCCCATCACTACAATGTCTCCTGCTCACCAGGTATGGAGAGACTGGCCAGGGGTCTTGCTGGGAGGAACTCAACTCTCTGGTGGTAAGGATGAGGTAAGGAAGCCCACAGATAAATGTGCTACCTCATGTTTACAAGGGATAGTATATATGTGGCGACCATGAACAAGGAAGGGTCAAGATCAAAGGCAACATAGATGGGGTTACTTCTTAGTAAGAAATGAATTAATGAATGAATTAGACGAAAGATTCATTGGTATTAATTAATTAATGATAATTCAAGTACAGAACACTGCAGAGTTTCTAGCTGCAACCAACCCTTAGTTGGCAATGGGGAGTCTTCAACCCAGTAAAACATCAAAAAATCTCATTAGTCACTTCTGATGTCTGGATTCTCATAGCTAAGAAGCAGGCCATGCGAAAGCTCCCAGATTCTCTCCGCCTCTTTAGATACAATTTGATGCTGTTGATATTCTTTTTTGTACCCATCAGCGGCCCACTTCCCACCCCTATTGCCAGGAAATCTGCATTTAATTCAGTTGGAATCAGTGCAGGCAGAGCAAAGAAAAAAGTCCACAGTCAGTCTTATAAAAATAAAGGGGAAAGAGGCTGTGTTTTCCCATATTCACTGAATGTGGATGCGTGTTTGCCATAAATTAGCCTGCTGAGAGAATGATGCCGAGCTTCCCATATGGCAAATATCAGATTGAGACACACAAGAAGAAATGATTTTTTTATTCTTGAATTAATTCTGTTCGGTTTCTTTGGAGTGTCATCATACCCAGCAAGCTTTCCGGAAACAACACAGTTAGAAATCCAATGAGGCTTCCAAGTACAATGGAAGATGGTTAATGACCAAACTTTTTGAAGTCAAGAACCGCACATTTGTCATTTGGAGCTCCAGTTTAAAAATCTTCTTTTACTTTCCTATTATTATTATTATTGCAAAGTAAAATATAGGGCATGGGTGTAAAGGAGACTGTCACAATCTATTAGAACAAATATTTAGAGAACCACAAATGTATGTGTCTTAGATCTAGAGATTCTTATTTCTGATGCAAAATTCCCCTTGTTCATTCCTTCATTCATTTTTAAATTTTTATTTTTGCTTTGTTGTCTTTCTGAATGAACAACTCAGGAGAGAAAGTGAAAGCGCTGCTCCCTTTTACGTCACAGGGAGACTGCTTCCTGCTTGCATGGAAAGGCCTAGAAAGGCCATACCTGGCAAAGTATGGCACGCAAAACCACAGAATTACAATGCTGGACATGTCTCCTTTCTGTATCGGTTTTCTGCTTTCCACAAGCTATGTTTGGATCATGGCTCAGACACTTAACCGCAGTGTAAGAAGTGAGCCAACCTTTACAAGCTTCTATGTCATTAGCTGCAAAATGAGATAAAAACAAAAAAAGAAAATCTACAGCCCCGTTTCCTTGCGAGGATCCAACACGATCACATGTGAAATCCCCATTGTGGTGCTGGTCACGCATCATGCATCATGGCGCAGGCACTGGGTTAAATAAATCTTTTCTCCCTTCACTTCTACCCCTTTCCTCACTCTCTCCTTCAAACAATAGGTATTTATAACCGATCTTTGGAGTCAGAGTGTCCTTGACAGCCATCGTGTCATCCTTTCATTTTGTGGCTTCTAAAATGTGTTACCCAAGGTTGGCCAGTTTGCCAGATCTGGCCAAAGGAAACCCATCCCTCCTTGGTGGTCTCGGAACGTGCTTCAGTCTATGGCATTATATAGGTAGAGCCAAATGAAGGCAAGGCCCGCCCCAGATGGTCTTTAGGCTCCAGTACATACACAAGAAGTAGGAGCTAGAGTATAGAACAGAATTTCAATACAGGAAATAGTATGCTTTTCATTCCTAGTATTTCATTTCACTTTCTGGTTTCTGGTCATTTCACTTTCAGGTCATGGGGCAGCCGCTGGTCATGGCCAACATGATGCAACTGAATGACAGAAAAAGGACTCAGGGAATAAGGAACGGGTTTAGAAGAACCCGACCAAAGAACCCGACCAAAGAACAGACAAAGAACCAGGCCCCCCCGTCTCCAGACTAGACTCGGAAGCGCTAACTGAGGGAGGGGGAAAGAATCAGACGGGGAAGGAGGAAAGCTTTGACGCTGGGACACCTTGAGAAAGATGGCGGCAGGGACCCAAGCAAGAGGAAGGGAATGCGACCGCAATGGAATGTCTCAGGGAGGTTTGGGCTCCCAGGAGCTGCACTGGCCTGTGCTCGCTTTCCCAAAGGGCGTCTGACAAAGTAGCCGAGGCAGCGTAACCATGCTCTGCACGAAGCAAGGGTAGAGGCAGTGGATTCATGGATTCGTGGAAGGCGGAGGCAGATCGGGACTGGAGCCACAAGAGGCCGCATGAGAGGACTGAGGGGCTGTGGAATTCTCCACGTGTCCCACGGTGGCAGAGTTCGGGCAGAGAGAAAGAGGCCTGATGCGTGCAAATCTAACATGCTCCTCATCATTGTTCAAAAAAAAAAAAAATGAATAATCCCTTCAGGAAAAAGTATATATTAGAGTTTAAATGCACACTTTACCCATTACTTGCAGGCTAGATACTTTTTCATAGATGTACTATAGCTATTCGTTTGGGTCCTTTGTCCATTTTTTAAAATTAGGGGCTTAGCTATCTTCTTAGTAATTTGTAAAGTTTTTTTTAAAGCTCATTTATTTATTTGGAGGAAGACAGAGACAGTATGGGTGGGGGGACGCAGAAAAAGAGGGACAGAGGGAATCCCAAGCAGGCAGGAGTTCGGACTGAGGCCACATGTCTTATCATCGGGAGGCACCCACAGGCAACGTGGTAGTTGCTTAGCCTCTGGACGTGGAACGGCCAGGCATAAAACTTAGTTCCTCCACTATTTTGGCAGAAACCACTGGACCTTGAAACAGCTGAAGATATGCCTCCGCCCACGGAGAGTTTGCGACTCAACTTGTGTAACTTACAATCCAACCTAATTTTGAGTTTGCCAATAGCCCCTGCGGAGAGACAGTGCTAAGTTCTCTGGAAGTGACGTGACCACGTTATCTCTAACTTATGGTTTCTTGGAAACAAGTGTGAGAAACAGAGTGAAGAACAGGAAAGGGCAGATGAAGGAAGGAGAGAGAAATGTGAGTATCTTGTTCATTTAAAAAATACAGACTTTTGGGGTGCCTGGCTGGCTCAGTTGGAAGAGTGTGAGATTCTTAATCTTGGGGTCATGAGTCGAAGCCCCGCTTTGGGGGTAAAGATTACTAAAAACATAAGTAAACTTAAAAAAATGCAGACTTTAAGCCCAAATGTCCATCGATGGATGCATGGATAAAGAAGATGTGGTATACATATACAATGGAGCATTACTCGGCGATCAAAAAGAATGAAATCTTGCCATTTGCAACTACGTGGATGGAACTGGAGGGTATGATGCTAAGTGAAATTAGTCAGTCAGAGAAAGACAGAAATCATATGACTTCACTCATATGAGGACTTTAAGAGACAAAACAGATGAACATAAGGGAAGGGAAGCAAAAATAATATAAAAACAGGGAGGGGGACAAAACAGAAGAGACTCTTAAATATGGAGAACAAACAGAGGGTTACTGGAGGGGTTGTGGGAGGGGGAATGAGCTAAATGGGTAAGGGGCATTAAGGAATCTACTCCTGAAATCATTTTTGCACCACATGCTAACTAATTTGGATATAAATTTTAAAAAATAAAAAATTAAATTAAAAATTAAAAAAAAGAAAACAACTTCAAAAAATACAGACTTTACACACACACACACACACACACACACACACACACACACACAAATACAGACTTTTGCTAATAGCATCCAAATATGGTACCTTTTAAAAAGTTTATTTATTTATTTTGAAAGTGAGAGAGAGAGGGGACCAGCAGAGGAGGGGCAGAGAGACAGAGGGCAGAGGATCCTAAGTGGGCTCCAGGCTGATAGCAGAGAGCCTGATGTGGGGCTCCAACCCACAAACTGAGATCATGACCTGAGCCAAAGTTGGACGCTTGACTGAGCCACCCGGGTGCCCCAAATACGGTACTTTTAATGAATCATGTATTCCATGTTCTATAACTGATCGTGAATAGATCGCATTAATTCAAAATCTCAAGATCACATATAACATTAGAGTTAAATGGCAATCAGAAATCATTGGGTATCAAATTACTCACTTCTGCCTGGACTCTCACTTTTCATATTGAGAGAGGTCCTGAAAGAAGAAGACTCAGATAGATATCAAAACCAAGGGGGGTGGGGACTTCAGCTCAAGTCATGATCCCAGAGTTCGTGAGTTCAAGCCCCACATCATGCTCTGTGCTGACAGCTCAGAGCCTGGAGCCTGCTTAGGATTCTGTGCCTCCCTCTCTCTCTCTGCCCCTCCCCTGCTCGCACTCTGCCTCTGCCTCTTTCTCTCTCTCTCAAAAATAAACATTAAAAAAAAAAAACAGAAGATTACTGGCAAACGATTGTAGGATCTTATAAATCAAAGGGAACTCACAGACTGTTACACCCTTGACTCCACAGATGCCTCGTTTTGCTTAATCCAGACTCTAATACTTAAATTAAGTTTCTGTATACTTACAAAATCTTTTTCTCTACAAAACACACATGGTAATTAATAAAATGTTGTCACATAAATTAATGAAGAAAGCATAATGCTCTTCTAACACCCACCCAAGCTATGAATCCTGCCAACTCCAAAGGAATTTTATAAATAGCCACGAAAAGTGTCAGAAGTGTCATGTAACTGACTGCCTCAGTGTCCCAAAATAAGAAACACTGTCACCAAATGGAAGGGCTGTCAAAGTAAGACTTCACTACGATGCCCCACATACGCCCTAGGATAGCGCCGAGGAGAAGCAGGAAAAGATGTGAAAGTGATAGGAAAGAAACAGGATAGACAAAGCAGGGAGGAGCCAAGGAGGCGGAACAGCATGGCGGCTTTTTGTGCGTCCCGCGTCCATGAAATACAGCCAGACCAACACTAAACCATCCTACACACCTAGAAAACCGATTGAAAGATTAACAAAACACTCTGCACAACCTGAACCACAGAATTCAGTAGGTACGTGACACGAAGAGCCGAACTTGGGAAGGAAGAAGCCCCGAAAGGTAGGGAACCCCTTATGTGGGCCGAGAGAGGGCGGAGACTGGGGCAGGGGAGAGCGTAGGGAAAAGCACCCCTCCCCAAAAGCAGCTGGAGAGAAAGTGGAAAATTGGAAAGAAACAGGCTAGGGGCGCCCGGGTGGCCCAGTTGGTTAAGCATCAGACTGTTGGTTCAGCTCAGGTCATGATCTCACAGTTCATGGGTTCGAGCCCCACGTTGGGCTCCGTACTGCCAGCTTAGAACCTGTTTGGGAGTCTCTATCTCCCTCTGTCTTTGTCCCTCCTCCGCTTGTACACACATGCATTCTCTCTCTCTCTCTCTCTCTCTCTCTCTCTCTCTCTCTCAAAATAAATAAATAAATACACTAAAATTTTTTTAAAAAAACAGGATAAAAAAGAATCTGAATGAGGAAAAGAACGAAAATTAGAAGACACCGAATCGGAGCTAGGGAAGGAGTCCAAGGCTGATGTATAAACTTGCAGCCTGCCTATCCTGTGCAATCAGAAGGCAGACCTACACTATGCTGAGCGCTGGGAATTCAAGGTAAGAGCAGGAAGACAAAATTTCCACACTCAAAGAAAGTCACAGTATGCAGGAGGGAGGCAGGTAAGCAAACCAGAAGCTTCATTACAAAGCGATAAACACTCTGGGAAAAAAATGTGAATGGAACTAGGAGCGCAAAGAGGTAAAGCTCCTGATTCTTCCCAAGCAGAGGAGGACTGAGCAGGTGCAGCGCTGAGCCTCAAGGGCTGAGGAGGACGAAAGGCAGTGGAGGTGAGCACTGTGTTCCCTGTAAAAGCACAGGCGAGGCGAGAACACAGCACCTCCCACCTCGCCTGCGGGTCACATGGCCTGGTAAGCGTGCGCAAGGGCTCTTACCGAAAAGGGTCAGATGCGCAGTGGAAATAGACTAGGAGTAGGACTTTATTCCATAGGTGACAGAGTGACGGGAAGAATTTTAAGCAGAGCAGCTATATGACCCAACTCGTAATTTAGCAAGTGAATCGGACAGATGGGAAGGGGGGGCTCGTCCCAAGAGGAGGAGGCCAGAAAGGAGGCTTTGCAATATTATCCAAAGCATGAAGAACAACCCGAACTAAGGTGGAAGTCTTGCGGATGGAATGAGGTGAGGACTTTGTGAGTCGTTAGGGAAAGGAGCTGCTAGGACCTCGTGGATGCTTGTAGAAGGTGAGGAGAGGTCTGAGATAAGGGGCAGTGAAGGGCCCAACTCGGGCCCAACTCGAAACAGATAGAGTCCCCAGCAGCGAGAAGTGGCTTCAGAGAGCAGGGGGCCTCCGGAAGGGCATCAAGGAAACAGCATGGTAAGAGGGCAGGAACCTGAGAGGACTGGAAGAAAGAACCTGATTGATCACATTTCTTCCCTGACTCAGGCCAGAGTGTCTGGAATACACTTGATGCTGGTACCCGTGCAGTCTGTTTTGTTATGAAATGGTCCTTCTGTAGGAAGAATGCCTGCTCAAAGCTAATATTTATACTTTTCTCCAGCTGTTCAGATGGCTTCCAAAATGAAACCACACACACACAAGCATTCCACAGTGTCACTCTTGAGAGAGGGATCGGGGCAGAGAGAAAGGTTTACTTTGCACTTTGACACTTGGGTACTCTTAAAATTATCTAGCTTGTATCTTATTTTTATTTTTAAAAATAGCAATAAGAGTTACCTGGCCAGAAAGAAAATATTCCTTTATTTTCTTCTTTCTATCATTCTATAGAAGGTAAAACTATATATACACTTCTACAGATACATCATACGAAAATCCACAGAATGGGGCACCTGGGTGGCTCAGTCAGCTAAGTGCCCCACTCGTGATTTGGACTCAGGTCATGCTCTCACAGTTCATGAGATTGAGCCCCGGCGGGGCTCTGTGCTGACAGTGTGGAGCCTGCTTGGGATTCTCTTTCTCTTCCTCTCTCTCTGCCCCTCCCCTGCTCGCTCGCTCGCTCTCAAAATAAACAAGGTAAAATAAAAGCAAAGTCAGAGAAAAGGAAAGAAAAAAAAAAAAGAAAAGAGAAAAAGGAAAAGAAACAAAAAGAAAAGAAAAGAAAAGAAAAGATCTAGAGAAAAACAACTAGGAAAAGAAAACACCAAACTGGCAATTACTTCTGGTTTGGGATGGAGGTGCTAGTCATATGGGAGTTCAGCTTTTTTTTTCTTTTTTGGGGGTAATGTCTACATGTTTTACAACAAAAATACAGTCATGTGCTTATTTATTGCTATTCAAGAGAAACACAGCTAGATAATTAACATTTGTTTGAATTGTTTCCCCCAAGTCTGGATACTCAGAAGTTATATGGGCCAATCTACATGCTCTTTTATTTAATAACACTACTCTATCATTTATGGAAGTGAAATGCGGCTCTCTATGCAAATGTCAAGGTTTTATTTACATTTGTCTCATTCATAGAAGATCTGAAATTTCCCCAGATACATAGGCTCACGAGGGGCCCAGCCACTGACAGGTAAAAAGGCAGCAATAATTCCTGACTACGTAAAACTGCCTGAGCTTTCCCTGGGGTGGGATGATTTCCCAGACCCTGTGATAGTTCTGGCACCATCTCTGGAACAGGAGAGAGAAGGAGGCGGTATATCATCTGATGTTTTAAATAGAAATCCTGAGATATTTCATACATACACAAGCAGACACCCTTAGCTACCTTTTTGGTTGCATCTCACTCTTTTTTTTTTTTTTTTTGCTTTGAGTCTTGCTTCCTTGTGTGTTTTTATGGATTTCGCCCATCTGATAAACATGTAGGCTGACAGGTGCCTCAGAAGGAGATGACTTTCCTCCTCTACTCCGTACAGAACAACGCAGAGCTGAATTTCTTGACCTGCAATGTAACGACCGCATTTTTAAGATTTTTTTTAAAAAAAAACCCGCATCGCATTAAATTCGCATCTGAATCATGTTTACGTGTACAGTTCAGTGGCATTAGGTATATTCGTACTGTTGTGCAAAACAAAAGTTCTCTAGAACTTTTTCATCTCGCAAAGTAAAGCGCTATGCTCATTTAGACTGATTCTTCTTTTCCCCCCTCCTCCCAGGCCCCGGTAACCACCATTCTGGGAATCGGACCACTCGAGGCACCTCTTAGCAGTGGAATCATACAGCATTTGTCTGTTTGTGACTGGCTTATTTCACTCAGCGTAATGTCCTCCGGGTTCGTCCGTCTTGAGGCAGGTGTCAGAATTTCCTGTGTTTTTAAAGCTGTAAAGTATGCCAGTGTACCTATATGTCAGTTTTGCTCATCTATTCATCCGTCAATGGACACAGGTCACAGGGATACAGGATACAGATGGGTACACGTCTTGGCTACTGTGAACAGTGCCGCTATGAACATGGGATAACAACTGCATATTTTAAAATATGACGTGCTGCCCAGGAAGAGAAAAGCTAAAGATGAAGCATTGGAATGTTCTCAGGGTCCTACACCAGAGCACCTTAAACAGCCACGGAAAGCTCCGGGCACCCTGTTTTTCTCTACTATCATGAAAGCATCCTTATTATTTTTTTAATTTTGTAACATTGATTTTTTTTTTTTTTTTTTTTTTGAGAGAGAGACAGAGTGTGAGCAGGGTAGGAGAGAGAGAGGGAGAGACAGAATGAGAAGCAGGCTCCAGGCTCTGAGCCATCAGCACAGAGCCCGACGTGGGGCTGGAATTCACAAACTGTGAGATCATGACCTGGGACGAAGTCGGACACTTAACCGACTGAGCCACCCAGGCGCCCCTAGAGCATCCTTAAACGCACAACTAGACCAACCACCTAGGAGGAGGAGGTTTCTGTAATAAATGCTACAAAATCTTTCTTTCCTTGGATTCAACTTTCCCTGACTCTTTTTCATAGTGGAAATAGTAAGACCCAAAAGGCCAAGATCAGGAGAGGCTCCGAGGAAAAAGGGACCTAACCCACTGTCCTGGCTGCTGCTAACTTTGGCAAAAGAACCAGGGTCACATGAGATCCAATCCAGGTCAGTAGGGAAGAAGACTTCATACGCTGGACAATGATATTAAAATTTAGGATCAGTGACTCTCAACGAACGTGCCGGGAGCGAGCCATAAGTGTGCTCCCAAATTTTGATCAGTAAAATGTATTTTTGCCACAACTGAACATGCAGATTGTTACTATGGAGCCTTAATGGAATACTTAACAGGGAAAGATATGAGATTCCGAGCAGGGCAGGGAGGGGATTAATAATTTGTTCTAAGTGAAACGTAGGAGGGGCCATGCTGGACTTGGAGTAAGAGCGTGTGTGTATCAGAACATTATGGAACTCTGACCCATGAGCTCGGTAAGCCCGGGTGATCAGGGCAGTCAAAGCTCTGCTCTAACTAGAAGGACAAACAAGAGAATTGTGTGATCACTGTGGTTACCTTTACAGAGACCATAAACTCTGCTTTGTTTAGTAGCAGTTGTGTTAAAGTCAATACTGACATGCTTGTTTATAATTTATTTATACCCAAATGTGGCATGCACAAAACACATTCCTGCCCAAGTGCCTGTTTTCTTTAAGTGTCTCCTATGTGGCAAATAACTTGGAAGGTGCAGCAGCAGTGGCCGAGAGACCAAAGACTCACAGATGAGAATCCCAGCCTCTCTCTTCCTTTCTGTGAGAGACAGGATTGACAGTTTATTAGGAAATAGCAAAGCAGGACGCAAATGAAGTTATTTTTTCACTGTCATTTACGAGTGTTATCATTTTCAATTAAAGATATCCAACTTGGGGCGCCTGGGTGGCTCAGTCAGTTAAGCGTCTGACGTCAGCTCAGGTTACAATCTCCTGGTTCCTGGGTTCGAGCCCCGCGTCTGGCTCTGTGCTGACAGCTCAGAGCCTGGAGCCTGCTCCGGATTCTGTGTCTCCCTCTCTCTCTCTCCGCCCCTCCCCTGCTTGCACTCTGTCTCTCTCTCAAAAATATTCAAAAAAAATTTTTTATATCCAAATTAATTTTCCAAGCCTTTTTTTCCTCTTTCATTGTCACCCCAAAGTGCTGGTGCCAGTTTGGCAATGGATTGCTAACCTCTGTGAGGTTAGATAACTTCTATATCAGTTAATGTGCTAGAAAAGGAGGACACCGCCCCTGAGTCTTTTGAACACAGAACGCAGTGAGCCTCGGCTCCTCTGTTCCATCCACCTGGATTGACAGAGGACCAAAGGCAATTTTCGTCTACTTAAGGTCACTGATAAATGTTGGGCTGTGCGCCTACGTTGTCAAGGAGTGGAAACAACCACTGAATCACATGTGAATAAATTACAAACTATCCTTTACACTTGCCATTTTCCTGAATACACCTCCTGCTGTGGAAGCCCGTGCCCCATAAACATCTTCAGTAAAGCAGTGATAAAAGCAAGAATAACAACCCTCAAATGATGCGTTGATCAAATTTAGAGAAGTCAAAATAAGCAGCATTTCCTTACCAGTTAAATGCAAAGGTTACACACACATGCTCACCAACTGCCTCACCCCTTGTATTAGGTTATGTAAAACATTTGCGTTCAGAAACAAATAGGAGTGAAAGCCACCACCAAGGTCTAATAGTTGTCTAATAAATATTTTAATTGAATGATATTTCTAAATATGACCGTACTGCATTGAGACTGCTTGGGAAGGAAATATGGGCTACGTGTAATCCAGAAAGCGTTTGCCTTTTTTGAGAATGGTAGACTCCAATAAAATTGATTAGCAGAAAAGAATATTAGAATATACTTGTGCCACAGTCTATGTGTGGAATATGAAATAGAGAAAATTGAGCATGGATGGATGCAACCATTCACTACCACGTGGCAGGTTTTCAATGAAAAGCAGTAAAAATTAACTGCCATCACTGTGTAATTTCCTAAAATGGTCATTTGTTTAATAAGAGCTATTTCTGGGGTGCCTGGGTGGCTCAGTCGGTTAAGCGTCCGACTTCGGCTCTGGCCACGATCTCTCGGTTTGTGAGTTCGAGCCCCGCGTCGGGCTCTGTGCTGATAGCTCAGAGCCTAGAGCCTGCTTCGGATTCTGTGTCTCCTTCTCTCTCTGCCCCTCCCCCACTTGTGCTCTGTCTCTCTCTGCCTATCAAAAATAAATAAATGTAAAAGGAATTTTAAAAAAATAAGAGCTATTTCTATGGGACAAACATTAAAGCTATTCTTATGAGATGAGTTAACTATATTTGAAAATGGTAACAAGACCATTTGGAATCACTCCGGCATCGACTCGAAAGAAGACCGTATCTATCTCTAAAGCGTCAGCAGATCATAATTTGTTAATTTCCATTTGCCATTGTAAAAAGTACAATTTCCAACTTACTGTAAAAAGAGAAAATCTAAAGGCAAACTCGTACAGTGATGACCTTGTGGATGCAATGATACATACGATCAAAGCGTTTGATATGCTACAGACTATTTCCTGCCACTTTCCGTCTGTAACTGGGAACACGGTGAAAGTAACTCAAGAAGAGGGCAAAGCAGCTAAACCCGTTGCTTAGCTGGAGCCATCAATACTGCATGGAGACGATGTTCAGAATCTGACCTAGGGCATCAATAAAACAACCAAGACGTGGACTCTTTCAACGGGGCGTAAGCGCTATGTCATTAATCGAGCTTGGATTGTAACAGTCTACTCGGATAAGGTGACAAATTAACCATATGGCTACCTCATAGATGACAGAACTAAAATATATTAAACTCTGTGGGGTAAATATACCCACAGGCAAGTCTAATATACTGACATTTTTAATACTAATTGAAGCTGATTGATTTACGTATTCTACGTTTTCAACTCTCTAAAATGATGTATTTAATGTTTTATTTTTAAACACAATTAAAAAATAATATATAAATATATACATACTGCAAATGTAATACAGATAACAAATTCATTTAAGCCCATTTATGCACATTAGTAACACACCATGTGGCAGAAAGACTAGGACTACAAGAAGACCCCTTGGCGATTTATTTTATATTAAATCCCTAATGGCCTCTCCTTATCTTTGCAAAAATATGCACGGAAGTCCAGACTATGCAGCCATTGAAATGAATGGTTATTTATTTGCTAAACGAGAACCCTATGTTTAATGTTCCTTAGACATAAGGTAGTCTGGAAAAGTCGCATTTCTACAGCTCCATACATCATTTATTTTACATACCCTAACTTCTCACAACAGGCAGCGGAAAAATATCGCTGAACAGCACTGTAAGTTGCTGAGATTTTTGTTTCCGATTCCATTACTGGAAGATTAAATGTTAACATGTTTACTTGCTTTCTTAGCAACAAAAACAAATTCATGTACCATGTTGGTGCCCAACACATACATGAATATAAAAATGGAAGAAAGTTTGCAAATATCCCAAACTGAAATCAAACAATGGATGAATACTCAAAGTACAAACCTATACATAAATCTTCATTAAATGCAAAAAAAAAAAAAAAAAAAAAAAAGAAAGAAAGAAAGCTTCATGTACACTAAATTTGTCTGCCAAAAAAAAAAAAAAAGTATCAATAATTGGGAAGTTCCATCAGGGTGTTCCTACTCTTGCAAAGAAGAAAGCTTTTTTCCCCCTTTATATCTTGGTCCTGGACATGTTACCTTTTAATTTTCATGCTGACGCCAACACGCTCTCCTGTCAAGTATGGTTCAGTTTTAAATCATTTCACTTCGGGTTCCTACAGCCAAAACGTTGTAAGCCCAGGGAGATCCTTAGGAGACAGGCACTTAAGCAAAAACACATTGTTTGCTCCCTCTCTCACTGACTTCTCCATTTGGCTTCCAACAGATTCTCACGTAGAAAAAATTGAGACGGTTTTTAAGAAGAAGGACTTCACAAAGGAACGAAGACCTGGCAGGAGGAATTCAAGGAAGGAGCGACGGAACCACCACCCCCCTTATCTCAGAGAAAACCGTAGTTCATGTTTCTCGACGGGTATGTACAGATATGTACAATAAGCAGGACTCACAAGGGGCTAATCACGCGGGCCAATTCTTGCCCCGATCCTACGTAAAACATCAGGCAACCCTCCTGGTTTTTCTGGACAAGTTTTTGTTACTCTCAGGTAGCAAAGCTTCTCGGGCATTTCAATTCACAGGAAGTAGCCTCAGTTTAGTAGTCTGGCAGAATTGCCGACTTTTACGGAGTTAAGCTTCTCCCCTCCCCCAGGGAGTCCCACTGCTGGTGGGATGCACTGTATGATCTCCTCTTCCTTCTTTCCCCATCCACCCCCTCTGCTCCTCATTCATTTTGCGAACTGTCGCTCTGGACCCTTTTTGAGTTGGAGACTAGGAAGCCAGATGAGGTAGGAGAAGCAGAAAAACTGTCACCTGAGGGGCGCCTGGGTGGCTCAGTCAGTTGAGCGTCTGACTTCAGCTCAGGTCATGATCTCATGGTTGGGGAGTTCGGGCCCCGCATGGGGCTCGCTGCTGTCAGCACCGAGCCCACTTCAGGTTTCTGTCCCTTCCCTGCGTGCACTCCCTTTCTCCCCCAAATTAATAAATCTTTAAAAAAATGGTCGCTTGATTATTATGTGATGGCATATCTGTCTACTAGCTTCCTGTTCCTCACAGGTGGGTCACCTTCCTGGGCTCCCTGTGGACTGGCAGATCCCTCGTATCCTGGACAGTTGAACTCCGTACTTATTCCTCACTTCCCCAGCCCCGAGGAAGCTGGCTCTGCTCTTAGCTTCTCCCAGCCGAGATCTGCCTTTCTTCCCTTCAAGTCAGCCCTCTTGGGCAGGATCTATTAAAACCTGCATGCTGGCTGTCTCTTGCAGGTGGCTCAGAACTGGCCCACATAACCATCCTGCATCTGCTTTACTCCAACAGTTTTCTCAGGGTGAGGGCTGCTCCCTGCAGCCACCTGTTCTAGATCTTACTGCCAACGTAGCCAGCTCCGCATATTTCTCACCCTTCCCATTTTCTAGGCACGAGTGAAACATACGCCCAAACACAGTGTCCCCCAAATTGAAAGGGGCACATAGGAGTCTCTCTGAGGAGACCTTCCCGAACCTATTGCCCCAGCTTGAGGTGAGGGATCGATGCCCCTTCACTCGCAGTCATATGGGACACGGACATCTCAAAACGTGTTCTCTCTTCTGTTTCCAAATTTCAATCCTCTGATTACGTCTAAGATAGTGAGAATAGCTTGAAAACATTATCATTAGGCTTCCTCCACTTCCTTTGAAAATTTTGTGTCACGGCCTCTCACATCACCTTGGGGAGAGTTCTGTACGGCCTTGGGGCTTCAGCTGAACTTCCTGCAAGCTGTCTTCCTTGTGTCCCTGCAGAGCACATCTCCACCCTCCTCCGTCCTGCCTGCCACATAGTGACTTTATAGACAACATCAAGAGCCTCTTGCAGCCTCTGGTTTTCTGTTGGTTTCAGCCAATAGAAAACCCCAACAGGTGCTGAGATGGGGGAAAAAAAGAGTGAGGGCAGAGTGTTGGTTCCTCCATTTCCCTTTGTTTGGGGTCACCTTGAACCTGGCCACCCCTTGACCAAAGACTCTTCGTGAGGTGACCCTCTCTTTTCAGCCTTCCCCTTCCAGGGTCTGGAAATCTTCTCTCTTCCCTTTAGGCTTAGGGTGGCAACCTCTGGGATACTATAATTTCATATTACTATGAATTCTTGAAAATTCAAAGTAAATCTTTATAAACGTTTTTAAAATATCTCACAAAAATATCCTTATTACTGAAGACCTTTAAGCCTGCAAGGAGAATACTGAAGCCATCGACCCCTGGTCCCATCCTAGAAGGCAATCAAAAAGCAAGAACTTTATTCCATCTCTGTCCTCTTTCAGTGTTGTTCAGCAATGGGACTCTTCTAATGAGTCACTTTCTAATGTGACTCTTAAGAACACTTGATAGGATGGTCTTCATCTAAATAAAATACAAGACAACTACAACTATGACAAAGTTTGCAAATACTTAAGACTCCTGTTTGGAGGTTCCGGTAGATTTTTTTTTTTAAGATTTTTTTTTAACGTTTATTTATTTTTTGAGAGACAGAGCATGAGCAGGGGAGGGTCAGAGAGAGAGGGAGACACAGAATCCGAAGCAGGCTCCAGGCTCTGAGCTGTCAGCACAGAGCCCAACGCGGGCCTTGAACCCACGAGCAGTGAGATCATGACCTGAGCCGAGGTCGGACGTTTAACCGACTGAGCCACCTAGGCGCCCCGGTTCTGGTAGATTTGATGTGGCCCCAGATTATTTCTAGTTCCTCCCAGCTGGAGGTGCAGTCTCCTTCCTCACTCTTTTTCTGGGCTGGCCCCATGACTTGTTTTGACCAAGAGCATGTAGTTTGACCTGGTGGGACTTGAGAGTCCCCAAAATTCTTGCTTCTGCCATTTTGAAGGTCTCTGTTTTCAAGCGAAGAAGCCTGGCATGAAAGACCACATATAAAGAGAGACTCAGCTACCCAGCCATCCACTCCACAACCTTCTCAGCTGAGGCCCCGTCCGTGTGAGAGAGACCACCTTAGATTAACCAGCCCCCGGCAGAGCCATGAGCTGACTGTGGCTGCATGAGTGAGCTCAGGCTAGACCTGTAGAATCACAAGAAACACTAAACTGTTATTTTGAAGCCACTAAGTTTTGGGGAAGCACAGCCTTTCCTATCTTTCATATCAGAATGTATCTCTCGTGCTTGATGAGAGATAACAATGATGATGATAACAATAAACTTATTCTTCTGTGACCCAACAGAGAACAACTGGGAAAGAATAAGGGCTTTGGAATCAGAGGTCCTTGGATCGGAATGCCTACCCTGTGGCTTGAGGTAGTTTATTTTCCCTCTGTGAGTCTCAGTTTGTCCACCTGTAAAATAGATACATAATAACTGCCTGTGTCATGAGGAAGGTTTCAGAATTTTAAAAGATAACTAACATAAAGCACCTATCACAGCACTCAGTGAACACCGGTTCCCTTCCTCAGTATCTGTGCATATGCATGCAAAAGTTGGGACCTGAATCAAATGGCTCTTAGCCAGTGGAACTCAGAGTAGGTCCCTGGGCCAGCAGCATCAGCATCCCGAGGGACTTATTAGAAATATAAATTTTTAAGTTCCGCCCCAGAGCTACTGAGCCAGAAACTCCCGTGTCCTATATTGGCCCATTAAACCAATTAGAATCGCCAATCTTTCATAAGCTTAGGGAAGGCCAAAACCCCTATATTGCAATATCTAGTCCACATTTCAGCTACATAGCAGCTGCTCAATAAATGTTTGAGGGCAAATGACTATGTTGATGAATGCTTAAACAGGTGACAAAACGAGTGTGTGCATTCAAGCCCTCCTTCAACCCTGTTGTGCCAAGGGCACGTCACCTGATCTGACGGCTGCGAGGCTGAGCTAGTGATGTTAATGACTGCAGTATAAGATGGGAACCTCGTTGTTTGGGCTCCATGGATGGGTAGGGACTGACACGGGTGGGGAGGTACAGAATGACTGTTGCGCTTTTGAGATAAAAGAAAGTACTTTCAAAGGCCGGAACAGATGTACTTGGCATGGGTATTTGACCAGAAACTGACAATTAGATTTCATAATGGTATCAGGAAAAGAACCCTACTCTAAAATGCTGGAAGGCAACACATGGCCACAAATACCTAATGTCATGAGCTACTTTTTCTGGAAGAGTCTATTACAACCCATTTATAAGCTGGAAATAAGGACAGACCTATCTTAGAGACTCGTCATAGACATTCAATGAGACAGTGACAATAAAATGTATGGTACATGGTAAACATTCAACAAATCTTGGCTACTATATTGATTTGTTTTAACTTGACTTATTCAAGGTGAAGACTAGCCCCGCACTAGGAATACAATGAGCATTAAATTATTCTTTTGATGGAATACAAGACAACAATAAATTACCAAAGCCTAGGTCTAGCACCTTCTCTGTTTTCCTTTTCCCACCACTAGGCGACACCACTGACCTGTCATAACCCATTCGCCTCCACTAGCCTTCAACACGGCCAACCTTAGCAATCACTGTGGATTAAGGAACAACAACAAAAAGGTATCTATTCTAGAAAGTAACTG
Source organism: Panthera uncia (assembly GCF_023721935.1). NCBI lineage: Eukaryota > Metazoa > Chordata > Mammalia > Carnivora > Felidae > Panthera > Panthera uncia. The sequence goes on from NC_064807.1 coordinate 17,906,775, forward strand.
TCCTAAATTATTCCTTTGTTTGAGTCTCCTTATTTCTCTGAATTGCCACTGGCTATTTGGCATAAATTTATTATTTCATTTCAGTGTGTGCTAAAAAAGAGTCCTTGTTACTCAGGGAACCAATTCAGCATTTACCTATAGGGACAAGAAAGGGGCATTCATACAACCCCGCTCCACCGTCTCTCTCTGTAGAGGTTTCTTCTGTCACAAGAAAAAGGAACAATTTTCCTTTAGCCTCACAGCCTGCTTCTCTATGACAAGTTGATACAATGCAGTAATTAACCATTAAAATATTGCATATGATTCACAGGAGTGTTACAGACAAACTAATTTAAACCAAGGGCAGGTCTCCAAATCAGCAAAATAACTCTGAAAGCAGGAGAGAGAGAGAAAATAAACAAGAGAAAAGGTAAGCAACAGCTGCTATTAAAAGTAACGCCAGGCAGCTAAAACTGGCCTGAATGCATTCCTAAAAATGTAATTAGCCAAATCCTTCTAGAAATTAAACCATCAAAATGACATTATAGTACACTTAAAAAATGTATTTACAGAGTGAAAGAGCAGTCATTCTAGCGTATCGCTATGTCCTGAGGGTTTCGGTTCGCATAAAGAAAGATGCAGAAGAGAATCCGATATCGTGGCATGAAGAAAGTTCAAATTGTCACAGATATATTTTGTGAAATGCTGATTCTTAAGTCCCTCAGCCGTGCGGAAGGGGAGGAAGAATTCACTTCATAAGCTGTTTTGTGGTTTCTTTGTCATCTTATGGGAAGATTAAAGTGAACAGAACCGATGTCTACCTGTTAGCTTCGCAACTACCGACATTTCTGGAAGGGCAATAACCAGAGAGGTGTCGAATTCTCCCAAATTCCTGGAGCTCACTTCTCAGCACGATGGGCATTAATACCCGGGTTCCTTCACAAGGCAAGGGGCAACTGACCTCCTCCTACAAAAGGATCTCAATAAGACAGGACTGCCTGCTGATGACTGTTGAAGAAGTGGACAATTTGTAATTATATGAGATGCAGTGACACGTGAATTCATTCGAAATGCCTCCCGATAATATGCCCATTTCCCTGAAGGTGAATGCGAATTTAAGTGACAGATCCCCAGATAAAGTCACAGAAGTACCGGAAACGCAGCATGCAAATGAGAGCCGGAGGCATTTTGATGACCTTTCTTATTGGCTTTTGAATGACAAATATGCATTAGGAAGTTCCTGGAAGGAAGTTTGGTCATACTCAGGCAGAAGTGGCAGTGAGGAGGGGAGCAGGGTTGCTGAGGAGCAGACAGACGGACATGTGGAAAAGGGGGAGGTGTGCAAAACCTACTAAGAAAAGGCAAGGTGGAGAGTGATGCGGTGATATGGACCATCCATGGCGTGGTCCAAAGAGGGTTACAGAATTCACTCACACAGCCTGTGGTTGTCGAAGCTTGGGAGGAAAATGCCAACAATGTGTAGCTGGAGAGACTGAGCTCTGGGTCTCCAGCTGAAGAGAAGACAGCAGGGAGGGGGAAGACAAGGCATCCAAGGCTGCCAAGAGTCTGAGTCCCCAGAATGCATGGTGACCGGCAAGGAAAGGTGGGGTGGCTGTGATGTTCTGTGTCCAGACAGCAAAGGCCTCAAAGACTAATTATTCGATGTTGTTCAGTATGATACACATGACCTGTTATCTCAGGCTGCTGGGTGGCCCCGCCTACTCTTAATCTATGCTAACATGATTAGCTGTCGGAAATACACCACCATTGGCCAAAATGCATGAAACCAGATGAGTAAGTTATGAATCATAAATGAAGGTCCTACTCTCCCTTGATTTATAAAAAGTCCGGGACTGAATGACACAGCCTTGGATACCAAAAGCAATTGCCTCCTTAAGTGGCCTTCAAAGATAGCCACCTTCAAATTTCTTCCCTCTCTATAAGCACATGCTACTCCTCACATCAAGAATTGGGGTCTAGGGGTGCCTGGGTGGCTCAGTCGGTTAAGCGTCCGACTCTTCGTTTCAGCTCAGATCATGATCTCACAGTTTCATGAGTTCGAGCCCCACATCAGGCTCAGCACTGGCTTCATGGAGCCTGCTGGCGATTTCTTCTCTTTCTCTCTCAGCCCCTCCCCCACTGGCACCGTCTCTATCTCTCTCAAAATAAACAAACTTAAAAAAAAAAGAATTGGGGTCTAATTCTCACTGATGTTCTGAAACTGACTTGTACAGGTTAGTGACAGACAAGTACAAAAGCTGGGGGAAATCTGAAAACTCACCATTTGCAAATTAAACACAGCCATTACAAAACTTCAATTACATATTTTACGTTAAGTTGTATCAAAAATAGAAGTCAGAATCTGAAACACACTCTTTCATAATTATTTTATTATCTGTTACTATTATCTGTGCTCTTTAGATTATATCTATAGTAGCTGCATGGTAAAAATGCTATTATAATGGCATGCTTCTGCACATCTCTTCCCCATTTGTTTTGTGTGACAAATAAAATTATAATATATTTAAAGTCTACAATTTAATGACTTGATATGTGTATGTATTTGATATAATATACTTAAAGTCTGCAATTCGACGATGGGTATGTATGAGAAAGGATTCCCACAATGAAATGAATTAGTACATACATTCATCACCTCACGTAGGTACATTTTTATCTTTTTCCTTTTTTTCTCTTGGTGAGAACATTCACGATCTACTCTCTTTGCAAATTCCAATTATACAATAACGTATTACCAACTATTCCCAATTCTGTTTTGATAATATCATATTCGTACTTCCAAATTAGCCATAGTAGGAATTTACACTACAGAAATTGGCCAACACTACAAGTCAAAGGTTGTTGTTTTTTTTTTTTAATTGTTGTATTGCTTATCTATAGCAGGTTAGGAAACTACAGTCCACAGACCCAAAGCAGCTCACTGACTGTTTTTGTATGGCCCATGAGCTAAACATTTTCTTTTTTAAACATTTTTTTAATGTTTTTATTTATTTTTGAGAGAGACAGAGACAGAGACAGAGACAGAGCATGAGTGGGGAAGGGGCAGAGAGAGAGGGAGACACAGAATCGGAAGCAGGCTCCAGGCTCCGAGCGGTGAGCACAGAGCCCAACGCAGGGCTCGAACCCATGAGCTGTGAGATCATGACCTGAGCCGAAGTCGGACGCTCAACCGACTGAGCCACCCAGGCGCCCCTAAACATTTTCAAATAGCTGCTATTTAAGTTCCTGTATACTATCCTCAATCTTGCATCTTAGACTACAAAGTCTAAATTATTTCCCACCTGGATCTCTATGGGAATAATTTGCCAGGTCTGGACTTAAGAAAGTTATAGAGAAGAAGTTAATAATTCAAGTTAAACTTCCAAGCGTGTTGTGTCTCTAGCCATCACACTGTGAACAGCATGTGCACAAAACCATGCTGTTGTTGACAAACAGGTGGAGTTCGGACAAAAGTCTTTGTGGTATCATTGTCTTGTTAGGGAAAACAAAAATATCAACTGTATTCTTGTTTGAAACTAGAGCTGTGCATCATCTGCAATGTACAAGTTGCACAAAAATTAACTAATTCATTCATATGAGATTTAATCGGCTGTATGATTATTTATGAAAAAAGGGTTTTTAGAAATTGTGTGCTATATATTCTTTATATCAGTAATGTGTGTGTGTGTGTGTGTGTGTGTGTGTGTATGTGTGTGCACACCTATATATTTTTTCCAGACATTTACCAGCATACTGCTAATTTCCCATGTCATCAGTCTGGGCTGATCTCTGAGACTTGCATGAACAATCGAAAATGATGGAAGTCACATTCTGAGACACTTCACGTTAGGCCACAAGAATGGCAGCTGCTGCCCGAGTCTCTCAGAAAGCTCGCTCTTGTGGGGCGCCTGGGTGGCTCAGTGGGTTGAGCGCCTGACTTCGGCTCAAGTCATGATCTCGCGGTTCGCGAGTTCGAGCCCCGCATCGGGCTCTGTGCTGACAGCTCGGAGCCTGGAGCCTGCTTCGGATTCTGTGTCTCCCTCTCTTTGTTCCTCCCCCCTTCCCATTCTGTCTCTCTCTCTCTCTCTCTCTCTCTCTCTCAAAAATAAACATTAAAAAAAAAAAAGCTCGCTCTTGTGATTGTCTCTCTTGGAACCTACGTGTCACGCTGGATGAAACTCAAGCCAGGTGACAGTCACAACTGAGCTCACAGTGAACCGCCACCTGACTGTTAACTGCCATGAGAAATTTTGAGCAAGCACCGTCCAGCTGAACTCGATAAACCCATAGAATATGAGAAATTCTAACTCCTATAACATCCACGTTCTGGGAATGGCTTGCTACACAGCAGCACATGACTGGAATATGGTTTCGCTCTGGGGAGGAGGCAGTGAGGGGGCAGCTAATTGGACCCGACACATCATGATCTCAGGAATCCTGGCTCGGGGGACTGCAGCCCTGTTTTGTTCTGAGCTCTTGGTTCAGAAGCAAGTACAAGGACATGTTTGACGGGGGGGGGGGGGGGCTTGAAAACAAAATGTAACAGAAAGGGGGGAATGGTAACGAATAACACACATCCACCTTTGCTTATGAATCGGAATCACCTAATGCCATCCTCCACTAGAGATGCAAGTGAAACACCCTCGAGCACTGACTCTACCTTGTTCTTTCGCTACCAGTCAACCCCACCCGGGCTTCCCGGACCGGTGCGCGGCTCCTTCCGCAGCCTGCTTGCTTGCTTTCTGCACCAAGTCAAATAACCATTTTTGAGGCCAGCATCGCGTAAATTCCCCTCCCCGCCCCAGCCTCGTTGCATCCTCTCTCATTATCTCATTCCCACTGCACGGCCGCCTAGGGAAGTCCGTGGGAATTTCTGAGCCCGGAGGAGAGGTTTACGCCCGGGGAAGGCTCTGTGTTTTCTCTAGCCCCCTTCCCGTCTCCTCCACGTAAACGCGTTTTTATCAGGATTACAGGAGAGAAGGACAGAGGCCCAGGGCACTACCCTATGCCAAGAAAAGCACAAAGCACAATGAGCAACTTTACAGTCTTTAAACTCCGGATCACCATCTATCTCATTCCTGCGGCAAAATGGTAGCTAGAAAAGCTGTGTTGAGGTATTTTGTGCAAGGTAGGGAAATAAATGCACAGAAGTCGGGCTAGATGGGCCAAGTTCTGTGAATCCATATGTGAAGTCCATCTGAAATCGGCCAATCGGTAAAACAGAGAAAAGTTGTCAACAAACACCAACTTAGCTCCAACTTAACTCAAGCTGTAGATATGAAACAGGAATCCCATCATAAGGCATTAGAAGGCACTTCTAGATAGGCTGGTTTTCAGGCTTCTTTGGTGTCTTTGGAGTATTTTTGGCCGTCTACAGAAGGAGCTACCTACATACAAACTGTAAGGATTCTAAATATGATAAGCGTCAGCTGCTTAGTACATTTTGTTTCAAAGACAAAGTGCTGTTGCCACCGATATAAGCCAGTTTTTAAATAAGGATTTTTAATTCTCTCATCTCAGTTATGTCTTATTACCAAGAACCACTCACTGCAGTTCCAAAGGAATGTTAGTCCACTTTTATGGTTCTTTCTTTCATTTTTTTCATCCTGCCACTGTCCTCAAGAAGCTACGAATTAGTAGCTCGAAATTCATCCTTCAGATGCCTCGCACACACTGATTATTAAATTCACACAATGAAAGTTACCGTGTTTGGCATTTCCTTCAACCCCCTTTGGACCCTTGGGCCAGGCATGAACTGAGAACTCCTGACACCTCAGCTGTGCAGAGTTTTGTTACTTGGGGTTAGTATAGTGCTCAAAAGTAATACTGCTTCATTCCAATAAAAAAAATCTCTACCAGGGGCGCCTGGGTGGCTCAGTAGGTTAAGCGTCTGACTTCGGCTCAGGTCATGATCTCACGGTTCGTGGATTCGAGCCCTACATCGGGCTCTGTGCTGACAGCTCAGAGTCTGGAGCCTGCTTCGGATTCTGTGTCTCCCTCTCTCTGCCCCTCCCCTGCTCGCGTTCTGTCTCTCTCTCTCAGAAACAAACTTAAAAAAAAAAAACTCTACCATTAAATTTTTTTTCAATAACTGCTCTCCATTTGGAGTACTGATCTGAAAATGTTAAATCACAGCAAGGTAAACCAGAATACCCCTGTTCTTGAATTCTAGAAACAGGCTGAGAAGAAACATCACACTTGCCTTCCTACACGGTTCGTCCTACCCAGTCCCTTGCCCCGTAATCTTTGTTCCTATTTACTTTTATGTACTTGCTTTATTGACCAGATCTCCTCTATATCAGGGGCCGAAAATTACTTTCAGTATGAATACTTGGGAGTTAGATGATGTTTATAAATAAAAACTAATGATTTTTAAAAGACGCAAAGAAGTGAAGACAAAGAGGAAGAAGGGCTGGTATGAAGAGTAGAGAAAAGAAGGATTCAACCAAGGACGGCGTGGGGAGGTCTAGCCTGCAATCATTGACTCTAGACGACTCACTGGTGAAGCCCAGAGGGGGCTCAAAGCCCACAACTAGCCTTGCCCAAGGGTACCATATCCCAAGCAGTGAAAACAGTACTGGGGCGGGACAAACGTGGATTTTACTTCTGACTGTACTTTGGACAAATGATGGAACCTCTCAAGATTCCAATGCCCTCACCTGCAAGATGGAGATCGTGGCAAAGACCGGCTAAGTATTCTTCAAGGTGGTTCTTCTTGGACACGTAGCTCGACGACATTTCTTTGCTTCCCTGCAGCCAGATGTGACCACGGGACTGTGCCGACGAAAGGTGAGCAGAAGTGATGGATGCCACGTGTGGTCCTCCGAGCTCTTCCCCACCTCGGTGATAGAATGGAGATGCCTGCAGGCATCTTGGGAGCTACACAGTGAGCATGGTCTCTGGGTCACCCGCGGCCACTGGACCAGGAACACCAAAGTGGATCACTGCACCGGCAAAACCTGAACAATTTCCGTGTTGAGTCTCCGAGAGTTGGGGTTTATCTGATACAGCTGTTAGAGCTACCTTAACCCCTACGGGGGGGACCACAGCACACTTGTCTCATGAGCTTTCTGCGAGGGTTAAATGAGATGATGCTTGCAAGTCCTCACTCTACTGTCTGCTACGCAATGAGCGTTCGCCATCGAATGTTAACTCTTTAGCGAGGAGGAGCCGGCATGCCTGGATACTAGACGAAATGGAGGCACTTATGACTCAAAAACCTGGAGGCGAGGTTGCACAGATTTCCACTGCTTGGCCAGTTGGGTTTGAAAAGTCACCTTCGGTGTAAGCGTTTGGTGTTTTAAAGAATATGCTAAACAAAAATAATCTATGCTCCCTGGAAATATTAACTGTTATGCATTCCACGACACAACAAAGTACGTCCTTACTCTAATGGTGCTTCCATCTTGAACTCCAGAATCTCTAAGCTCAAACAGTGAGAAATCATATTTGGTGCTTAAAATCGGTAAACCAGATTTTGGACTGGTGTGCTCAAGTCTTAAAGCCCCGGTTACAAGGGTTCCCATGATGCTTCACTGCGGCCTTAGAAAATGTTCCCTTTTGTTAGGGAAGAGTTTAACAGTGATCTTGGGAATTCATTCTGGTCTGGGCTCTAAACGCTAAGGGAAAATGTTGGTACTTTTCCCTCCGCGGCGTTCCAAGGTGCAGCTTGGCTGGTAATCGCTACAGGGCAGAATGAGTCATCGGTCTGAGTCACTTTACCAGAATGTATCCCATGCGTTCTGTTCCAGGTCTCAAATAGCAGAGTGGCTGGTCATGAGGAGGCCCCGGGCTGAGAGCACAGCGGAGCCCTAGAGAGAAAACAAGCCCTAACACTTCCCTCAGACTCCAGCTCCAAATAAAGGAGTCGAAATGTCAAGGGTAGAAAATCCCCACTGTTCCTCATTTAAAGGAAATTGATTTGAAATGAAAGTAAGCGGAAGCGGCAACTCATCAAATGTGCTTAGCAGGCAATAGGTTCATTCAGACAGTCTTGTAAGTTTTATTCCTTGAAATTGTCAGTAAATGACTACTTTTACAAAAGGATACTTTACTGGTTGAATTGTGTCCCCCTCCCCACCCCCAGATTTATATATTGAAGTCTTAACTTCAGTACCTCAGAATGTGACCTTATTTGGACAGAGGGTCGCTGCAGATATAATATAGTAAAGATGGGGTCATTGTGTGGGCTCTAATCCAGTATGGCTGGTGTCCACATAAAAAAGGGCAAATTTGGACACAGAGACAAGGAGAGAGGAAAGATGAAGGGAAAATAAAGGCAGAAGGGTGCCCTGGTGGCTCAGTCGTTAGGTTGACTAGTCATTCGTCAGACAAGCGTCTGACTCTTGCTTTCGGCTCAGGTCATGATCTCACGGTTTGTGAGTTTGAGCCCTGCATTGAGCCCTGATTTGGGTCCCCTGCTGTCATCAAAGAGCCCACTTTGGATCCTCTGTCCCCCACTCTCTCTGCCCTTCCCCGCTCACGCTCTCTCTCTCAAAAGCAAACATTAAAAGAAAAAAAAAAGAACACAAAGTTTGTTCCAGTGAAACACGTGCTTTGATATCCACAGATGCTTTCCTTTCTTCTCCGATGAAGGCTTTATTATTTTTAATTTTTATACTTTCTAGTTTCTAATAAGGATTTGGTTTTTTGGCAACCTTTATTTCTCTCTATTGGTTCCGCCACTAAAATGCCAGATTGGAAGCTTCACTTTGGGTGAGCAAAGCCTCACGTATGGACTTATCCAATCACTATGCTGTACATCCGAAACTAACGTAACCTTGAGTATCAGTGAAACTTCAACAGAAAAAAACATGAGAGGTTGGAACAGAATCAAAACCACTCGTGCTTCTCTTCTGATAATCAAATTGGCAAGCAAGGAAAAGGGCACAAAGGGTCAGAGACAATGATAATCAGTGAATGAACTCCCAATATGTAGTGTGATATATACTACCATGAAAATGAGAAAGAAAGGGCTTAGTAGCTTTCTCCTTACAACATGGAGGGCCAGAGGTGACCCAGCTGTCAAAGCAATGGTTTTACCTCCTAAACCTAATTTACCTCAATTAACTTAAAATATTGTCTAACTGTGATTGAATAAATACATGAAACGAGCTCGAAATTAATGGAAGACACGATAACTATTTCAGTCCTAAGCTGGTCCTTTAGACTTAATTTTGCAAGAGTTTCAGGGAATGTTATAAACAATGGAGAATTTATAAAAGTCATCAGGAAGTAGCTAAGTCTCGAGATACGCTGAAGTATCTACAAGACTATGAAACTTAGAAACTATGAGACTTAGAAACTCAAAGGAACTGGGGCGCCTGGGCAGCTCGATCAGTTGGGTGACTCACTCTTGATTTCAGCTCAGGTCATGATCTTACGGTTTGTGAGTTTGAGACCCACGTTGGGCTCTATGTTGACGGCTTGGAGCCTACTTGGGATTCTCTCTCTCTCCCTCTCTCTGCCCCGCCCCTGCTAATGCGCTCTCTCTCTCTCTCTCAAAATAAATAAATAAACTTTAAAAAGATTTAAAAAAAGAAACCCAGAGGAACTAAAAATATTTCTTTGAGAATCCAAAGGGCGTTTAGACAGCTGCTCCAAAACACACAGAATAAGATTGTGGGTATTCCATCATGATTTTAAAAAGTGAGGTCCATGGGAATGGAAAGGAGGCTGAAATATAATCAAATGTGAGTAGGGATCAGAAAACACCACATAACGGGATGCTCTGTGGAGAAAACCAAACTCTTCCCTTAACTGGGAGATTTTTTTTCCAACAGACAGACTGAATAAATAACGTGCGTTTTCTCTTTCAAAGAAATCATAGGAAGTTACTAAGGAGATGCTTTCCCATTTCTCAGTCATCTTTACTATCCCCATTATGCACAAGTGAAAAGCTCTCATTCAGCTGATGGGAGTTTAATCTGTGTACCCTTCTTTACATATACAAATGTCCTTCTTCCTCCTCCCAGAAGATCATATAGTGTTTCCAGAGATATACTTAACTGCCTGATTAATTACTGGACCTCTATGTAAATTACTGTAAAGTACTGTAAAGTACTGTAAAGATTTTATCACTTATTCAGCTCGACCAACATTTACAGTTTAACGTATCTGACAAAGCCATTTATATACCCCTATAATATAACTAAAGGTACGTGAAAGCTATGGTAAGTCTATAATAATAGCCTTAAAATAATTTGCTAACTACAGACAGTTCCCTAAGCAATTACAAGACGCTGTATGTTAATTTAGAAAGGAATTCCAAACAAGGCATTTAAAACCTAATAAGATGCCATTAAATGAAGGGAGACAGGGGAGGGAGGAGGGGAAAGAAAACCCTAAGGCTTGAACTAGGAGAAATGATTCTCTGAGCTACTGACCCTTGCAAGATCCACGTTTTCCTTGGATTTCTATACACAAAGCAGATTTCTAATTGAAGGTGATTATCTAGTTACTACATCCCAAATTGCATGTGTTTCTTGTATTGAGTCACATCCACATCTAATTATATGGAGCATTTATCAATATGAAAGTCCATAGAAATAATCGAGTCAACTACGAACTATATACAATGAGAACGTGCTCTATAAACCATGAGGCACTGTATAACCACCAAATGTGATTATCTCCAGTGACAACAGTCTGCCTCCTGGTACTCATATGGATCTATTCAGATTGACATCTGAATTATGATGTCGATCCACTGGGAATAAACTTTCCACAGAAATTACAGAAAAAAAGCACCTGGTTTGCTCTTGGTTTTTCTGAGGTATGGATACCTCATGCATACCTGCTGGTCACCAGAAATACACACGTTGATATCGTCATCAACACCATGAGGAAAAAGAAAAAGCATGGCAACACACAATTCTAAAAACAAAAAGATGAAGTGCTATACAGCACTTTTTGTCTACATAAACTTGAGAGCTGAGTGCCTCGATCAAGGCAACGTAACAGTAAAGAAATATGCAGAATTCTGCATGGCACAAATGTGCTTCTGTAAAATATCATCCCCATTAGTTAGGTTAATTAAGATGAACATACAAGTCATTGAAAACCCCCAAAGTCGACAAAAGATAATTTACCAAGGAAACACACAAAGGCAAAAGTAATATTCACTCTGAGTCATTCATTTAACAGATTGGAAGGAGCGTCTTATGAATACTTGAGCTGTCACCATTGATTACCAAAAATGACATGCATCCAAATAGCTTACAAGGGCCAAAGGACAACCTGTTTTCCCACAAAAGTTCGATGGACAATGTGGGCTGGTGCACAGAACGAGTGGAAGTGAATCCAATCCCACATACGATCGCTGCTATTAAGCGGACTATACATACGCACACATACAAACTTGAGTATTTGCGTTGTAGGTTTTGTTGTACTCAGATGAATGAAATAGCACTCATCTTGGGAATCCATGTTTGGCATTTTTCATTGACTTAGCACAGTGTTTCCATCCAAAATAATAACCTGCATTCTTAGTCAAATATATCACAACGAAGCATTCAAAGCAAAAGACCAACACTGACTTATGCTGTAGAATAATATTTTGTAAAATTTGTCATTGCCACCCCCCCCCCAAAATAAACATTCCCACCCTTACCTCGAGGGTCATGTTCACGGTACTGATGGCCACTTTTATTTCTCCATCTGACAGTTCTTTTATGTCCTTCAGCATTGTCTGTTCAATACTTAAACCTACAGATGAGAGGGGAAAAACATTATTTACACTTGGGGAACTGTTTTGGGTAATATCAAGGGACTATGTAAAGAACTCACCCTGTTAATTTCAATGTATTCTCCCAATAAGATCTCTTTTACCCATAACGAACACACACATTAAAGCAAAAATCACATCAGAGACAGTATTTGCACCAGTTAGGTTCCTAGCAAGAAATAGAATTCACCCCTCATCACACACACACACACACACACACACACACACACACACACAGAGTTTTTAATGGTAGGACACATACAGAAGTATGGGTGGGGCCAAGAAAATGAATAAAAGATGGTGAGGCATCCAGACACTGGCAAAGGGACAAGGGAAGAAACAGACCTGAAAGTACAGGAGAGGGGCCGTCAAAAACTTAGCGTCAAATCAGTAAGGATGCAAGGGAGAAATAGTACAGCCTCTTTATTCTCCTTCCTTGGATCCTCACATCCCATGTGTTACTAACGCTTTTCACTAACCAGAAGGCAGGGGATTAAACACTCGGAGGTCAGCCTCTAGAGGCCCACAGCAGACCAGGGCAGAGAATGGAATGGGGAGGAGTGAGCCAATGACAAAAACCTAACAGAATCATGCAAGCTAGCTAAGGAATACATCGCAAGATCAAAATTTGCTTTCAGGATGGATTCAGTTGGGCCTTCATATTTTCTATTGTAATTTAATTCAAAGTGCACTTCATAGGGGCACCTGGGTGGCTCAGTCGGTTAAGTGTCCGACTTCAGCTCAGGTCTTGATCTCACGGTTCATGGGTTCGAGCCCTGCACGCGGCTCTGTGCTGACAGCTCAGAGCCTGGAGCCTGCTTCGGATTCTGTGTCTCCCTCTCTCTCTGCCCCTCCCCCACTTGTGCTCTGTCTCTCTCTCCCTCTCTCTGAAAAATAAATAAATGTAAAAAAATAAAAAAAAATTAGAACTCTCTGCCAATCACAGCAGTGTGGGGAAACAGACGGGTATGAAACATTTTCCTTTGACTTGAAGACTAACAGGCCACAATCTATCATACGGCAGCATAAAATGAGTTATAGAATATATTGTGACATTAAAATCTTGGTCTAGTCTTGAAAGTGAATGACATAAACGCACCCCATCGTGCGGCCACACTTACACCTACACGCACGCGTGTACATTGGGAGCAAATGTGCCGGGGCCCCGCCCACACGTCCTCACACCTTCCGTGGTGTGACGCCCAACCACGAAAGCCCGCTCTGGGGGGTATTAACAGCCCCCGGGACTGAGCAGCCCCCAACAGTCCAGTGGCATGCTGGTGAATATTTAACAACCAACAGCGAAGCTTGATCTGTAGCGTTTGTTCATCCCTGTGGTGGCAATACTCCCACCAGGGCTGATTTCCAGCTGCCAACCCAACATAACCCAATTCACAAAAGTCCTGAGTTTTAACAACCGGCCCCTGGAGCTTGGATGAGCAAGTTCTAACACACTTGGGATCTAACACACATGGGATAACACCGAGGTGCAATTCCTCTCTCTTTCCCCGGGCTCCCCACCGCGGGGTGACGGTATGGCTTCCCACAGAGCTAACCTGCCCCATAAGCCCCTCCGTCCCCTCTCAGTGCTTCTTGGGCTCCTCTCCAAAATAAACTGCTTTGCCTCTGGCTCTGTCCCCGGGGGATTCCAAACTGAGGGAGAAAGCTTTGTCTGGGGCTGGCCTGGTCACTCGCCAGCTGTGTGCGTGATGACCAGAAAGCAAAGCCGCCCTTCTGTGCCTCAGTGTTCACATCTGGAAACTGGGGGTAATACCTGTCAGGATTGTCATGAAGACTCATATAATCCGTGCCAAGTTATTCCAGCATCCGTGAATTATATCTGTTTCTCATCACGATGAAAAACTGAGCCAGGAAATCCACTGTCTTGATAAAGCTTCGATTTAGAGAATAATTTTATCTGCTTAGCTGTCTTCGCTCTTTCTTTTTCTAAAATTAATTGATTTATGAAATCCCGTTGTACTTGACGTTGCTCCTGCCACATTGCTCAGAACAGAACCTTCTCGGCACAGGGATTTCATGTAATGAGGCATCCAGGGTGCACGTTAGATGCGTGAATTACCCATACATGCAGACACAAAGGCCCCAGAGGTGAGTCTGCGGTACGGGCTGCCTGCTTCCAGGCGAGTCAACATCGTGTGCCTGAAAATCTTCCACAAGCACGGACAGTAGGGAAGAAAACAAAGGCGCTGGCAACGTGCCATCCCAGAAACCATCCCTACTCAGGCGCTGTGACAGAGCCGGGGGACAGAGTCACTCACCCTGAGCGCTGAATTGGGTCTCCTGCAGGACGTTGATGATGTCCTCTCTCGGGGGCAAGCTGGGAAATTTTTCTTCCAGGATAGAGAGAATTTCTTCCTGCTTCTCTGAGATCTTCTCGGATTCCATGGTCATCCACTTGAAAAGGATGCTACCTAAAAGACATGAATGAAAATGGCCTTTCACTTTCCAGCCAAGCCAGGATGGGAGCCAGGAAAATCCATGTTTTCTGGCTTGTCTAGCCATACTTCCACTTTCAGTTTCTTGTCTGGACCAGTGGCCTCCATGGAGTAGCTTTCAAGAGGCAGGTGTTAGAAAACGCTTCAGATACTGTCTGCCCCGCCTCTCTGATCGCCAGGTATTGATCTCTGCAATGTAACTGCCTATTACACACTTCGTAGGACAGAGTTTATGGGTAAAGGAACAAAATGGATAGCTTTCCCCACCCACACAAACCTACAAAAATGATATACGTGTTTTTTTCATTTCAGAATGGAATTTAATGGCAAACTCTTTTAAAATATTAATATTATTTACTATTTCCCTTTAATATTCCCTTTAAGAGACCACAGAGGAGACTGCTTCCACTCATCACATTACAGGGCTCACATATGAACTTCTTCCTTTTAACAACTCAAGGACTGCATAGTCTGTCAGCAGGAAAGGAATCGGACAAGGTGTTGAATCTGGAGCCCATTCTCAATCTCCCAGGAACCACACCCTTCTTCGAAGTTACTGTTATCCATTTATAAGAATTCACAAGCTGGGGGTAAACTACAGGCCTCGATTACACAGTAATTTGCCAACCAACACAGTAATTTGCCAAAATGACCATCCTCTGACAAACTCCTGGAATTTTCTGTGCACAATCTCACCACGAAAAGGAGGATTTGCCACTTGTCACATCCCCTTCCCCTTGTATCTTGATCCGGGCTAACACGGAGCCACGGGGGAAAGAAAAGTTTTACTTAGGATGAATGACGAAACTCTCTAAAAGTCGCCACACCTGTTGATTAATCAAGGTGTCACCATCTCTCCCAACATGGGGCTCAAACTCATGACCCTGAGATCAAGAGCCACCTGTTCCACTGAGCCAGCCAGGTGCCCCACCACTTGCCCATTTTATTTAAAAAAAAAATTTTTTTTTTAACGTTTATTTATTTTTGAGACAGAGAGAGACAGAATGAATGGGGAGGGGCAGGGAGAGAGGGAGACACAGAATCTGAAACAGGCTCCAGGCTCTGAGCCATCAGCCCAGAACCCGACGTGGGGCTCGAACTCACGGGCCGCAAGATCGTGACCTGAGCCGAAGTCGGACGCTTAACCGACTGAGCCACCCAGGCGCCCCACCACTTGCCCATTTTAAAACAGAAATAATACTGCTTTCCCAGCTTGCAAAGTTATATTGAGAATCAATGAATGCAAATATCATAATAACAGTAAATATGCCAAATATATTTAAAGCATTTATTTAAAGCATTTCATTTATTTATTTAAAGCATTTCATTCATTCATTCATTCCTTCAACAAAGAAGCACTTGCTATGGGCAGGGCACAATGCTAGATGCAATGATTCAAGACTGAGATACAGACATTCATGCCCCTTGAAGCTCATAGTCGTTTAGGGGCTACAAATAAGTAAACACATACAATTCCGTCATTAGAGGGACGAGGAATATCACTGGGGGAATACAAAGTACTCTAGATTTAGACCAGAATCTAGGAGTCACAAAAAGCTTTGTAGAGAGAGTTAACCTTGGCTGAGACTTGAAGGATAACTTAATGTAAAGGAAAAGTAAGAAGATCATGGTCACATAGACCATGTGCAAAGGCACTGAGGTGGGAGAGGCTCTGGAGGGATTCTTACAAAACGTAAATGTGAGGGGCACCTGGGTGGCTCAGTCGGTTAAGCATCCGACTCTTGATTTCAGCTCAGATCGTGATCTCACGGGTGGTGGGACTGAGCCCCGTGTTGGACACTGCACTTACAGTGAGAAGCCAGCTTGGGATTCTCTCTCCCTCTCTCTCTCTCTGCCCCTCACCCATCCCCCCCTTTCTCTCTCTCACTCAAAAATAAATAAATACACGTTAAAAAAAGAATCCCTCTAGCTACCAAGCAGAGAATGAATCAGACAAAGCATACCAGGAGAATTAGAAGGCTGTTTTAGATGAGTGTGAGGGAAGAAGCAGTCCACAGGCGGAGAAGTGGACAGATTCAAGATAAATTATCATTTAAAGGTGGGGAGCAGCCAGCTGGATTCTTCGGTCTGACAATTTCTGGCACAGAATCCAAAACATAAAGATGGCTTTTCCACTCTTTGTTGAGGCAACGGTGAGTCTGAATTTCAAAAAAGACCCTCATCTGCTTCTGGCTCGGATAAACTACTTGTACCAAGAACAAGGAGAAAAGCTAGATAAAAGACCAACAAAAAAAAAATTGCACTAAAATATATTTTAAAAAATCTGTGATGACATCAGGCAGTTACCCAGGTGACCATCTTAAAACTGAAGATCCTGGAGAGACGGAAAGCGCGAAGGGGTGACGCCCACACTTGGTGTTGTTCGTCCTCTCTGGGTATTTGTTAATTTAGAAGTTGTAGCTAATGAGATAAGAAGATTCACAGATCTAACAATAGTTTCACAGGGATAGGGAGGCAAAAATTGAGGTTCAGGGCTCTCTGCAGAGAAGGAGTGTCGGGTTAAATACCCCAGGTTTTGAGAGGAGGCCCCTGGAGAGCCTGGGAAAGAGGCTGGAGAGAAATGATCTGCAGGGTGAGTCTGGTCCACCACCAGATTTTCTCAATGAAGTTTTGGTGGAATACAACCACACTTACTAACGTTGCTTATGGATGTTTTTGTGCTATAATGACGGTGTGAGTAGTTGCAACAGAGACCGTAGGCCTGCAAAGCCTAAAATATTTCCTGCTTGACTTTACGCCGATAAAGTTTGCTGACCTCTACCACAGCCAAAGGATGAAGCAAGAATAGATTAGTCCTCAAGGCGACGCAAGTCCTGATTTGAGTCAGCTCAAACGCAAAATAGATGAAGTTTCTCTGACATTCTTCTAGCTACCTCTGGTGCCAGAAGCCTGTCCTCTTTGGAGCAAACACATCTCATCATCCATCGTTTCATTGTCTCTATACCTTTCATGTATGCTGTTCAGCAATCAATGACAAATTACCAGGCATTAAAAAATATATATATGATCAAATGACTGAAAAGTTCGGGGGGAAAAAAAAAAAAACTCATGAGAGAAGGAACGGAAACGGAACTAGAGGGAATTTTTAAAAAGGAGCTGGAGAATTACAGTAGACCATTAGAATCTATAAATAAAATATGCAAAAGAAATTTTTAAACTGCAAGTTTAATCATTGAATGTAAGAACTCAAAAAAAAAAAAAAATAGGCATGCCTGGGTGGCTCAGTTGGTTGAGTGTCCAACTTTGGTTCAGGTCATGATCTCACAGTTCGTGGGTTCCGGCCCCGCGTCGGGCTCTGTGCTGACAGCTCAGAGCCTGGAGCCTGCTTCGGATTTTGTGTGTGTGTCTCTCTCTGCCCCTCCCCTGCTTGCGCTCTGTCTCTCTCTCTCAAAAAATAAAATAAAGGGGCGCCTGGGTGGCTCAGTCAGTTGAGCGTCCGACTTCAGCTCAGGTCACAATCTTGCAGTTGGTGCGATCGAGCCCTGCATTAGGCTCTGTGCTGACAGCTCAGAGCCTGGAGCCTGCTTCTGATTCTGTGTGGGTGTCTCTCTCTCTCTCTCTACCCCTCCCCTGTTCATGCTTGGTCTCTCGCCCTCAAAATAAAATAAGCATTTAAAAAATAAATAGGTAAAATAAAAAGTTTAAAAAAACGTATAAAAAGAACTCAAAAACTATGTTCAATGACAGATGAGATCCACTGAGAAGATTAGTAAATTGGAAAATAAGTCAGAAGAAAATCTCCATGCTGAAGTATGGAGAGACTAAAGGGATGAAAAATCTACAGATGAGCATAAGAGACCCAGGGAACATGGAGAAAAGGCCGAACATACATGCAGTGGAAGTTTCCCTTGGAGGAGAGAAAAACAGGACTAAGATTATATTTAAAAAGGCAACAGCCAATCACCTTTCAAAATTAATGAAAGATATTACTCCACGATATTTGTGTTCAACTATGAACCCAAATCAGGATAAACACAAAGAAAAAACCCCTAGCCATATGACACTAAAACTGCTAAAAATTACAGAGAATAGAAATTTGAAATCAATCAGAAAAAGAAAACATGACTGTCAAAGGTACAACAATAAAAGGGAGAGCTGACCTCCCCCAAAATGATGAAAGCCAGAAGACAATGGAATTGTCTGCAAAGTACGGATAGAAAATAATTGCCAATCTAAATTTCTGTACTGAGTGAACACATGAAAAAATGAAGGCAAAATAAAGACGTTTCCAGAAAAATAAACTGAAATGGTCTGCCAAGAGAAAACCCACACTGAAAGCAAGTAGGAGCAGAAGAAAACCATTATATGTGGAAGCCAAGAAATGAAGGAAGAAAAGAGGCGCACTGGAGAACGAGAATACGTGGATAAGAATAAATCAATGTTCGTGGCATAAAACAATTGCAATATCTTATGGAGTTTTAAATTTATGCGTGATTAAAATACATTCCAGTGGCGACAAATTGCAGAAGGGACCAAGTAGAGGTAAATCGCTCTACGGTTCTTGGATTGTCAGGGAAGTGATCAAAATATCAATTTATATGAAATTAGAATTGTAGGTTATAACACATATGTAACCACTAAAATAGCTTTCTTAAATAACTGATATCTCACAAACCAATGGGGGGAAATGTAACAGCAAAAATACTTTAATATAATAGGAGTAAAGAAATAAGGAAACGGAAGAAATGTGAGACAAGTTGAAAACAAACAGCAAAGGGGTGCCTGGATGGCTCAGTCGGTTGAGCGTCCAACTTCAGCTCGGGTCATGATCTCACGGTTCGTGAGTTCGAGCCCCGCGTCGGGCTCTGTGCTGACAGCTCGAGGCTTGGAGCCTGGAGCCTGCTTCGGGTTCTGTGTCTCCCTTTCCCTCTGCCCCTCCGCCTCTCACACCTCTCACACCTCTCACTCTCTCTCTCTCACTCTCTCTCTCTCTCTCTCTCTCTCAAAAATAATACATTTTTTTTAAAAGACAAAAGTATCAAACTGAATTTTAAAAGCCATAATAGCAATATACTGTTTTGACTTATGCCTTGGGGTGCCCGGGTGGCTTGGTCAGTTAAGTGGCTGACTTTGTAAAAGCACACCTGAGATATGGTGAAATATGTTGAGATATGTTGAAAGATGGAAAGTGAAAAAGTAGAAAAGATGGAACAATTGTTTGATATATTAATTGGAGACAAAGTAGACTAAAGTTCCCTCTCAGCAACTCTAAGAACCAGTAGGGAAAAAAGTCTGTAAAGATGTAGAATATTTGAGCAACATGACTAGCAAAGTTGACCAAACTGGCGTGTATTAAACACTGTCATCAACAATGGCGGACTAGACGTTCTTGTTTAGCACAAATAAGACATTAACCCAAACTGACCATCTGTTGAGGCATAAATCAAGTCTTTTTTTATTTTTTTAATGTTTACTTTTGAGAGACGGGGGGGGGGGGGGAAGGGTGGAGAAAGAGGGGGACACAGAATCCAAAGCGGGCTCCAGGCTCTGAGCTGTCAACACAGAGCCCAACGCGAGGCTCGAACCCATGAACTGTGAAATCATGACCTGAGCTGAAGTCGGCCACCTAACTGATCAAGCCACCCAGGTGCCTCAAGTCTTAACAAATTTCAAAAAATTGCAACCACAGAGTTACCATCTATGGCCACCATAACAGTCTGAAAATCAGTAATAGAACAAAACTAGCAAATTCCCAAATATTAGAAAATTAAACAACACATTTCTTTTCTTTTTTTAAATGTTTATTTTATTTTTGAAAGAGAGAACGTGCCAGCAGGGGAGGAGCAGAGAGAGAGGGACACACAGAATCCAAAGCAGGCTCCAGGCTCTGAGCTGTCAGCACAGAGCTGGACGTGGGGCTGGAACTCATGAACCATGAGATCATGACCTGGGTCAAAGTTGACGCTTAACTGACTGAGCCACCCAGGCACTGTAAACAATGCATTTCTAAATAACTCATCGTAAAAGAAGAAATCACAACATATTTGTAATATATTTTAATTGAATGATAATGAAAATATGACATTTAAGTGTGTGGGATGTAACCGAAGCTATGCTCTGAGGAAAAAAAACCTTTAAAAGCATCAGATGTTAGGGGTGCCTGGGTGGCTCAGTTGGTTAAGCACTAGACTCTTGGTTTTGGCTCAGGTCATGATCTCACAGTTTGTGAGTTCGAGCCTCAAAATGGGCTCCATACTGATAGCACTGAGTTTGCTTGGGATTCTCTCTCTCTCTCTCTCTCTCTCTCTCTAACTTAAAAAAATTTTTTTTTAAAAAGCATCAGATGTTAAAAAAAAAACAGCGAATTTAACTAAAACATGTCAAAGGAAGGATAAAATAAAAATATAAGTGTATTTATATATAAATATAGTATAATAGTTATATAATATATAATAATATAATATATAATATAAATTTTGCAATTTGCATAAAAATATAGTTTTTTAACTGTTTAAGAAAAAAAAGAGAAGAGCGAGAGAAGGGCATATTTTACCAAAATGAGGAATGAGACAGTAACATACTACAGATTCTCCTAATACTAAGAGATAAGAACAAACTGTAATAGATTATAAAATTCGTCCGAAAATACTCCTGAATAAGTGCTTCTGAATAATACTTCTGAATACTTCTGAAAAAAAAAAAAAACCCTCAACTTGTGAAGCCTGGCAGGAAAGAAATTTAAAATCTAGATGGTTTTGTATCTGCATAAAAATGAGTCCCATTTCATGGCTCAGTCTGTTAAGTGGCCGACTTCGGCTCAGGTCATGATCTCGAGGTCCATGAGTTCAAGCCCTGCGTCGGGCTCTGTGCTGACAGCTCAGAGCCTGGAGCCTGTTTCGGATTCTGTGTCTCCCTCTCTCTGACCCTCCCCCGTTCATGCTCTGTCTCAAAAATAAATAAACGTTAAAAAAAATTAAAAAAAAAAAAAAGAGTCCCATTTCAGGGCACCTGGCTAGCTCAGTCGGTTGAGCGTGTGACTCTCCATTTCAGGGTTGTGAGTTCAAGTGCCCATAGTGGGAGTAGAGTTTACTTAATAAAAAAAAAATTTTTTTAATGAATCCATTACACTTACTATCCATTGTTCCGAACTTCTAAGAGATACACTGATTTTATACAAACTCTTCCAAAGAATAGAAAGAGAGAACACTTCCCAATTTATTTTCTTTCAGAACCTAGCATAATCTCAATACCAATATCCAACAGGGACATCACAAGAAAGCAGAATTAAAGGCAAGTCTCTTAAATAAGCATAGCAAAAAAAAAACCCAAACCAAACAAAAAACTTTTTAAACTAGTCCCAAACCAAATTAGCAATATATTAGAGGTTATTATGTAGTCACCAGGTAGGGATTTCCTAGGAATTAAAGGACAAATTAGGGGCGCCTGGGTGGCGCAGTCGGTTAAGCGTCCGACTTCAGCCAGGTCACGATCTCGCGGTCCGTGAGTTCGAGCCCCGCGTCAGGCTCTGGGCTGATGGCTCGGAGCCTGGAGCCTGTTTCCGATTCTGTGTCTCCCTCTCTCTCTGCCCCTCCCCCGTTCATGCTCTGTCTCTCTCTGTCCCAAAAATAAATAAAAAACGTTGGAAAAAAAATTAAAAAAAAAAAATAAAGGACAAATTAACATTCAAAAATCAACCAATATAATGCAGCATATTAACAGAAGAGAATATCATCTGACCATCTCAGGAGATGTCAGGTAGTAAAACTATCTAAAATCCAGGATTTAATCATTATATAAAATCTCAGCCAAGTGGGAATGGAACACAACTGCCTTAATTTGATGAAGGACATTTATAAGAAGCAAATCAAAAAAGTAAACCTTGTATTTAACTGTGAAATACTGAAGGCCTTCCACCTCAGATCAGGAATGAGACACCTGCTATTTCTATCCATCACGGCACCCTGGCCAGAGCAATGAGACAAGCAAAACAAGTAAAAGGTAGAAGGAAAGGAAAAGCAGATCTAAAAACTGTCTTTCCTCACAGATGATATGTTTGTGTATACAAAAAACTCAAAAGAACCTACAAATGAGCTTGACATTGTAAGTAAACTTAGCAAGGGCGCTTGGTACCACTTTAATAACACAAAATCTCCTGTATTTCTATAAATCATCACAATTAGAGAACTGGATTTAAAAATTAAAAAAAAAACTGTAATAGCATCAAAATGTAAGATCCTTAAGAATAAATTTCACAAAAACGCGCCTGTCTCACAGTCGAACTAAGAATCATCTTTTTTTTTTTTTTTTTGATTTGGGGATCTTAATTTTTAAATACATACAATAGAAAGCAGTATTCAGAAAG
Organism: Panthera uncia; assembly: GCF_023721935.1. Lineage (NCBI taxonomy): Eukaryota > Metazoa > Chordata > Mammalia > Carnivora > Felidae > Panthera > Panthera uncia. Next base: position 17,929,258 of record NC_064807.1, read on the forward strand.
TAGCATTGCACTAAACAAAGTCCTACAGAGTAAGTCACTGAGACTTCCAACATTGATTTATGAGTCTGACAGGAAAATGCAAAACACGACATACTAATGTAGGTGGGAAAAAAATAACTCAAAATCTTTCTCACCAACAACTCCGAGTTGTTTTTACTGCAAAGGAATGGTTATGGCCCAGCCTTATTCAAGGGATTCACCAATAGCAAATTTTTCTATTTCACATTAAAGACCCATTTACGTATATGCTTAACTAAATATCAATGTCAGGCCATATAAGCAGCCAAAGGCACCTTGTGGCAAAATCAAACCTGTTTTTGGAGTAAGAGTTGATTTAACTTCCAGCAAATTCTGCAGAACTAAAAAAATATATATATATATTTAAACCCATACACATGTACCCAACAGTGTCACAGCTATTCACAGGCCAGGGGGGTTTAACAAGAAGCAACAAAGAAAGCAATTATAATAAAATTATAACAAACATTTCATTCCCTTAGAAAAAAAATCAACCACAATGTGCTTTGTTCAAAAGAATGGCAAAGCGAAGGACCTTTTGCCAAAAGCAATCGCAGTACATTAATATTAAACATGATCTAATGAAGTCAGAAGTGGTTTGGGGAAAACATTCACCACAGTAAAGGCATATTCTGCATGATAAATTCTTAGCAGAAAAGAAGGGATTCAAACCCCTTTCCTTGTTTCACTTGGGATTCTTTTTTATACTGAAACAAAAAAATTAAGGAATGAATAACAGAGGCGGGGGGAGAAGAAAGGAGAAAAAAACAGAAAATACAACTTCGTTCGCAGTTTTGCCTGAAAAGGGATAATAAAAAAGAAGCCCATTATTCTAGTGCTTAATAATCTTATCGATTTAAAACATGTGAATTTAAGAACAAGGCTTATCTTGGCATGGCATAAGAACTCGGAGGTTGAGGAATTGTTCTGGTTTTATATCTAGCAAAAAAAAAAAAAAAAAAGTAATTTCTTTCCTGTACCCACCACACAGATCTTCCCTCTTCCTGAGCAAAACAGGATGGATGAAATTCCCTTTGGACTCTGTAACCATTTTGGGAGACAGATGATTCACTGGGAGACATGATTCCCTCTTTGGGCAGGAGAGGAAAAAAAAAAAAGAAAAGAAAAAATCTGGCTCTGTTCCTTTCCCATCTGACCTCCTTAAAAGGATCTTTTTTGAAGCTGTTAATCCAGGCTACTAAAATAGCAAGCAACTATTCTTTATTGAAGTTCAAATGGCATTGCCAATAGAAAGGAGAGACTGCGTTTTCTTGAAAACCTAGGACATAGGTTTTCTGCGTCCTACGCGATGAACAATTGCCATCATTTGGTTTGCTATACGTAGTGAGGCTCTGTCGAGGTCTTATACAAATAAATGTGACAGGCCTTTCGGTGGGGGGAAGCGTGGTCTTAATGGAAACCTGATTGGTAATCAGTGGCTGCAGTCTTATCATTGCCAGCTGGTTCCCAGAAACACACACGCGTGTGCACACACACACAAATACACACGCACACAAATCCCCAATGCGATGATTCAGCAATTTAATGGAGCTTACATTTGGCAATACTCCTCCGGTGCACACCTCTGGGGAAATTAAAGAACACGGACCGAGGATTCTGGCAGGTCCATAATCGTTTGTTTTTGGCAAGCACTCAGGGCATAGCCCAGCACCAACTTTAGGCCACTCTGACTGCATCCAGTGACTTTTAGAAAGATGCAGATTGCAGCTTGTTTGAAAACGATACCAAAAAGGTCATAGAAGCAGAGAATAGGAAGGGAAAGAAAGGAAGAGCAGAAAGAGCCGACAAGGAAAGGCAGAAGGGGAGAAAAAAATAAAATAAAATAAAATAAAGAGCCACAACAGAAGAAACAGATGTGGGGTGGGGGAGACGAGTAAAATCTCACTTCCAAAAGCCAGGGTCATTTAGGATCCCATCCGAACAAGCACATTCTCTTCGTAGACAAATAACTTCTTACACAAATAATTGCAAAGTAATCTATGGAAGTAAATCTGTGTCTTTCCAGATAAAAGTGATACTAACGATCTGTATCTTGAAATCTCTAAGTTTGAGGTATGTCTTCTTAAAAGAGCACAGCAAGACCTAGCTTTTGTAAGAAGTAGCAATTTAAGGAAACGCAAATTATGTCAACTTCATTAAATCAACGTCTGAACACACACTGGCCGTGAGTGAGTCACCTGTTGACATTTGTCCGTAACTGTCCCGCCAGGGCCCGGAGGGTACATTGTTATAGAAGCACAGCAGGTTATTTCTACCTTGGCAACAGGATACCTGCTTCTAATTGGTATATAAATGATCTTTTAACAACATCCGTTATAACGAGGTTCTACCTCAATATTCTAATACGATGTTCTCCCACAAGGTAAACACTGTGATATATATATATAAATATGTAATTCATATCTTTATAATCAATATATTTAATAATATTTAATATTTATATTTATATTAAATTAAGATATAATTATACGATTCTATGATTAATGTATAATTAATTATATTTGATATTTAATAATGAATACATTTAATATAAATATATATTTCTAAAGCAGTAAGTATAAGACTATAAAAGAGTCCAATATGATTGAATTTAAATACTTCCTGTATTTAGAGAGAAAGAGCAACATGTAGACTAAAGAAATTTAGAATGGAAAATAAGGTTGCTAGTCTTAATGGTGAAGTTGATTAAAACAACACCAATACACCAATTGGAGAGTTGAAACTATCAGACACACGGCACCCAGTTCCTGTGTAAACCGCTACTTCATATGACTGAGGATGTCGATGACATTATTAGGGGTATTTTCCGGAAAACTGATGCACGGAAAAAATTCTCAGATTTTTTTTTAAATGAGGAACTGGCATATGTATTTGTTTTAGTAACGATATAATTACAGTGAATTTGATTTCGATTTTTTCATTGGCTCCAAGAAGCTCATACACCAAGTTCTGGACTGAATACAATTTTTACAATTTTTATTCCTTTCTCAATATGTTGTTTTGTTTTTCTGGACTCTTTTGTCCTTGTTTGATTATATGCGCATGCGTTTTTGTAAACAACTTCAAATATTCTATGGGAGAAGGAAGGACCTGAGTAACGAACGGAAAAATGACAGATGACCGACTTCTGCAAATAGTACATTTGATATAAATGTAAAGATCTAATAACAATGAGAGTATATGCTATATGATTCCATTTACATAACATGCAAAGCAGGCAAAACCAATCCGTGGTGTTATGGGTACATCCGGAGGGAGTAAAACTATAAAGGAAAGCGAGGAAGCGTGGGTCATAAAAATGAGAATGCCGGTTACCTTTAAGGAGGGACCGAGGAGTGATGGGAAGGAGCACAAAGAGGTCTTTTTATTCAATTTCTTTACCTGGGTAATTGTTAAAAGGATGTTCCTTTTGTGATAATACTCTGAGCTTTTTATATTTATGTTTTGTCTTCCTTTCTGTATATGTAGTATACTCCACAAGAGGATTAAAATTATATATATAATTATATACATATATATATATATATATATATATATGTAGACAAACAAAAGGTGAATAAAAACAAAGGCTTGCAAAGAACAGAATAAGTTCTACCAGGATTTCTAAAAACTAAATAAAAATAAGAAGAGGGTTCATTACTGGAAAGGACAATGTCCAAATTCTGGGTGTTAAGAATGTTGGAGGGATGGGCAGGAACGAAATGGATGTTACTCTTTCACAGAACTACCTAAATCAACACATTCACAAAAAGGAAAGTTATAGGGGTGCCTGGGAGACTCCGTCGGTTAAATGGCTGACTCTTGATTTCAGCTCAGGTCACGATCTCACGGTTCATGGAATCGAGCCCCACATCGGGCTCCACGCTGACGGCGGGGGGCCTGCTTGGGATTCTCTCTCCCTCCCTCCACCGCCCACATCTCTCTCTCTCAAAACAAACGTTAAAAAAGTAGAAAGTATATACACAATGGTGCACAATGCCTCTTAACGACAGTACTTCCTGAGGCGGCAGAGACACATCAGGGGAGCAGTGAACAAAACACATTAGGTCTCCTTTCTCATGAAGCTTGCATTCCGGAGTGAGGGAGCAAAAGGGAGGAAGAAAGCCGTGATAGACAGAAAGATTAGGAGACAGACAGAAATAAGCGTTCCAGAAGGAAGGCACAGTTTGTATAGATCCTCAAGAGTGGAAAGAGTTTGGCGTATCTGAAAAAGCCCCTGTCCCCGGAACACGCGATGGGAAAAGAAAGGTTGAAACGCACGAGAGGATATCAGAGCAGGCAGGGGAGATGTCAAGTTGCAGACTGCGGGGCTTGGGGATGGTGAGAAAGGTAAAGGAAAGAATCAAATATAACGCCTCGCCTGTGGCTTGAGTAACGGGTGGTGGGTCGGCGGGGCCTTTTACTGACACAGGGAAGCCGGGATAAAAGCAGGCTTGGAGGTACAGGGAACTAACGGGGTCCATCACAGCCGTGTCAAGGTGGTGGTGCTAGTGAGACATGCATGCGAAGATCTCACACGGGCACCGGAGATGAACCTGGAATGTTAAAGAGAGATCTAAAATCTCAGAAGGAAATGAGGTCACTCAAGGATACTGTATAGACAAGAAACAGACTCCTAACTCTAGAGAACAAACTGACGGTTGCCTGAGGGGAGGGGTGGGCAATGGGTGGAAAAGGTGATGGGGATTAAGCAGGGCACCTGTTGTAACGAGCACCGGGTGACGAATGGAAGCCACGAATCACAATATTGTACACCTGAAACTAATATTACGCTGGATGTTAACTACCGGGAACTTAAAGGGAAGCTTTAGATAAAAGGATAATATACAGAAAAAATGTCCCAGGATGAAGTTCGAGGGCGCTGCCATATTTCAAGGTTGAGCAGAAGAGGAGTTTACCAAGCAAGGCTAAGGAAGAGTAGGCCCGACCTCTTGCACGTTAAGGAATACTCTGAAAATCACCATGTTTTCTCCAGCCTAGTGGGCTAAGAGGCATACTGAGGGTCCTCTCCAAGGATGAGGAGATCAATATCCTGACTCAACTGAAATCCGTTTACAGCGCACCACGGTGCCTCAGCATGGTGTGTTCTAGGATATGACCACAGGTATGAAAGGCAAAGAATAATCAAATTGACCAAGTATTTTTTTCATGCTAAATTCGGGGGGGGGGGGGTTTAGTATAAAGTTTATAATAATATATCCTCCAAAGAGGTCTAATTAGGATATTTTTAAAGACTCTTCCAAGTCTCAGCCATAAATATTTAGTCTCACGACATCTGGAAACAGTTTTCAAAATTCTTGATGGCAAGGTGTGCATAAAAATTTTATGTTCCTTCCAGACGTAGAAGAACGCATAAATACATTCTAGAAATGTGTGTCAAGTTAATGGTTATTTTGAGCACCCCAAAATATAAAATAACAGCTGTGTATAGAGACAACCTTTTGGAAAGAGAACTATCCATGTTATGAAAATAAGGAATGCTAACATTATTTATAGACACATCAAAAACCTCCCATTGGGTTTGGTGTTAATGCATGATCAGAAGACCATGAAATCGAACTTTGAGTTGAGTGAGTGTAACAAAATTTGACTCGATTCCCTTCTGACGCCTACTAAAGACTGATATTCCATCACCCCTCCACCTGTGTACATCCACGTCCACATGCACACTTTGGCCAAAGGTCTCCAGAGCCTTCTTTCCACAGTATGAAGCCACCTTCCGGGCGTAGGGACTCTGGACTCTCTCATGACACATTGCATTGCAGTCTTTGCACATAGAGGCACTTCCTCCTCTTACATCCCAGTGTCCAGGCAGCAAGGAAGTGATGTCCCATTCTGCCAACTTCCTAAGGCCACTTCAAGGCCAACCTTATGGAAAACCTCCAATGAGAAGAAGAACCAAGGTCCTTTATCATACCTCTAATTCTCGATAGCTCTGCCAACTAAGACCAACATAACTCATAAAAGGGGTCTGCATCCCTTCTAATTCCCTAAATCTCCATAGCATCATTATTATCAACGTCAACAACAAAATCATACCTCTGTGCCAACGTATCACAGTATCGCAGTTTGATCTGTTTTTACTATTTACAGAAAAGCAAGATGATGAGCAATTTGTGGACCAACTGCCTTTCGTTCCGACTAAATAACACACGTATTTTTTGAACAATAAACCAAGCTTCTTAGTTTGCAAGAAATTGAAACAAACGACTCTCTCGTGTTTGATCATTTGCACTGCTAAACAACTTCCCTCGTGGCTGGGATCCCCAATTACCTTTATTTTCCTTCTGCTCTGTCACAGAGATAAATGATCATAGTTACTTGGTTTAGTTGGGGGCACGGTTTCCCACAGAGCATTTTTACAGATGTCCATTGTCAGAAAAATATTTAAAACAGGTTTACTGGGGCCATTAGTTGTAAAATATTTACAGGAGTCACAAAACTTGGACATTTTCCTCTCCACATTGTGGAAGAGACAGGAAGAGAAGGAAAGTGTCCTCAAAAGACTAGCTTCAGGGGCGTCTGGGTGGATAACAAGTGGTAAGCATCTGACTCTTGATTTCGGCTCAGGACATGATCTCATGGTTTGTGAGTTCAAGCCCCGCATCGGCCTCCACACTGTTAGTGCAGAGTCTGCTTGGGATTCTCTCTCTCTTTCAAAATAAATAAATAAACTTAAAAAATTAAAAAAAAAAAAACAGTGGCATCAACATTTTCTTGGTCTTCTCCTTCCTTTTTAAAAAATTCTTTCAGTCTGTTAATCACTGTTTTTCACTTTCTTGTGTTAAATACTTCCGAGAAAAATCTATGTCTACCATGTTCAAGATGGATTATTGAAAGAAAAAAAAAAGCTTTATACAACACCCAAAGCTGTCCTACGTAGACAATAATGAATTTTTGTGGTAATTTTGGGCCACCAAAGTCAACTAACAATTTCCAGGTTAGAAAGCACTTTTTGGAAGTGGTGGGCTCCGTGAGTGTAAAAGAAAGATTAAAAAAGGTAGGGGCGCCTGGGTGGCTCAGTCAGTTGAGCGTCCGGCTTCGGCTCAGTCTCACAGTTTGTGGGTTCGAGCCCCGCGTCGGGCTCTGTGCTGACAGCTCAGAGCCTGGAGCCTGCTTCGGATTCTGTGTCTCCCTTTCTGTCTGCCCCTCCCCAGCTCATGCTCAGTCTCTCTCTCTCTCTCTCCTTCAAAAATAAATAAAAACATTAAAAAACATTTTTTTTTAAAAAAAGAAAGATTAAAAAAGGTAATTGACGATGGTGTGCTGGGAACACAGTGTTTAAAGGAGGCGAAGTTAAGACGGAAAATATTACAATGCCAATGAGGTGGTAAAGAGACTGTAAAAGTCCTGACACAAAATCACCAAATTCAAACGTGTTTATTTTGTCATCCAAGCAGTGTTCCGCAAACCAAGCTTCTGTCGGTACCAGGAGATATTTCGATGTGAGGAGTGGATTCTGGCCTGAGTCACACTGCTGTGGGACCAGAACCGCCTCTGGAAGCTCTGGACGGCCAGAGGAGCCATTCTGGCTCCCCAACAGAGGTGAGGCAGTTCCAGTTAATAGTGAAACAGCAAAGACCCTTCATGCCTATTTTTAAACGCACATTGTTAATATTCAGTGTAATGCTACTCTTTAACAAACTCTTTACTCCCCGCTTCCCTGATGAAGCTTCCCGCGGTCTTTAAAGGGGTTGTTAAGCCAAGAATGGATCACACTCATTCTGCATGAGCAAGTCGAGAAACACTCCATTAAGCCTTCCAGTATTTAATAGAAAGAGCCATCTCTCACCTCTGAGGAGATGAGCCAGCTGCTCGGTGATGAGCTCAGGAGCCTCCCGGAGAATCTCTTTCACCACAAGGGAAGAGGAAGACTCTTGGAACTCAAGGCCGCCATCGCTCTGCTCCACCGGATTAATGACTTTGACAACCGCTGATTCTAAAGTTTGGTCCTCGCTGTAAAGCAAATGGCGGAGAGGAAAGGAAAGGGATATGGCACATCGTCTTACTTTCTGGAAGTATTTAATCTCTGCTCTCACACAAAAGACTTCCTCTCAACGGCCAAAAAGATGAGGAAGCTCACGTGACCCTTAGCCTATGCTTCACTTTCCACATTACCTAATTATCCACCCCCCCCCCCGCCCCGAAAGGCTTAGTCGTAGCCCCTCACGCCGTAGCACTTGTCTCTTGTTTTGCTGTTGAAAAATAATAATAAATAATAATAGCAGTAGTAATAGTAATAATAATGGCTGCCATTTACTGAGCTTCCGCTGCAGGCCAGACACTATTATGAGGCCAGAAGGAATGTCACTAAGTCTTCTACTACACGATGACCCTATGAAATGGGTTCTAGTGAAACCCTCATTTTTAACATGAGGAAACAGGGGCACATGGGTGAGTCAGTCGGTTGAGCATCCAACTCCTGATTTCGGCTCAGGTAACAATGCCAAGGTCATGGGATCAAGCCCCACGTCAGGCTCCATGCTGAGCATCTATCCTGCCTAAGATTCTCTCTCTCCCTCTGCCTCTCTCCCTGGCATGTGCACTCTCTCTCCCTCTAAAATGAATAAACAAATACAAATTTTAAAAAGTTAAAAATGGGGAAACAAAGACACAAAGCAGTTAAGAAATTTGTCCAAGGTCACAAAGCTTATAAGCAGACTAGCTTGTGTTTGAACCCTGATGTGGTTTCAGAGCTTGCATATCTGGTCACAGTGCTGGAGACAAATGACCACAGGCTTATTTACTTCCACCATCATCCTTTTTTTTTTTAATTTTTTAAAATTAATTTTTAGTGTTTATTTATTTTGGAGAGAGAGTGCGAGTGGGGCAAGGGCAGAGAGAGAGGGAGACACAGAATCCAAAGCAGGCACCGGGCTCTGAGCTGTCAGCACAGGGCCCGAACAGGGCTCGAACTCAAGAACCATGAGATCATGACCTGAGCCGAAGTCAGACGCTTAACTGACTGAGCCACCCAGGCGCACCACCCCCCCAATGTCATTCTTCACATGTGAGATGAGTTGGCTTTATCAAAGGCAGAAAGAAAGAGGTGAATAAGGCTGACGTTGGTCTTTCCGTCTGCCAGAAACAAATGAGTGGGAATGAAGGAAATAAAGATCTCAGTTTTGGAAAGCGTTCTGTTTCATAAATAGTCCTGAAGCTCAAGTTCACAGTGTCAGCCCCCAAACCAGCAGTTTTTCAGTTTTCATTGGGAACAAAACTCTTCCAAAGATTCTGACTTCCCAAGATTTCTTTAGCTTCTTGCACTGCCTTTATCCATATTTATTCACATGAATTGGTTTGTAAAAGTGAGCACATAAATTGAGTCAAGGAGGTGATCATCCCGAACACTGATCATTGAAGTCAGTCAGATAACCTCCTGGTAACTCCTAGCCAACAACTGATTAATAAATAGGCAAATTGTGTTTCAAGCGGCATGGGGATAAAAACAGCCTCACGCGAGCAGACTGTTTTCAAAACTCTTTAGAGCTGAATGAACTGCATGACAGGCAGGTCAATGTACTCGTACCTAAATATGCTTCCTAAAAAGAGTTAAATAGGGGCGCCTGGGTGGCTCAGTCGGTTAAGCGTCCGACTTCAGCCCGGGTCACGATCTCGCGGTCCGTGAGTTCGAGCCCCGCGTCGGGCTCTGGGCTGATGGCTCAGAGCCTGGAGCCTGCTTCCGATTCTGTGTCTCCCTCTCTCTCTGCCCCTCCCCCGTTCATGCTCTGTCTCTCTCTGTCTCAAAAATAAATAAACGTTAAAAAAAATTTTTTTTTAAATTAAAAAAAAAAGTTAAATAAAAAATTAGATATTAGTACAAGTTCTTATTTCATGCACACTAACATCAATATCCACTGGTTATGGTCCTAAACCATCAGCAAATTGGCAAAGTGTGCAAAAAAAAAACTCCTGTCTCAAACCACTGAGGTATTTACTAGTGACTCTTCATTCAATAGCACTACAGAGCTTATCAAAAGGGCATCTTTGGGGGCGCCTGGGTGGCTCAGTCGGTTAAGCGTCCGACTTCGGCTCGGGTCATGATCTCGCGGTCCCTGAGTTCGAGCCCCGCGTCAGGCTCTGTGCTGACAGCCTGGAGCCTGTTTCGGATTCTGTGTCTCCCTCTCTCTCTGCCCCTCCCCCACTCACTCTCTGTCTCTGTCTCTCTCCACCCCCCCCCAAAATTGAATAAAACATTTAAAAAAATTGTATGGGTGTGTGGGTGGCTCAGTCGGTTAAGCCTCAAGCCTCCGACTTTGGTCCAGGTCATGATCTCATGATTTGTGGGTTTGAGCCCCATATCAGGCTCTGTGCTGACAGCTCGGAGCCTAGAGCCTGCTTCACATTCTGTGTCTCCCTCTCTCTCTGCCCCTCCCCTGCTCGTGCTCTGTCTCTCTCTCTCAAAAATAAATACAGATTTAAAAAAAATTTTTAAGATTTAAATAAAAGGGCATTTTTGGGCTGGGTTGGAAAGTCCTTGAAGGTAGACAATTTGTCTCATTCCTCTTTACGTACCTTGAGATTCTTGCACTAGTTAGCAACTCCTAAGTACGTACTGAAGGAGGCAGAAGACCCACATTGAATCCAAACTCTTCTACTAACTTCATGTGGTACCCCTGCAACAGTGGGTCTCAGATTTCTTGTCCATAAAATAACAAGTTTGAACTGCACGGACTTTCAAAAATCCATCCCGCTCTTATAGTATAAAATGGCATGAATGAAAGAGCCAATGATCAAATGACTTTCACAGCTGTTCTCTACAATTTTTCACTTCACCACTGAGATGTCTTTCTTGAGAACGTTTCGGTTTTAGTTAGCATGTAATTTCAGTTTTCATTACACATTTACAGCATCAGTACATAGGACTGTTGTGTTGCTTTAACAAACTGTTTCAGATTGTTCAAAATTATAATTTTGGTCAATTCTCCAAGAACTTTCCACTCAGAGATGTCATATTTGAAATGCAAAGGCCAAAACAGAGAGCTGGCATGGCCCAAAGTTTGCCGTAAGAGAAGAAAAAATATTCTTTTTCTTCCGATGTCCTCTGCCTTTAATGCATCTCCCTAAGCCACAAAAGTCCTGAATGAGGTGGTACTTTTCCCATAAGGGCCTTGGTTAAAGGCCTTACCTCCAGAGCCTTACCTCGCCAGCACATTGCTGCCAACGAGCGTTATAGATAACTTCCCTTCATCATTTAGCTGATGCAGATTAATTTCATCTCGGAATATGTGGAACGATTCAGAGATGTTCAGCTCTTCTAAAATAAACCTCGTCTCAGTGAAGTAATTGAATTCAGTTCTTGGTATGTTCAGCACTGGCAAACAGAGAACTCCAGGTGGACTGACCTACCGAGAAGAAAGTTGGCTGAATCACTGACAACAGGGAGAGGAGACAAAGCACAACTCCGTGTTTTACACGCCCGAGGGTAATTGTAAAGCGAACAAAAGTCTTTTGGCCTCACTAACCCGGATGACATTCAAAATCGATTCTTCCCGAACCCAATTAGTAGAGCAGTATCTACAGGCAAATGGCCCCTAATATTTTGTAAACACTTGTTACTCTCCATGAAACCTCTCGTGCCTTATTTTAAATATCTTATGTCTCATTTCAACATCTCCACGATTAAAAATATGTATATGCGCACACACACGCACACACACACACACACACACACACACACACACATTCTCCTTTTCAGGGGAAACAAATTCATAGGTCTTTATGGAATTAGCAGAAAATCAGAATGATTACTGCAGGGGGGCGCCTGGGTGGCTCAGTCGGTTAAGCGGCCGACTTCGGCTCAGGTCATGATCTCGCGGTTCGTGAGTTCAAGCCCCACGTCGGGCTCTGTGCTGACCGCTCAGAGCCTGGAGCCTGTTTCAGATTCTGTGTCTCCCTCTCTCTGACCCTCCCCTGTTCATGCTCTGTCTCTCTCTGTCTCAAAAATAAATAAACGTTAAAAAAAAATTAAAAAAAAAAAAAAAAAGAATGATTACTGCAGGGCGGATGAGGACTGTGTGATACAGAAAGGCATGTACGTCCCATGTACATGGGATGCCTGCCATTGAGCTCCAGCCAATGGTTTACATGCAAAAATTTCAGGTGTTTTCAGGATAAGAATCTTTCAATTACTCAAGAAAAGCTGGAAATCTAGATCTGAGGCTGTTATCTACGATGTTTGTTACAATTAATTTTTCTAAATTAAAAACACTATGGAGGTTAACAAAAACTCATTTATGAGCCAGAGTTGGCCTACACACTACCAGATTGAGATCTCTGTTCATTTCTTATATTAGAAAAAAAAATCACATATTAACAAACTTGTTATTAAAAAATTGTTGGGTGGGGGTGCCTGGTTGGCTCAGTCGGTCAACCACCCAACTCTTGATTTCGGCTCAGGTCATGATCTCGCGGTTCGTGGGTTTGAGCCCCATGTCAGGCTCTATGCTGAGAGCACGGAGTCTGCTTGGGATTCTCTGTCTTCCTCTCTCTCTGCCCCTCCCCTACCTGTGCTCAAGTGCATGCGCTCTCTCTCTCCAAATAAATAAATAAAGTTAAAAAAATGTTTTAAAAAATTGTGGTAAGAAGGGGAAACAGGAGACGGTAGGAGTTGGAGAATTTCAGATTCACATACTTTTCTATAGGAATTTTTTAAAAATAAAGGTTCTTTGAAAAATTACTATGACTGCACAGCAATAAACCCCAAATATCCCTGAGAGAAGGTGGGGTTTGGTAACACTGAATTTTTGCATAAAGTAAATGGCCTTTGTTTTCACATCATCACCAGCTCTGTCAAAGCATAGTGCTTATTACACAATTTTAATATCTTTGTCATCTATCTCCTTTCCTGGCATTAACAAGGCAGCGATTTTTGTCTTTTTTGTTCAGTCATGTTTCCTAGTGCATAAAACAATCTGGCACATAGTAGGCATTTAATACTTGTTTGTTGAGTGAAATAAATGAATCACCCATTGCTATAGTATATAAAGCACAAAGCCATTCCAACGAAGTGCTTTTTCTTTTAACTGTCAGGCTAATCCTGAATCACAGTTGGGCAATAATCATTAGAAATTTATGTATAGCCAAATCAAAACCACACTGAGATACCACCTCACACCAGTCAGAGTGGCTAAAATGAACAAATCAGGAGACTATAGATGCTGGCGAGGATGTGGAGAAACGGGAACCCCCTTGCACTGTTGGTGGGAATGCAAACTGGTGCAGCCGCTCTGGGAAACAGTGTGGAGGTACCTCAAAAAATTAAAAATAGATCTACCCTATGACCCAGCAATAGCACTGCTAGGAATTTACCTAAGGGATACAGGAGTGCTGATGCATAGGGGCACTTGTACCCCAATGTTTATAGCAGCACTCTTAACAATAGCCAAATTATGGAATGAGCCTAAATGTCCATCAACTGACGAATGGATAAAGAAATTGTGGTTTATACACACAATGGAATACTACGTGGCAATGAGAAAGAATGAAATAATGGCCTTTTGTAGCAACGTGGATGGAACTGGAGAGTGTGATGCTAAGTGAAAGAAGTCATACAGAGAAAGACAGATACCATATGTTTTCACTCTTATGTGGATCCTGAGAAAGTTAACAGAAGACCATGGGGGAGGGGAAGGAAAAAAAAAGTTAGAGAGGGAGAGAGCCAAACCGTAAGAGACTCTTAAAAACTGAGAATAAACTGAGAGTTGATGGGGGGTGGGAGGGAGAGGAGGGTGAGTGATGGGCATTGAGGAGGGCACCTGTTGAGATGAGCACTGGGTGTGGTATGGAGACCAATTTGACAAAAAATTTCATATTAAAAAAAAAGAAATTTATGTATAGAGATTTACTTTTCCTAATTAGTTGACTGAGTTATCTCTAACTCCTGATACTGAAACTTGAGTCAAGCACATGTGGCCTGAGCCTATCCTGGCAGGATCTTTTTGGAGGCTAGGACCAGAAGAAGGTTTCTAGCCCCCCAACCTCTGCTGGGTGCCTTGGAGAATGCCATTTTTCTTTCTGAAGCTCAGTCTAACCCATCTGTAGAATGGGGCTTACCTACCAGAAGGAAAAGTATTTAAATAGAGTCATACATGGGAAGCTGCAAAGCTCTGTATTTATTCCACGTTTATACTCTCAGAGGAAGTAGCCACGTTCTCAGAAGAAAATTCTAATGGAGATGCAGACCTTTGGTAGGGGGCAGGGCCAGTAAACTAAGAGGAAGGCACAGAAATATAACAAATTCCAGTATGTGACCCTCCAGTTACTCCGTATTTGTCCCCATGCTGAGCCTTAGAAGGAGAAAAGAGGCCATACATCTCTTTACCCATTTTATCTATCACAACCACTTTCTCACTCCTTTGGTTGCGTGTTATATCCATTCAAGACATTGGAGTTGGTGGGGGTGGTGGTGTTATATAATTTCCTTAAGAGTCCACACCACTATCTTTCTAAAGACCAGTCTTGTTCAGTCAACTCTATGTTCTCGAGACAAGCGGCATTTGTTTTCTAGGCGTCAAAAAGTCCAGTTAATAGGATTAAGTATTTAACATGCATTTCTTCACATAGGCATGTTTATCTCCTTATACCAATTAATCTCCCTTGTAAAGTTCAACAAAGTTTAATATTTTTTAATGTTTGTTGTTTTTTTGAGAGAGAAGGGGGGAGACAGAGCACGAACAGGGGAGGGGCAGAGAGAGAGGGAGACACAGAATCCGAAGCAGGCTCCAGGCTCTGAGGTGTCAGCACAGAGCCCGACGCGGGGCCCGAACTCACGAACCGTGAGATCATGACCTGAGCTGAAGTCGAACGCTTAACCGACTGAGCCACCCAGGCGCCCCACGTTCAACAAATTTTAAGATAAATTTGATACAAAGTCCATATGCAGAGATCAGAATATTTTACCTGGCTCTCTTGTCAGCTGCTGCCCTAAGCCATTCTTGCCGCCCACAGCTCACTCTAGAAGACTAGGTTTCATGTGAATTTAAATCACCCGAGATCAGCTATGCATACTCTCAGAGCCAAGAATCCAAACAAAATTGGAATAAAACAAATCAGACTCTGGAAAATTAAAAATTCTGTGAAATTGGAAACCGCACCAAGATACTCATAATGTACTTTTTTAGGCTTTGAGGTGACGCATTATCACGGGCTGATGAATTTTATGAAATGGCAATTTTAAAACAATTTGTTAAAAGGTCTTTTCCACCTCTGTAGGGAGGTTATAGACTTTGCACAGAATACAAAGACTCTCACTCAAGGGAGATCATCACTAACTGAGAATGACCTTGCTGTACAAAGTCAGGGCTAACGGGCAAGAACAGAATATAGATGCGACATGTAACACCTCTGTTACTGAAAATTCCAGCCAATAGGTTCCGAATTGCATGTAATGTTCACACAGGTTATTCTGCACTTACTTCTCTATTCCCAAGGGCAAGACTAACCAACAAGCTGTGATAAAGGAAAACAAGAAATTCTGACCCTTACTTTTGTTAGTTCTCTGAATTCCCATGAAAGTAAACAACTATCATCTATTTTTAAAAATTTGGAAACTGTGACCTTATTGAAATGTCTTATGAGGGAGTCGATAAGAAACAACTAGACCCTACCTAACGCACTGTAGGTGACCAGTAAGTATTTGTTGTTTAATGAATCATAATACATTATTCTCGGCAACAATAAACCAGAACGTGAAAATGGAAGTGAATAGGTTCCTCGTTTTTCCCGAAAATGTTTGCCCTTGGAAGTTATATCATAATTCACATATAAAAAGCACAGTCTTCTTTCCCCTCACCTTGTCTAGAAAGTAAGCGTACGTGAAGGCGGAAATGAGAGAATCCAACTCACACGATTTATGTCCAATAACCACATGGACCTTCTCCAAGCGTTTGCTTCGATTCTGAAACACATAGCAAACAAAACATCACAATTTGACGTGCAACAGATCGATACAAAAAGGACAGTTTTCCATCTTTTTTTCAAAGGTAGGCCTTGGCTATAGTCACGCACAATTGCAACAATTCCTAAGTTTATGATGAAGTTTTACAGGAGGACATAAGATTGCACAACACGGTTTCAAATTCGGAAATGCTCAAATTGTAGCGCACGGTTCAGGAACAGAAAATTGTGAGCTCACCACCTCAGGAGCCTCCCCAGGTGACCTCTGCCTCTGGCCTCCACGCGTGAAGGGCAGGGAGAGACCAGAGGAAGAGGCGGACCACTTCAAGTTTGGCAGGCGGTAGTTTAATAAACAAGGAGACTTATTTCCAAGGCTTGTCTTGGGCACCTGCAAGATGGGTAGATCTTCACGTCCACCTGCCAGAATTTTAAAAATTTTATAGAGGCCGTAACTGGGCTCAGTCGTGTGTGGTCTCAACACCACATTACTCTCTCAAGGCTGCATCCTTGGAGCAGCTCCCATGGTGGGAACGGTGGGCAGAACATACATTCCAAGGACAGGGGAGAGGGTGAGGAGCCTCCAACAGCCCAGGTGTAGCTCAGGGGTCAGCCAACAGTCACGTCCTCTAGATGACTTCTTCCAACAGAAGTGTGGTTTCGTTAACATTATCACAGCCTGGGGCACATGGGTGGCTCAGTCGGTTAAGCATCCAACTTCAGCTCAGGTCATGATCTTACGGTTCGTGGGTTCGAGCTCCGCATCAGGCTCTGTGCTGACAGCTCAGAGCCTGGAGCCTGCTTCGGATTCTGTGTCTCCCTCTCTCTCTGCCCCTCCCCCCATTCATGCTCGCTCTCTCTCTCTCTCTCTCTCTCTCTCAAAAATAAACATTAAAAAAATGTAAAAAAACATTATCACAGTCTAACTTGATATGAATTGTATCTCTGAGTCATAATTTTTTAGTAAAAGATTTTAGTCCAAAGGGAAGTTCCATAGTATAGCGGCCCCCCGTTTATCTGCAAAGGATACATTCCAGGAGCCCCAGTGGATGCCCAGAACTGCTGATAATACTGAACCCTATATATACTCTGTTTTTTCTTGTACGTACATACCTATGAATAAAGTTTATAAATTAGGCCTTATAAGAGATTAACAACAACAATAATAAAATAGAACAATTACAGCACTATACTGTAATAAAAGTTGTGTGAATGTGGCCTCTCTCAGAATATCTTCATGTACTGTACTCACCCTTCTTGTGATGGTGTGAGATGATAAAATGCCTACGTGGTGAGAGGAAGGAGGTGAATGACGTAGGCACGTGACATAGGCCGCTCTTGACCTTCTGACCACGTGTCAGAGGATCATCTGCTTTTGGCCTGCAGTTGACCGCAGGTAATAGAAATCATGGGACATGAAACCAAGGATAAGGGAGGAGTAGCGTGTTCTATGTCATTTCCTTGTATAAGATGTTCTTAATTTGAGAGACAGTGACTTTTTTCATATGTTCTTGGCACGCAATACACAATTCGGTAGTAATTTATTTTCTCAGGCCGCATTTTGGGTGTCAAGAAATGTTCTCTCTACAGTACATTCCATAACTTAGCAAATGAAAGTGTAACACTTTTCCTCCCCCCGGGAAAGGAATATGGTTAGTAATATTGCTTTAACAATACAAATCAGTTGCGATTAAAAAATGTATACAGTCACGTCTCTGGAAGAGAAGGCATATTGTTTTCTTTCCTGGTTTAACGTAATAGTTACTTGAAACTCCTTTATAGAAGGCTGACCTCCTTGTGAAATACTGGGTTGGAAATGCCAAAGAAACGACTGCTTCTAGAAAATGCTACAACAAAACTGTTCAATAATGATAACTGTAATCAAAATGAACGTCTTTATAGTATGCCAGAGGTGACACATATGTCTGCTTCCCCCACTTTTCACCCTTTGTTTTAACTTCTCTCCTGAGGACTGACTAGAAAGCCAACTCAAGCGCAGTACTGCTCAAAATGGCTAGATAAAAAATTACACTGCTCACGACGATTCCCAGAAAGAGACTTATTCTTTTTTCTACAAAACAAAGAGAAGGCATTATTTGGTAACCTACTAGGTACTTTACAAATGAATCTATGCAATTGTAATTGGTGACACGGGCCTACTGATGTCAGAGTCAGAAACAAGTTTGTAAACAACCAGCTTGTGGCCCGAGAAACATAATAAACTAAAAATCTCAAAGGAAGTTTTAAAGAGTCTGTCAATACAGAGAATAATAGCGGTATTGATATTGCAGACGAGTCATCTAATATGTAATATTGCTGAATTAAAATAAACCTGTATTTTTTCAAAGATACTGAGATGATGATATTTAATAAAACAACATGACTTGAAAATACAATATAAACTCTCTGATTATAATTACAACACCCTGCCCCACCAGCACCACCAACTTTAACCCCCCTTCCGTCGTCTCTCAGCTTCCTTCCCCTAACTTCATAAATTACAAGCTGGCTCACTTGTACCCTTGGGGGATTCTAGTCTAGGCCCAGTTCTCATCTAAAAGCCGGACTGCTTCTCCCGTGCAAGACTGTTAGATGTTCTAGAGGTACCTACAGAAATTTAGGCAAATGGAATTATACTCCATTACAACACAAACAAATGCATTAGGAAATCATATTACCGTAGACAGCCGTTCTTCCGAGAAACTCGAAGGTCTAAGTAGACATTACCTCATTTCTCCTCTCAGATCTTGTAAGGCAGACAGTAAGAAGATTAACAATACTTTTTATAGGTCAGTGGAGTCCATGATGGGGCCAGGATCATTCCCAAACCCCATGGCCCAGTACACGGAGCCCTCTGCTCTGCCCTGCACCAACCACCCCACACTGCCATAATGACTTCATCTACAAAATGAGTGAACATGCATTCTAAATATGCATTCTAAATATAGCAAGGTTTCAGACATTTATAGCACCACACCAAATGACCCCAAAGCTGACCTACCTGCTTTCTTGTCTAGGTTCGGTAATTCCTAGGTACAGCTCTTTGTTCAACACTCAACTTGCATGCAAGACATGGAGGAACCAAGAAGATTTGTGTGTCAGTTTATTTCTAAGACCGAGCCAATTACTACTTAAAAAGAAAAAACTAAAAGAAACTAAATAAGATTGTGAACCCAAAGCATGTTGGACCACTTCTCACAACTCAGGACTCTTTGAAGATTATTATTTATTCGTTCTTGTCCGTTTAAAGGGGAAAAAAAGTACACGTCATCTTACAGGTCAGACCATAGAAGGTCCCGGGACAGAATCTTGAGGGTTCTTTTCGATGCCACGTGCCTCTCTTTTCATGCTCTCCTGTTTCTCGTCTGACCTGCCTTCTTCTCTCACACTAACCTCCTTCATACTCAGGGCCTCTTTGAGTGCCATTTGCTTATGTCTGCTATCTGCGGTCAATGCCCCAGGTCCCAGCTTCCAACACTATCCTCCCCCCGACCCCACCCACCTCCATCAAAGTGTGCCAACCTGGAGCCCATGCTATCAGGGACCAATCTGCTTCTCCACAAGCAACTCCATTCTTCCACTTAAAAAAAATTTTTTTAACGTTTATTTATTTTTGAGAAGAGAGAGACAGAGCATGAGCAGGGGAGGAGAGAGAAAGAGGGAGACATGGAATCTGAAACAGGCTCCAGGCTCCGAGCTGTCAGCACAGAGCCCGACGCGGGGCTCGAACTCACGGGCCGCGAGATCGTGACCTGAGCCGAAGTCGGACGCTTAACCGACTGAGCCGCCCAGGCGCCCCTCCATTCTTTTATTTTAAAGAGGCTTTCTAGGGATTATGCCATAGTCCAAAAAGATGACCAGAAATTTCAAGTTGGCTGAAAATGTTGGAGCAGACAAACGCAATGTCACAATCAGAGGTAACTTTGGTGCCTGCCGATGAGCCTTAGGAGTGAGAGGCTCAACCTCAAAAAATCTCAGATGTTCCTAAGTGCATGAATCCTATCAAAAACCACTAAGATGTAATTGAAGTGTAGCAAAAATTAGAGATTGGAGCAACCATGTTCAGAAAGACTTCTGCCTGCTTAGAGGAATAAAACATAAGATTAGTTATGTGAACTCAATCAGAAGGTGAGCTCAAGAAACATGTAGGATTTGGCTGCTCAAATTGGGGGTCAAGAACCAGAGAAAACAGGCTCCACTTTCAAGCTTCCCCGCACAAATGACCTTGGCAGTGTGAACAGAGCAAGCATAGGGGTCAAGTCCCGGCAGAAAAGACTGGGGATTGATTTCAGGTGTCCGAGGACGGTAACAGGGCTCCTTACGAGGCTTATTCTGGTCTATTCTGTGACAAAGGCCCCATCTACAGGGGCAGCAGGTTCAGGGACCTGACTTGATCACAGTGATACTCTCTGTACACGTACCTCTCAGAGCAGGTCTGTGGACCTTTGCCTATTTCACATCTCTGCATATTCATAGACTCACAGATGTCCGATCTTAACATCTACGTCCCTTGATGCAGTTCGAATTAGCATCTGCATTATTTACAAGCAGATAAATTATGCCCAAGTAAAAGTGATAATTTTATCAATTAAATCAATTACTGTCATTCAAGTAATAAACATCTATTTGTGCGATACAGCAGTAAACCAAACAGACGACAATCCCAGCTCTCACGGCATTTGCATTAGCTGCAAGGAGATATGATGAACCAGATAATTAGATAATAATTTGAGGAACAGGGTACACTGAGATGAGGCTCATTTGAAAAGGTGACATTTGAGAAAGACCTGAAGCCAAGAAGTGGGACCTAAGGATATCTTAGGCCAGGAGAATAGCAAGGGCAAAGGCCCTGAGGTGAGAGGATATCCAACGTGTTCAACAAATATTTACTGCCTAGTGCATACATTTTCTGAAGGTGACTTTGTAAACTCCTAGCCAGGAGTGAATAGATCTGGCAAGTAAATACCCACTCCCTAGTATTGACACAAGTTCACCAAGCATTAAAGAATCTCAGGAGACAAAAGATTCATCGCTAAGGCCTATACCCAATATGGCGTAAGCCCAACACAGAATGGAATCCTGATTATGCGTAGAAATAGATACTATATTGCTTTGTCATCTACACTTCCAAATAGATGGGCAAGATCTTTCCTTCATCAACACATAAAAGAAAATATATTGAACGTGCCAGTATTTGAGATCACAATTTTGATATGCTTTCAAAGCGTAATCCTATACAACACTAAAATGAGCCTTCTTAATGAAGTTTACTTATCTCTTTTTCAAAGCCAGCAAAATGCCTAAGCATTAAGACTCAACTGACCATTAAAGGGAATTGCACTTGTCAGGCAAAAAAGCACTTTTCCAACACACCCACAGAAAACAGAATCAATCAGAAAGAAGGCTTCTAGGGCCCTGATGGAAGTCTAGTCCCTCCATTAGTTTGGGGTTTTTTATAGACATATTATTTATTGCCTAATTGGCTAACATACAGGGTATACAGTGTGCTCTTGGATTTGGGGATAGATTCCCGTGGTTCATCGCTTACATACAACACCCAGTGCTCATCCCAATAAGTGCCCTCCTCAATGCCCGTCACCCATTTTCTCCTCTCCCCCCACCACCTCCCTGCCATCAACCCTCAGTTTGTTCTCTGTATTTAAGAGTCTCTTAAATACAGAGGCACCCCGGTGCCCCTCCAACCCACTTTTCTTAAAAAGCCTATGAAAATGTTTTCAAAAATAATTAACTGAAATGCATTGTGTTTTCCCTCTCTCCACCCCCCTCCCATCAACCCTCAGTTTGTTCTCTGTATTTAAGAGTCTCTCAACCTCCATTAGTTTTCTAAGAGCCATATCCGCTGAGAAACGAAGCTGCTCCCACTGATGACGGGACACATTTAAAGTCCCATTATTAACATTTAGTCAACAAGCCTTGCAACACAGTTATGATTTCTCAGACCCATCCTCCTCGACCCACTTTTCTTAAAAATCCTATGCAAATGTTTTCAAAAAATAATTAACTGAAATGCATTGTGTTTTGAAAACATTGTAGACAAAACCCACAGAAGTTGGGAGAGCGTCTTTCCTATCACACGGAAGCAACAAACATTTCTAAGGCCCTCATCCTTAACCAACAAATGAAAAAGCAAGACGACAAGAAGTTCTCGATTTATCGAGAGTTATCTCCAAAGAAACCCAGGCAAAGAAAACAGTTGGCAGTTGAGCTGGTGTTTCCTTAATTCCTTCTAATTCCACGTCAATGAGGGGTCACCCTGCCTGGAGGCTGCCTGTGGGTGGTCCAGAAAAGGGCCCTGGTTCCTACCTAGGAGACTCCACATGCCTGTGGCTGCCATGATTCTAAGTGAGAGGACTCAGAGGGTGAGTGGAAGAAAGACTGACATGCTGCTCGTCACCCCAAAGGTCCCCAACTCCACATAAGTCACAATCATCAGGAGAGCCAGGTAGGAGGGGATACAAAAGGGACCACGGCCAAGTGAGCAACAAAGACACAGAGTAACCTGGTCCTCCAAAGGCCCCAGATCAGCTCTGCCAGAGATAGACAAGTCCCGTCCCTTGTTCAGTTGGTAAACAAATGAGATGCTTTTGCTACCGGCCCTGGGTTTAAGATAACGTCTATAACTCCTCACCTTCTGAATGTCTCATAATCTTATCATTACCCGGATAAAGTTTGCAAGTCAAAGGGAGAGGATGCTGGAGGGAATAAAGGACTTGGCATCCACTAGCCGTCCAAAAACAAAAACAAAAACAAAAATGCTTATCACTCTGTGCGTGTCCCTAGATCACCGGGATTTTTCCTGCTGATTGAAACCTTTGTATTTTATTTTCTACTTTGCTTATGTTTCTGGTTAAGAAAAAAAAAAAAAATACATGAAATTATAAAAAGGCAGACACAATGAAAATTAATAAACCAAAGATAACTACTGTTGAAAGTTCAATAGTTATTGATTATTCACATTTTTAACTTGTATATATATTAACACATGTACTTGACAAAAGTAAGGTACATTCTATTCCCACTCTATATTAGATGCTTCCTTTTGAATCCACTTAGTATGCTATGGACCTTGCTCAAAGATCAAAACTGTAGATCTTTATTCTGTTTAGCTCAAGGACTGCAACTGTATGAGCACATATGTGTGTATAAAATTTCTGGAATCAGCATAAGTGCCTTTTAAAAAAGAATCTCCCTGATATCGGCAAACAGGATACTCTATTCCACTGGCTATCTACTCTAGTTTCATTCTTTTTTTTTTTTTTTTTTTAATTTTTTTTTTCAACGTTTTTTATTTATTTTTGGGACAGAGAGAGACAGAGCATGAACGGGGGAGGGGCAGAGAGAGAGGGAGACACAGAATCGGAAACAGGCTCCAGGCTCCGAGCCATCAGCCCAGAGCCTGACGCGGGGCTCAAACTCACGGACCGCGAGATTGTGACCTGAGCTGAAGTCGGACGCTTAACCGACTGCACCACCCAGGCGCCCCAACTCTAGTTTCATTCTAATGGCTATAATTAATTTCTTCCAAGAGTTGTACCTCAGGTCATGTCTCAAAGCAAAAACATTTACCAGAATCTGCAAATTCGAGACACAGACATTTTATATTCAATTTTCTCATAAGTGTCCTAATTTACTTGGTGACGTACCAGATGAATATAAACCAAGGGATTAGGAAGACGCAAAAAGCTTTCAATGAGAAGGCTCAAATTATTTTGAGATAATTTGTCTCACTTACTGATAAAACTGAAACCTAATCAATTCAGATAAGTATATATTGCCTATAACCTCTCCCCTCACTGTTTTCCCAATCATTTTTCCCCCTCAGGATTCTCTTTGCTAAGCTGGAGAAGACTCTCTCTTAATATCTCTCATTTGGGGAAAAATAGGGGCTGGGAGTCACGCTGAGCAGATTCAGCTATAAACAGCTCAGATCCTATGCACCTGCACCTCCTGCTATATGGTCAAATGCAGAGGCCATTGTAGATAGGCAGTGGGAGACCCAGAAGCTAAACCCAAGCATTGCCTGAGGCCCTTCTTTCTTGGGTGGGCCATGTGGGTCCCCGGTTCCCCTTGGGGTCAGGCTCCTTTTACTGGGGCTTTGGACATGTTCTCAACTGAATCCATTCTTCCTCAACCTGTTTGTTGCCCACCTTGAACATAGAATGTTCTCAAAAGGAGCGACCTCATATATATGGTTCATATACTTCTTCTGGGTCATAATAGTAATGGGAGACAGAATTGTTATTTACTTACAGCATTTCATTTTTTATATTTTCATTCAAGATTCTCTTTCTGACAATGTCCTCCAAGGACAGTTTTGGGGGCGGCCCCATTATTTTTCTTCCACAGCTTCAACCATAAAAGGTCAAGGATGATCCACCCCCCCACCCCCCGCCCCAACACGCAAGTTCTTACCTTTCCCGAAGAGTCCCTATAGCAATTACTCTACACAGACTGTCTACAGGTTATTATTTTCCAGCCATTTTACTTTGGGGAGAAATGTGTCCAAACATTTACTACCAACTGGATGGGACAGCTCTTCCATTTCCCATTTCGGTGCCGCTTCCTTCTAGTTGAAACAGATGTCTTGTGCCAGAGGTTTGCCCTCCGTGCTTTTACACGTCTCTGAATCACTCAGCCTGCCCCTTTCCAGACTCAAGAGCTGTAGTCATTTTTGCCTCGCCTCATATGAGCAGCATCCAGGTCTATGACCCTTCCCCTTTGCCTCCTCTGACCTTCCGCTGTCTGTGCCCCACTGGTGGGCTTAGACCTCACTGTAGACTGAATTGTGGATCCCCCAAATTCCCATTTCCAAGCCTGAACCCTCAATGTGATGGTACTTGGGGATGGAGCTTTTGGGAAACAATTAGGTTTAAATGAAGTCATGAGAGTGGGGCCCTCCAGATGAGAGCTCTCATTCTCTCCCAGCTCTCCCTCTCACTTTCTGTCTCTCTCTGTGCCTCTCTGTCTCTCTGCCTCTGTCTCTCTCTCTCTCTCTCTCTCCATCTCTCTCTCTCTTGAGATGATCAGGAGAAGAAGGCCCTCACAAGAACTCAACCATGCTGGCACCCTGATCTTGGACTTCCAGCCTCCCGAGCTGTAAGAAATAAATTTCTGTTGTTTAAGGCACCCGGTCTGTGGTATTTTGTTATGGCAGCCCAAGCAGACTCGGACAGACCTCCAGGTTGGAGTCATTCCAAAATTCAAAACCACCAAGCAGATACCTGAACTTTAGGGAAAGCTTCGACGAGCTTCTTTTACAAAATGGTTGCTGTCAAAGCACTATCAGAGTTTTAAAGACCAAATGAAAAAGAACACCCCTGGAGTGCCTGCGTGGCTCAGTTGATTAAATGTCCGACTCTTGATTTCAGCTCAGGTCAGGATATCATGGTTCGTGGGATCAAGCCCTACATCGGGCTCCACACTGACAGCACAGAGTCTGCTTGGGAATCTCTCTCTCCTTCTCTCTCTGCCCCTCCCCCATGCACACACACACACACTCTCTCTCTCTCTCTCTCTCTCTCAAAATAAACTTAAAAAATATGTATTTTTTAAAGTGTAAAAAAAAAAGAAAAAGAAAAAGAACACCCCTGCTACACATGTATAGAAACTACACCCATGTCACCAAAGGTTAACTTATTCTGTCAAATTTACAGTTAATTCATACTCTCATAGTAATATTAATTACTGTATAAAATATTTTTTTAATGTTTATTTATTTTTGAGAGACAAAGACACAGAGGTGAGCACGCGAGAGGCAGAGAAAGGGGGAGACCCAGAATCCGAAGCAGGCTCCAGGCTCGGAGCTGTCAGCACAGAGCCCAATGGGGGACTCTAAGTCACAAACCATGAGATCATGACCTGAGCCGAAGTCAGACGCTTAATTGACTGAGCCGCCCAGGCTCCCCGAAAATATACTCTTTATAAAACATTTGGAAAATATAGAGACACAAAGAAATAAACCCTTAAGACCCAAAGTAATCACTATGAACATTTAGCGAACCCCTTCCAACCTTTCTCTATATTTTTATGAGTGCTCTCTTCTGTAGTACTGTCATCATATTACACATAATATTTTGTACACTCCTTTTTTTAAGTGTTAGTTTTGAGAAAGAGAGAGAGAGTGAGCAGGAGAGAGGCAAACAGAGTGGGAGACAGAGGGTCCAAAGCTGTCAGCACAAAGCTCAACTCTGGGCTCAAACTCACGAACCATGAGACCATGACATGAACCGAAGTTGGACATGTAACCCACTTAGCCACCCGGTGCCCCTAGCCTCTCTCTCTTTTTTTTTTAACAACATTTAGGTTATTCTTCTAAAATTCTGAAATATAAATGTTGTGATGACCAGGGAGAATACGTGTTTGCTTTTGTAACACCAGTTGCCAACCTATTGCTTTTGCATACAGTGGTGCTCAATAACTACTGAAAAAAATAAATGAATGAATGAATGATGGCATTTAGTGGATAGACTATTCTTTAATAAGGATAATTATATTTAGTCAATCCCCTACTGTTGCAGAATTAAGTTATTTTAATTTTTTATAATATAAATAAGAATGCAGGGAATATTTGTAAGCTATTTTTGTGCTCATCCTGTTATTTCTTCAGGATAAACTCCTGAATTTGACACTTCTGGGTCAACGAATATAAGTGTGTGTGTGTGTGTGTGTGTGTGTGTGTGTGTGTGTGTGTTTTCACTATTGAGAGAGAGAGAGAGAGAGAGAGAGAGCGCGCGTGCGTGCACATACACACACTCACCAGCAGGGGAGGAGCAACGAGAGAGAGGGAGACAGAATCTGAAGCAGGCTCCAAGCTGCCAGCGCAGAGTCAAATGCCGGGATTGAACCCACAAACCGTGAGATCATGACCTGAGCCGAAGTTGGACGCTCAACGGATGAGCCACCCAGGCGCCCGCGAATGTTAAGTGTTTTAATGCTTACCAGAAGGGTTGTAGAAATTTATATAGACACACCTGATTTTTAAACCTGCAACTCTGTATCTAAGCATGTAAAGTTAATTTGCACTTATTAAGATTTTGAGTGTTTCATATCAATTGTTTTATATGGACACTAAACATTATTGTCTTCATATGAACTTTCCCTCTGCATATCTTTGAGGATGTTTATCCTACTCTCATTGACAAACAAACTATTAAAATATTATTAACATATTCAACTCTGGCAGCATCCATAAGATATTATTTTGTCCTGTGGTTCGGGGCATCTATAGGGCAATAAATTGCATTAAGGATGCAATAAGCATGCATTATTTAATGTGGCATCATCATTTCAAGCACTAAAGAGCAATGATTCGGTACCATATTTTCCTCAAAAAAAGGAAAATGTGTTTTCTGAAAATGTTGTAATAACACAGGTCAGACCCTGTCTTGGTCTCTTAGCTCTTAGCTGGAGTGCATTTACTCTTCTGTTTTGTAATAAGCCTCAGGTAAAAATGCTAATGCAACTTAAATTTGAATGTAAAGTGTTGAATGTGTCAAGAGTTAGTGTATTTAAAAGCAGTGAAATTTTGGTAGGAAAAAGGCACCAAAGAAAACAATACGACTAAGAAAGTAGATCCTGAAAGTTCTCATCCCAGGAAACACATTTACAAATATTGAAACTAACAATGTTATATGTCAATTATATCTCAATAATATATATAACATATAACTCAGCTAGCTCAATTTTGTATTTAAAAAGGAATAATAAATGATACATAATAGATCAGGGGATATTTACATAATATTTTTAAATTCTTGGCATTAAAAGGGCAGTATTTCTAACCATACAAAGAGTTCCCACATATTGATTTAGAAAAAAGACAAACCAATGGAATAATCAGTAAAAGATATAAATGGACAATTTTTAAAAAATGTTTATTTATTTTTGAGAGAGAGAGAGAGAGAGCACAAGCACGAGCAGGGGAGGGGCAGAGAGAGAAGGAAAGAGAATCTCAAGCAGGCTCCACGCTGTCAGCACAGAGCCCAACGCGGGGCTTGAACTCACAAACTGTGAGATCATGACCTGAGCGGAAATCAAAAGTCAGACACGTAATGGACTGAGTCACCAGGGCGCCACTAGAGGGCAATTAACTGAAGAAGAAGAACATACGAAAAGAAAGTCAATCTCATCAGTAGTCATGAAAATGGAAATCAGACCCACAAGAAAATGGCATTTTTTGATTATCAGATTGGCAAAAAATTAAGAGTGTTAACATCCATGGTCAGTTAGACCGTAGGCAGCAGTAAGGAATACTACAACCAATGAGGGAAAAATTTGACAGTATCTATTAAAAAGCAGAGTGTTCAAACTTTCTTTTCAAATGTTTATTTATTTTGAGATATATATATATGTATGGATATATATATATATGTATGGATATATATATGTGTGTGTGTATATATATACATACATATATATACATACATATATATACACGTATGTATATACATATATATATGTATATGTATATGTATGTATATATATATGTATATCCATACATACGTATATATATATGTATGTATATATATATGTATATATATATATATACATAGGGAGGGAGAGAGAGAGAGAGAGAGACAGAATCCCAAGCAGGCTCTGTGCTGACCTGGGACTTAATTCCATGAACCAAGAGATCATGACCTGAGCCAAAATCAAGAGCCAGACACCCAAATGACTGAGCCACCCAGGTTCCCCCAGAATGTTCAAACTTTTTGACCCAACTATTTATTCCTTTTCTAGGAATCTATTCTATAAAAACAAAATCACCCATAAATATGGGTATTTTAAATCCCTTATTAGTATTTAAAATCCATTGCTAAATATGGCTATTTAATAAAACCCCAAAGAATGTTTGCTGAAACAATATTTGTAATGGAGAAAAAGGAAACAAAGCGAGAAGCAACCTCAATGTATAACAATCAAGGAATCGTTGGAGAGATTACGGAATATCCATAAAATAGAATCTAGGCAGCTGCCACCAAACAAATGAGTTAGAGCAGTACCTAATGACCTAGAAAGACGCATTCTAATATTCTTCCCATGTCATCACATGGCTGCTTCTTCCTGCCTGGATCCCGCCTCTCAGAAGAAAAGCGGGCTGTGGTTTCCACTCAGGTGACATTGCCGTCCCGCTGACTGCGCTAGTAAAGATCGCTTACTAGGACATTGCTGTCATGTAAATTTCTGAGCCCCACCCCTGATATTTAGATTCATAGGTTTGCACAGAGTCTAAGAATGCTGTGACTCAGGTCTGAAAGAAGACTCGTGATTAGCTCCCACGGGCCATCGAGTCTCTGTCAACTACAGAATGTACCTGCATTTGGTTCCCGAAAGGGATTGCTCGAGTTGCTCCAAATCAAGTACAATTTCAGACAGAATCGCTGGTCTTACATTATTAAGATTTACTTAAGTTTCAAGGTAGGAGAGGCGTTAGGATTCACCCAGCTGAAACCCATCAACGGCTTCCAAAGTGAGGCAGTAGACCTCCGAGCAAGGCAAGAAACCACACAAATCCCTATTTATCTCATCCTTTTGAACTTTGATTTTTTTTTAATATGTTTCATCCTGTGCCTTACATGGAAGTAGAGGAATACATGAGCAGAAGCAGAAGTAAATACATGTTTTGAGAGAATGTCCTCGAAAAGCTTGTATTAATGCCATCGTAGAACAACAACAAAATGTTAGGGGCCATTTTTCACGGACGGGACAACTAAGAACTGAAAGATAAACAGCAGAAGTGAGTAATAATGGCATGTCCCAGCTGAAGGCTACCGTGCCACCTCTTTGGCCCAATGTTCCGCCTCCTCTGTGAAGCATGGAGAGACAAACATCGACCACACAAATGAAACTGAACAGTCACTCAATTCATGGGTTAGTGTGTGCACGCTTCACTTCCTGTTCACTCATGCATGTAGGGGTCAGCTATTCAATATCAGAGACCCAGTTTCGCCAGACTGATGGTTCCTGGAGAGCCCTGGACACATCTTGGACTTCACCTCCTCCAGAGCTCCTAACGCAGTGCTCTGAACACACCAGATGCCCCAAACATGCTTGTTAGTGAAAATGACCATATTGGAGGGAACAGTTGGACAGAGGATTGTTTTCCATTTTTACATCATTTGTTACATTCTTATGAAATAACGGAACTAAGAGTAGCACTTTGTTAGTAGCCCAAAAGTTACAATTTATATTACAGGCTGCAGGTAATTGCTCTCTCTCTAAATCTTAACAGACTCTCATTTGATGGCGGGATCCCTCTTCCATTAACTCACTTTCTCTCTCTCTCTACACACACACACACACACACACACACACACACACACGCATGCACACACCAGAGCATTATACCTACTTCATGGCATAAAATGCCCTTTAAAATGATTTTATAGGGGTGCCCGGGTGGCTCCGTCGGTTAAGTGGCCGACTTCGGGTCAGGTCATGATCTCGCGGTTCACGAGTTCGAGCCCCGCGTCGGGCTCTGTGCTGACAGCTCAGAGCCTGGAGCCTGCTTCGGATTCTGTGTCTCCCTCTCTCTCTGCCCCTCCCCTGCTCACGCTCTGCTTCTCTCTCTCTCTCTCAAAAACAAATAAACGTTAAAAAATATTTTAAAAATAATAAAATGATTTTATAAAGTAAAGGATTTCATGAGTACTATGTCATCATATATTTTCCCTTTTCCTCCCAAGACTTAGAACGCTTGACTTGTGAATCCATTCCACGTTCTAATTTACCCATATTGTGAAGACCAACTGTTGTAATAATTTCGTTTTTAAAAGTCTCCAGCGTGTGAACAGCATATCATAGAACTCTAGATCAAAACAAGATTGCTATAAGTACACGTATATCCAGCAGTGCCGATCCCAGGCCCTGAAAGAGCTCCATAAAGCACCATAGAAGGGCAGAACTACAATTAGCTACCAGATGCCATCTATGAAAGGTGGCAAAATAGCCCCAAGTTGTGATTTCAACCATGATTCTCTAGATCACTCAGACCCGCTTCCTTGTTTTCCACCTTCCCCACCTGTGGAAAGAAGAAATGTACTCTGGACACGAAGGTGGATGTAAATGCAGGAGGGTCTTCACAAACTGGCTCTTATCAAAATATCATGGGAAAGCTTAGGATGACTCTTAGTACATATATGACATGCCCTAAATGCTTCTGTATAACTTCTGTGGTACCTTAATCAAGAACAGAGGGGAAAAGATCCAAAATAGCCAAAGCGTCTAATGCCCTTTGAACATCTTCAATTTACTTGTCTTTTTCTATCCTTCCATTTTCAAGGCCTTTTACCACCAATATAGAACTTTCTGGAAAATAAGGTGTTCATCTTTGCGCAGACAAAAGCTGTTGGGCTGCTCAGTAAATGTCCCCACATACCCTCAGGTATGTTCCAGTGTATTATTGTTACCAGCAACCTCTTGAATGAGGTGCTTCCAGAATAAAGGCAATGACATTACCATTGATACTTCTGTAGGATTTGGGGAAGGGGGAGTCCCCCTTCCCCCAGTAGCTGAACCCAGAGCATCAACATGAACTAAGGGAAATCTACGAGATGGGAGCGCACCCCTATGGGTCACTCACACAACCCCATGGGAGCAACTCACAGCAGCAGCCCTGGGACGAGGGACCTCTGCTCAGGAACCATCAACACCCAACCTACTGAGCTTTGAAACACATCAGCAATCGGGAAAAGAAAAAAGAAAAAGAATAGAAAGCTGTGCTTATGGGGCCGCCTGGGTGGCTCAGTCGGTTGAGCGTCCAACTTCGGCTCAGGTCATGATCTTGCGCTCTGTGGGTTCGAGCCCCGTATCGGGCTCCATGCTGACAGCTCAGAGCCTGGAGCCTGCTTTGGATTCTGTGTCTCCCTCTCTCTCTGCCCCTCCCCTCCTCGCGCCTCTGTCTCTCTTTCTCTCAAAAGTAAATAAACATGAAAAAAAAATTTTTTTTAAAAAGAAAGCTGTGCTTATGTTACCACTTCTCAAATTTTCTCTGAAGATTAACATTCTAATAATTAAATTAGAGCCCTAATTTTTTGTTGCTGTATTCCACTTCTCTAAAGTTATTATAAGTTGTAGAAATTTACTATTTTCCTTTTTATTGGAATATTTCTGATTCGTACTTATTTTTAAAGTTCTATTTTTTATTTTTGAGAGAGACAGAGAATGCAAACAGGGGAGGGACAGAAAGAGAGGGAGACCGGGGATCTGTGCTGACATCAGAGAGCCCAACACAGGGCTCGAACTCAAACTGAGTGGTCATGCATGACCTGAGCTGAAGTCGGATGCTTAACCGACTGAGCCACCCAGGCGCCCCTGATCCATGAATATTTTAAGTGTTCTCTATCCAGTCTTTCCTTATGGAAAGAGAAAACAAGGCTTCTGCCGCTCCACAACAAGATCCTAGAACTTTTTTTTGAGCGTGGTCTCTCAGACGGGTTCTCCTAACACGTTGCCCCTTCTGAAGGCAGCCGCTGTGTGGCACAGTCTACTCCAGATACTTTAATTATTTCTTTCCCTTCTCAGACGGGAAGGGCTGGAGCTAATTAGTCAGGTTTTCTACCCCCATGAAGAAGTCAACATGTGCTCAGAAGACTTTTCCCAGAAGCCTCGCTTTTCCGCAGTCAGCTTTCTCTTGTCATAAGGAAGATCTATTGCTTTAATACTCACGCGTGTAAACGTCTCTATTTGGAATGGACGTCAGGCAGGTGACACCACACACCTGGCATGTCTGAGACCCGCTCAGACATGACAGTAATGAACAGATAAGCGGCTGGAAGCAGGCGGGAGGAGAAGATACGTTTCCAGCAAGAGGCAGTTATGCGGGTTCACAGGGAAATGTACAAGGGATGTGCAATTACCGCACTTCACGAAGATGACAGTTTTTAATGATGCCATTATGTCTTACACTGTGTGTTTTTCAGTGACAGAGGCACCCTCACCTTCCAGGTGACCTCTTCTCCTCTCTCTCACTCTCTCAAAATATTGTGCAACACAGGAAAGCCTTTTCAAGCTGAGCAGCATCCGGCACACCGTAGTGAGGTATTCGATAAGGTTTATTACAACAGACGGCTTGTAGCAGAAAGCAGTGCAATGCGCTATAGACACAGATGAAGACAGATACGGAAATATGTGCACATAGGAGTTCTATATTATTCCACTGATATTTTAAAAGCATAAACATGCTAGCACTAACTGGGTACCACACCCTGGTAAGAACGAGCTTTCCCAATGGAAAGTTTCAAGTCTTTAAGCGTCAGCTCCTCCCAACCTTGGGATAATCTGGTTTTATGGTTTTAAGGAGTAAATAACCTATTTTTCCTTTGTCCAGACACTGTCCCTTTGTCCGCTCTCTTCTGTCAAGAGACTCGTCCGGAGTCTCCACACATAGAACCTCAATACAGAAAGTTTCCAATATACCAACTTGAATTTTACTTCTCATCGTGTTATGGGGCATCTGCTGAACAGATATGGAAGAAACCTTTCATACGAAATATTTGCACAAACTTTTCTACCTTGATGTTTTAAAAAATTGGCTGATTTATTTAAAAGAAAAGAAAAAAGAAAGCTGTCATATCAGGGAAAGGTTTTGTTATTTTCGTTTTTAAATAGGGGCATATTGGACTGCCAATAAAAAAAAAACTGTACATCTAAAGATTGGCAAACGAGAAAGTTTTAAACATATTGTGGAGACATTAACAATACCTAATAAAAATGCATCAGACTCCCAAAATCTTTCACCGTAATAAAGAGCTGGAAAATGGTTGACATCAGCTTAAAATTTGTTTTTATTCATCTTGTAACATAAATCTGTGTTCATGTAGGACTCGTGGCTATGTCCAATGATGAACTACATAGAACTCTTACAGACTCAAATTTTGTTACCATCTTATTTTCTGCATAATTTCTTTAGCAGACGTCTAAAATTCCGGGATGCCTGGGTGGCTCAGTCGGTTATGCATCTGACTCTCGATTTTGGCTCAGGTCATGATCTCTAGGTTTGCTGAGTTTGAGCCCCGCGGGGGGCTCTCTGCGCTGACGGCCCAGAGCCCGCCTGCGATTCCCTCTCTCCCTCTCTCTCTGGCCTTCCCCCACTCACACTTTATCTCTTGCTCTCAAAATAAATAAATAAACTTTTTAAAAAAGTCTAAAAATGCCAGCAACCAGAATACTGCATCTTAATTTCTTAATCCCATGGTGTCTGCTCTGAAAATCCCAAATATTTGAAACTCCTTAGGAACCTAACACTTGTACCCTTATGGCTAATGCAAACCCACTGTTCAAAGTGGATGTGAAGCCTTTGGAGGTGCTGATGTAGAAACAAATAGACTTATTAGAAATACTTCTCAATTGCTCGCCAAACAACAATCGGAGCAGTGGGTCTAAATTTTTTTTAATGTTTATTTATTATTCGAACTCACGAACCGCAAGATCATGACCTGAGCCGAAGTCGGACGCTCTACAGTTTGAAGACCCAAAAGAGTAACAGCCTCCTAGTAGTGATCTCAAATTGATTAAGAAAGTATCGTTTCTCTTCACAAATAATCAAAGTCCTGCCCTGTGCTCTCCTACCAAGTTCTTCGCTGTTCTTGGTTTATTTGCCTCTGTTGCAGATGCCTGTAGCAATTAACAGCTCTCAGGTCGCATGAAATATTAATTTTCATCAAAAGAAAAATAGAAAAAGACACCTCAACATTTTGTGTGTGTGTGTGTGTGTGTCTGATGAAAAGTGACTTTTTAATTCACTCACATCTTGAGATTTTCAGAGTCTCAGGGCGGAAAGGAGGGAGAAGATGCGAAAGGAAAATCCTCGCGGGTTACGCTTCTGGCTGTGGTGTAGAAGGCTGCGGGTAGTAAATCAAATGTGGGTGGGAGCAAGAGAAAACAAAGAGACAAAATGGAAGCGCCGGTTGGGGCGGTCATCCTCTCCTCCCACTTGCTTAGTTGGCAAGTCCAAGTGGAGAGGGAAACCCAAGGGGCCACAGAGAGTCAATAACAGTAACAGCAGAGAATACCTCACTGTGTCACAACTCCAGGAGCGCCATTCAAACTCCAAAGGGCGTGCTCCAGGGAGTGTCATTTGCAAGCATAGAAAACGAACAACCACAGAGCCCCTACCACAGATTATGCGGTTTCTGGGGTCCTGGCATCACTTTGCTAAACTCTCAGAATCCCAGACAGGAGATTTTTTATCATCTCCACACGACAGATACGAAGACCGGTCCACAGAGCCTGCCCCAGGTAACCGTCCCAGGGCCGGGATCCTCAAGAGCTGTGCATCTGACCACATCCCTGTCCTGTGGACTGACAGCAGCGCGGGGTGTTTCTGGCAATCCTCTCTTTCCACAGCCATGCCCAGTCCTACCTCGCTCCACCTCCTGGGCCATTTCACACATGCTTTAAAGATCACCACGGTCAACTCAATTATCTTGGGGCAAATGGGCCAAGATGGATTACTATAGTAATTTGAAAAAATTTTGCTAAAGAAATGCCAACGTACGGGTGCCTGGATGGCTCGGTCGGTTCAGCATCTGACTCCTGGCTTCGGCTCAGGTCGTGATCTTACAGTTTGGGAGTTCAAGCCCCAAGTCAGGTTCTACGCTGATAGCTCCGAGCCTGCTCCGGATTTCTCTCCCCTGTCTCTCTGCCCTTCCCTGGCTTGTTTCCTCTCTCTTTCTCTCTCAAAAAAGAAATAAACATTAAAAAAAAATTTTTTTAAGTGAAAATAGTAAGCATTTATACGGACGAGCAGAGACAACTGCATGTCTAGAAGGCTGCCGTGGTTCCGTCCCATCCGTCAACAGTGGACATACCATACCTTGCCGACTGGAAGGTCATCCTGGAGGACTGTCTCCTCACTTCCGGCAACCCCACTGGGAATAAAGCATCAACCAGCTCAGCGCCAAGGCCTCCTCAGGGGCACATTCCAAACCCTCCCTCAGCCAGCCCGCCCTGAGCTTCTCAGCTCCTTGCCCTTCCAGCAGCTTTTAGAAAAGTATCTCTTCCCAGGGACTGGAAGAAGGAGACAGAAGGAGACAGAAGAAGGACTGGAAGAAGGAGACAGAGCACAGAGGTACAAAAACCAGTCCATTTTCATTTCTACTTCACCCTGCTACAAGAAGTGTGATTACTTGTATGTTACAGGTCACTGAAAACCCGCATGTGATCACAGGGGACAGGCGCCATTAACTTCCCTGAAGTGTCAGGGAGCGTCTCAGAGGAGGTGGCTTTTGTCTTTCTTCTAGGAAAGACAGGTTGAGAACTAGCAAGTTCTTCTCGTGCTTCTCATTAAGTTGAAACCCACTGAATGCCATATTTATGAAAACACACACAGCCCACACAGATGTGCACACATTCACCTACCAACTCCTTGCTGGTAAGAGACGCGCGCTGAAGAATTTATAGGTACGTGGCACAATGTCTCTGTGATTTGCTTTAAAATACCCCCGGAAATAAAAATCTGCGTGGAAGACGTGGAAACGGATGAAACCGATTGGCAACACGTTGATGATTCTTGACGTTAAGTGTTATGGGTTGGGCTGTGTCCCCCCCCCCCCCCCAGAATTAGTATGTTGGGTTTCTGACCCTCAGTGCCTCAGAGTGTGATCTTATTTGGAAACAGGGTGGTTGAAGAGGTAATTAGATAAGTTGGGATGCGGTCATTAGATGGGCACTAATCCAATATGACTGTGTCCTTACGGAAAGGAGAAATTTGGACAGAGAGCCACATATAGAGGGGAGACAACGTGAAGACACGGGGGAGACATCGACAAGCCAAAGATCATCTGAGACCACCAGCCGTCGGGAGTGAGGCTGGGAACAGATCCTTCGCTAAGAGCCTTCAGAGAGAGCATAGCCCTGCTGCCTCCAGAACTGTGGGATGCTAAATTTCTGTTGCTTAAGCCCTAGTTTTCAGTACTCTGTCTGGGCCGCCCGGGAAACTAACACACTAAGTCATGGGTCCACTGAGGGTTCGTTATGCAATGCTTTCCATTTTTGTATATGTTTGAAATTTTCAATACTAAAATGGTTAAAAAAAAAAAAAGAAAAGAAACAGCAGCCTCGGACACAGTCTCAGAAGTATTAATAATTCAGCTGCCCTCTGCCACAGCACTCCCTGAGGAAACCACCCAAGCACTAAAGTGGCTCTAATATCCGAAAATACAGCTGGTCCCCTCTTCAGTCCGGGAGTCTAATTTCACAGCTGTAATCCCTTTTCAAGGAATCGCTGGTAAATCTCCCAAATCAGGCGCCAGAGAGCTCTGTTGTGCCCCCTGGCTCTTTCGGGCTCCACACAGCACATCCTCCTCCGAAGCATAATTGCAGGCAGCCTCGCAGAGACTTTGCACAGGGCACACGAGGCAGAGGAGGGAGAAAGCATCTTGCAGCACAACCCCGCGGTGAAAGCTTTTGTGAATTCGCTTTCTGCCCCAATGCCAGCAGGCTGCCAGATAGCCTGTACTGATGGCATTTGACACTCAGTGTAGACGGGTTAAGAAGAAGTACATACACCACAAAGTGCATTAAATAACCTCATAATCACACTTGAAGGCTGCGTGAACCCGGGCCACCACAAGTACAAAAACACACGATAACAAAAACAGTCAGCATTTTCCATACCATATGCTTGTAAATGTTATTCTGCAGGGAACCAATTAAAACTATGAAATACTTAGAACACAGACATATGGAACAGAACAAGGCAACTTATCTTGTCACCGTGGTGCTTGCTCAGTACATCTATTAGGGAGATGTGATACCGAAGGATTAGTACACATTAAATGCTATCTTAATTATGAATATCAGAGGCAACACCATCGATTCAAGATTCTGCTTCGGTCACTGGCATTATTTACAGTTTTCAACGGAAGGAGAGCTTACTACCTCCAGAGCCACATTGAATACGATTCGCATTAAACCTCAAAAATATAATCGCCACAGCCGATCGTCAGTCAAGCCAGGTCTTGATTGCCTCACCTGTTACACTGGGTAAATTACAAAACTAACAGTCCCCGAAATTCACAGGATGCTTAGTAAAACCATTTAAAAAGTGCACGCAAAAGCACACTGGGAAGTATAATGTTTTGAACCGGTGCTGAGTATTTTGTTGTTGTTGTTGTTGCTGCTGCTGATGATGGAGACAAGATATGCAGATAATACAAAAAAAGCAATTACCAAGAGTGGCTCTGATGGCCATTAAGTTAAACATTTAGAGAGAGCTTTATTACGTTGTGCTGACATTAAAAAGAAATGAAAACTATTTTTAAAACGTAAGTGACACTCGTAGGTCCATCTCATCGGTAAGAGACAGTTGGCCATTCCCATCTCATCACTGGAGCTTTATGGAGCACCACTGCTCAATTTAGAATTCACGGTCAAGGGAGCTGGACAGGTAAATTCTAATGATGGTTCAAACAGGAATAATGCTAGAAAGGCAGGCGCAAGCAATCCCTCAGATACAGAGCACACGAGAAATATAAAAGAGATTAAGGCAAAGAGGAGAAAGAGCTTGTAGCTAAAGGAGTGTGTAAACCATCCCAAGATGGGATCAAAACCAGGGGGCCCGGGACAGGAGCCCAGTACTGCAGTGTCCGGGGATCACATTAATTAATAATAAATTACCACCAAAATGTCAGTAACCAATTTCAAAACACTGATCCCACATGCACACACTGTACTTTCTTATCAAGAACCCCATTGTAAGTGTCTCTTCTAATAAATCCATAAGGGGAGCCTGGATGGTTGTCAGTTAAGTGTCTGACTCTTGGTGTCGGCTCAGGTCACGATCTCACAGTTTGTGACTTCGAGCCCCGCGTCAAGCTCTGCGCTGACAGCTCAGAGTGTTCTTGGGATTCTCTCTCTTTCTCCCTCTCTCTCTTCCCCTTCCCTACTCTCTCTCTCTCTCTCAAAAAATAAATAAGTAAGTAAACTTAGAAAAAAATAAATTAACTTAGAAAAAAAATCCATACTTCCTAGGTCAGTGTACCCATTTTTCCAGGCTCTTCTCCTACACACCCCTCAGGGTGTTTCAGCCTAGAAAGGGACCTGAAGACCTATAAGCTCGCACACCATTCAGTCCCAGAACCTAGGCACTGGCAGTGACTTCTACCTAGAGTTCCCTCCCCCCTTGTCTGTCCCAGAGAACTGTGACTCTTCCTCCAAAACTCTGCTCAAACATTCCTTTTTCTGGAAACCCTTTCCTCACCACACCACCTGCATAACTGGAGATTTCTGAATTCTAAATGGACATCATCAAAGCTGTTTGTCCTGAACTGTAAGCAACTTGAGGGCAGGCTGGTGTGTGAGTCGTCTGAGTAAGCCCCAAACCTAGCACCACTCTGTGCTCATAGTAAATCGCTGGGCAATAAATGCTTATAAATGAATGAATGAGGACCTTGGACTCGGGGGCTCTCCCAATACTTCAGCCATATCACCACTAGCCACTCTTCTTTCCTAGATCATCCCTCTGACGTGTACCTCAAACAGGAGAACATCACAATCACAGGGTGGGCACAAGGGGCATGAAGAACTTTTAAAAACACGGCCCTGATCCCATTCTACATTCTGATCAGTTAGAAGTGGGGCCCAGGTGCCTGTGTTTTTAGCAAACTCCCCCGGCGAATGAGATGCGCATCAAAATTTAAGAATCATAGCTCTCTGACATATTAATAATAGAAATTCCTATTTCCCTGAGGAAGAGAAAAATCACTTCCACAAGTCTACTTGCGAAACCCATTTAAGGAGAGATGATTCGCCTAGACACAGAAGGGCAGTCTTGGGTTTTAGAAGAAAACTGTGTTAATGGTTACATGGAAATAAAAATATACAATTAATACTCAGAAGTCCAAATCCCTTTGGATTTAACTGCAGTGAATCACAGAGAATCGCGATAGATATTTCGATACACGCAAATAGATCGCGATAGATATTTCGATACACGCAAGTCGCGATAGATATTTCAATGCTCCGCTTAGCGAGACGAGAGCACTCCCCACCCACTACCCACATTACCAGAGAGACTGAGGACAGGGTTCTCCTGAACACACTGCTGCCCGCCCGCCCCCCTCCCCCCCCAACACCGGGGGCCAGTGGGCTTTCCCACAACAGGCAATGGGTAATGCTGATTCCACAGAGATACCTACAAAAGCAATTGCCTTTTTAAATAGCCCTCTCCTTCCCTTGCTTTGTCCCCTTTCTGGGCTCCCCAGGGCTCCTCCCCTCACACACACAGATACACCGATTCCACTCCGTGGTAGGTGGTGAGTCGTGGCGCCATTCCACCACGTTTCGTGAAACTAACGACGAGACCTTCAGTGTCTGCCGATCATTCTAATTCTTCTAATATCACTGCTACCCAAACACACCACTTTACGCACTGGTTTTAAAATAACCATTGGCTCTTGGAAGTGACTTAAACCCAAGGGGGAGGTTTTATACGTAATTACCCCCAATGCCTGCCACCTCTAGCACTGCAGCGACTCTAGAGAAACACTAATCAAACTGCAATACACGAAACATTTGTAGGCGTGGAATTTAATACAGGTTGTCATATTTTAAAGAAAGCTGTCTCCTCAGGATGCCATAGGATACATAAAGCTTTCAGGGGAAAAGGCAGGAGACACAGAGTACTAATCCTAACTCCACTACTAACTCCACAGCAGTAAGCTGTGAGACCTTACTGCAGACATTAAAAAAAAAAAATTATAGGGGCATGGGCGAAATGAGTAAGGGGCATTAAGGAATCTACTCCTGGAATCATGGTTGCACCATATGCTAACTACCTAGGATGTAAATTAAAAACATAAATTAAATTTTAAAAAATTATAGGAATGGCTCTGTACTGGTGTAATTCCCGGCATTGCTGCACTCAAGACTTTGAGGTGACCTTCTATGAACCCCTCCAATCATACCGCCCCCAAAAGACCTCTCCTGGCTGTTAACTTTGTCCTGAGTCGACTTGACTAATGCTTTAAAAATATCAAGATATTAGAGTGCAGTAACCAAGTATAGTCAAATGAATAATCAGCTATTTGAAAAAGGAAATTGTTCTCTGCGTTATAAATAATGCACAATTAAAGACTTTGGGGCGGAGACAAGCAACTGCTATCTTTTGTGACATCGCTTCCAACCACCGAGACTTGGAAAGACTATCTGTCTAGTGGGTCCTCTTGGCTCAAGACAGAAAATCCAATCTACTTAGGTATAGGGCAAAGACGTATTCTGATCCTTAGGGGGATCTGGACATCGCACAAAGTAGGGGTTTAGCAGCGGTGTTGGTATTGACAGATTCTGGGGCTGATCAAGCTCTTTAGTCAGGCAGAGTTAGGGATCAACAGCGATATCAGCAAGATGCTCCAGGTCGGCTGATTTCTCAGAAACTGTACTCTGCAAAGCAAAGGTCAGCACTGTGGTCAGTCAGATGGTCCTTGAGGCCGCTGGAGGTGCAAGGCATCAAAGACTCTGAGCATAAGAACGCAGACTGACCTCGAGGACAGGGTGGCCAGTTAGAGAACCAGATTTTCTCTTTGAATGCTGCCCAAAGGAAGGAGAAGGAAAAGGGAAGGACAGTGGAGCAGTCTCTACTCTTAAAGCATGTGGACATGTAAGGGACTTGAAGGTGGGAATTCTCTAGAAGGGGGGGGAGTGTCCCGAGCAAGAAGGGGAACCACACATTCTTATGAAGAAGCAACGGGCCCCTTGGCTTCGAATTTCTCATTGACCGTTGAGCTGAGCTGCTAGCTACACAGTGAAAAATTACTTAGTGACCCAGTATCCAGTGACAGTATCCAGTATCCAGTATCCAGCCTGCCAAAGCAGGCTCCAGGTTCTGAGCTGTCAGCACAGAGCCCGATGCGGGGCTTCAAGTCACAAGCCGTGAGATCATGAACTGAGCCGAAGTCGGACGCTCAACCGACTGAGCCAACCAGGTGCCCCGCAATCTAAACAATTGGTATCACCAAAATATCTTACTGGCACACAGAAGTAAGAATTGTGAAATGAAGGGTGCCTGGGTGGCTCAGTCAATTGAGCGTACGACTTTGGCTCAGGTCATGATCTCACAGCTCATGGGTTCCAACCTTGCATTGGGCTCTGTGCTGATAGCTCAGAGCCTGGAGCCTGCTTCCGATTCTGTGTCTCCCTTTCTCTCTGCCCCTCCCTGACTTGTGCTATAACTCTCCATCTCAAAAATAAACATTAAAAGGGGTGCCTGGATGGCTCAGTTAGTTAAGCGTCCAACTTCAGCTCAGTGCATGATCTCACAGTTCATGAGTTCGACCCCTGCATCGGGCTCTGTGCTGAAAGCTCAGAGCCTGGAGCCTCTTCAGATTCTGTGTCTCCTTCTCTCTCTGCCCCTTCCCCACTCATGCTCTGTCTCTCTCTGTCTCGCAAAAATGAATAAATGATAAAAAAAAATTAAAAAAAGAATTGTGAAATGAAACAATTTGATTTTCCATTGGACGAACTAATGATAATACCTTAGGTTGGAGTAGTGCCCCAGGGTATACTGAGACAATCCATTGCTTTTATCCCAATTGACCTTCACACCCATGATGAAAGGTAAGCCAGCAAGGCTGTGTACAGGAAATCATTAGGCATGTTCCAGACAACACGAATAAAAAGTTTGGAAAACACTGAGTTTAAACACATGTGTATACCACAGGCCTCTCTGACATTTCATGTTAGTTCATTGCGTATCTGTGTGTGTGTGTGTGTGTGTGTGTGTGTGTGTGTCTGTGTGTGTGTGTGTGTGCACATGTGTGTGATAGGGCTGTGTGCTGGGAAGGAGCAATATTTAGATAAGGTGTCCAAAGAAGGCTCCCTGAGGTATTGGCTAAGTAAGGTCTAAGGGCAGATGAGGGAGGAAACAGTTATTACATAACTGGAAAAAAGGAATTCTGAGTAAAGGGTCCGGGCGAGACATGGTACAGGAGTATCAGAGAGAAGAAGTCAACACTTGATTAAAACAGACTCTCTTTCTCATTTCCACTGTAAAGATTATTCAGTCGTTCAAGAAAGAGGTCTCACATTTTAAAAA
This sequence comes from Panthera uncia, assembly GCF_023721935.1. Classification (NCBI taxonomy): domain Eukaryota; kingdom Metazoa; phylum Chordata; class Mammalia; order Carnivora; family Felidae; genus Panthera; species Panthera uncia. The sequence goes on from NC_064807.1 coordinate 17,972,243, forward strand.
GCCATACATCTTTTTTTTAAAAAAAAAGGTATGGTTGTTTTAACCTCATAATTGGTGAGTGTTGTACTTCATTGTGAGGAATCAGAGTCCTTCACAACCCCAGGGATCACTGGGACACTTTCAGGAGGGTCCGTGAAGCCAAATCCATTCTCATGAAAATTAGAAGACATTATTTGCCTTTATCACTGTGTTAGACATTTGCACTGACGGCACAAACACAATGGCGGTTGACGCTGCCTTAGCAAGAATCAAGGCAGCGGCCCTAAGTTAGCCCAGTGTATTCTACCACCGAATTCTTCACAGTCATAATGGCGCAGGACAAACACTGCACTTTCACTTAAGAATGTCTTCGATGAGGGGAGGAGGATGGCAGGGTAGGAGGACGCTGAGCTCACCGCGTCCTGCTGGTCACTTAGATTCCACCCACACCTGCCTAAATAACCCAGGAAACTGCCAGAAGACTAGCAGAACGGAGTCTCATGAGCCAAGCGTAGACGAGAGGCCCACGGAAGAGGGTAGGAAGGGCAGAGAGGCAGTGCGCGCTCCACAGACTGGTGGGAGGGAGCCGGGGCAGAGGGGCGGCCCGCCGGCCAAGCAGAGCCCCCGAGTCTGGCTTGCAAAAGTGGAGGGGCCGGACGGAGGATGTTCGGACAGCGAGTGGGACTTAACATCTGGAAGGTTTTAAGCTAACAGCTCTGCTCGGAAGGCGGGAGGGCTGGAGGACAACGGGAGGGAGAGCTGTTGAGCCCCGGACGACAGAGCTCAGTTTGGCCGGGAACAAAGATGCTCGTCAGTGTCATCTCCCTCGCTCATCCCCCAGCCAAAATCCCAAAGGGAACCGGTTCCTGCCAGGGAACTTGCTTGCACCACGCAAACACCCAATGCTGTGCTTCTGCGGATCCATCCCTCTGGCGGCCGGTCTGACTCCCTCTGGGTGCCGCAGGGCCCCTCCCGAAGCGGATCTCCGAAGGAAAAGAGAGCTGAGCCTGTCCCACCCGCCCTTGTGCACCTTGCCCATCCACCCCAGTTAATACGCCAGATCCCCAGCACCACAAGCCTGGCAGTGTGCAAGCAGCCCAGACGGGCCACGCCACCCCACAGTGAATCCTGCCCCTAGGAGAGGGGAAGAGAAGGTACACACCAGTCTGACTGTGGCCCCAGTGGGGGGCTGGGGGCAGACATCAGGTCTGAATACAGCCCCGCCCACCAACGCAAGTTATTCAAGACAGCACAGGGGAAGTGCCCGGCAGTTCCGCACCACTCCAGGGACTATCCAAAATGATGAAACAGAAGAATTCCCCCCAAAAGAATCTCCAGGAAATAACGACAGCTAATGAACTGATCAAAAAGGATTTAAACAATATAACAGAAAGTGAATTTAGAATAATAGTCATAAAATTAATCACTGGGCTTGAAAACAGTATACAGGACAGCAGAGAATCTATTGCTACAGAGATCAAGGGACTAAGGAACAGCCAGGAGGAGCTAAAAAATGCTATAAATGAGCTGCAAAATAAAATGGAGACGACCACAGCTCAGATTGAAGAGGCAGAGGAGACAATAGGTGAACTGGAAGATAAAATTATGGAAAAAGAGGAAGCTGAGAAAAAGAGAGATAAAAAAATCCAGAAGTATGAGGGGAAAATTAGAGAACTAAGTGATGCACTAAAGAGAAATAATCTATGCATAATTGGTATTCCAGAGGAGGAAGAGAGAGGGAAATGTGCTGAAGGTGTACTTGAGGAAATAATAGCTGAGAACTTCCCTGATCTGGGGAAGGAAAAAGGCATTGAAATCCAAGAGGCACAGAGAACTCCCTTCAGACGTAACTTGAATCGATCTTCTGCACGACATATCATAGTGAAACTGGCAAAATACAAGGATAAAGAGAAAATTCTGAAAGCAGCTAGGGATAAACGTGCTCTAACATATAAAGGGAGACCTATAAGACTCGTGACTGATCTCTCTACTGAAACTTGGCAGGCCAGAAAGGAATGGCAGGAAATCTTCAATGTGATGAACAGAAAAAATATGCAGCTGAAAATCCTTTATCCAGCAAGTCTGTCATTTAGAATAGAAGGAGAGATAAAGGTCTTCCCAAACAAACAAAAACTGAAGGAATTCATCACCACTAAACCAGCCCTACAAGAGATCCTAAGGGGGATCCTGTGAAACAAAGTACCAGAGACATCGCTACAAGCATGAAACCTATAGACATCACAATGACTCTAAACTCATATCTTTCTATAATAACACTGAATGTAAATGGACTAAATGTGCCAACCAAAAGACATAGGGTATCAGAATGGATAAAAAAAAACCAAGACCCATCTACTTGCTGTCTACAAGACACTCATTTTAGACCTGAGGACACCTTCAGATTGAGAGTGAGGGGATGGAGAACTATTTAACATGCCACTGGAAGTCAAAAGAGAGGTAGAGTAGCCATACTTATATCAGACAAACTAGAATTTAAATTAAAGGCTGTAACAAGAGATGAAGAAGGGCATTATATAATAATTACAGGATCTATCCATCAGGAAGAGCTAACAATTATAAATGTCTATTTACCGAATACGGGAGCCCCCAAATATATAAAACAATTACTCACAAACATAAGCAACCTTATTGATAAGAATGTGGTAATTGCAGGGGACTTTAACACTCCACTTACAACAATGGATAGATCATCTAGACACACGGTCAATAAAGAAACAAAGGCCCTGAATGATACATTGGATCAGATGGACTTGACAGATAGATTTAGAACTCTTGCATCCCAAAGCAACAGAATATACTTTCTTCTCGAGTGCACATGGAACATTCTCCAAGACAGATCACATACTGGGTCACAAAACAGCTCTTCATAAGTATACAAGAATTGGGATCATACCATGCATACTTTCAGACCACAATGCTATGAAGCTTGAAATCAATCACAGGAAAAAGTCTGGAAAACCTCCAAAAGCATGGAGGTTAAAGAACACCCTCTAAAGAATGAATGGGTCAACCAGGCAATTAGAGAAGAAATTAAAAAATATATGGAAACAAACGAAAATGAAAATACAACAATCCAAATGCTTTGAGATGCAGCAAAGGCAGTCCTGAGAGGAAAATACATTGCAATCCAGGCCTAGCTCAAGAAACAAGAAAAATCGCAAATACAAAATCTAACAGAACACCTAAAGGAAATAGAAGCAGAACAGCAAAGACACCCTAAACCCAGCAGAAGAAGAGAAATAATAAAGATTAGAGCAGAAATAAACAATATAGAATCTAAAAAAAACTGTAGAGCAGATCAATGAAACCAAGAGTTGGTATTTTGAAAAAATAATCAAAATTGATAAACCTCTAGCCAGGCTTTTCAAAAAGAAAAGGGAGATGACCCAAATAGATAAAATCATGAATGAAAATGGAATTATTACAACCAATCCCTCAGAAATATAAGCAATTATCAGGGAATACTATGAAAAACTATATGCCAATAAATTGGACAACCTGGAAGAAATGGACAAATTCCTAAACACCCACATGCTTCCAAAACTCAATCAGGAGGAAATAGAAAGCTTGAACAGACCCATAACCAGCAAAGAAATTGAAAGAGTTATCAAAAATCTCCCAACAAATAAGAGTCCAGGACCAGATGGCTTCCCAGGGGAGTTCTACCAGCCATTTAAAGCAGAGATAATACCTATCCTTCTCAAGCTATTCCAAAAAATAGAAAGGGAAGTAAAACTTCCAGACTCATTCTATGAAGCCAGCATTACTTTGATTCCTAAACCAGAGACCCAGCAAAAAAAGAGAACTACAGGCCAATATCCCTGATGAATATGGATGCAAAAATTCTCAATAAGATACTAGCAAATCGAATTCAACAGCTTATAAAAAGAATTATTCACCATGATCAAGTGGGATTCATTCCTGGGATGCAGGGCTGGTTCAACATTTGCAAATCAATCAACGTGATACATCACATTAATAAAAGGAAAGATAAGAACCATATGATCCTGTCAATTGATGCAGAAAAAGCATTTGACAAAATTCAGCATCCTTTCTAAATAAAAACCCTCGAGAAAGTCGGGATAGAAGGAACATACTTAAACATCATAAAAGCCATTTATGAAAAGCCCACAGCTAACATCATCCTCAATGGGGAAAAACTGAGAGCTTTTTCCCTGAGATCAGGAACACGACAGGGATGTCCACTCTCACCGCTGTTGTTTAACATAGTGTTGGAAATTCTAGCATTAGCAATCAGACAACAAAAGGAAATAAAAGGCATCAAAATTGGCAAAGATGAAGTTAGGCTTTCACTTTTTGCAGATGACATGATATTATACATGGAAAATCTGATAGACTCCACCAAAAGTCTGCTAGAACTGATACATGAATTCAGCAAAGTTGCAGGATACAAAATCAATGTGCAGACATCAGTTGCATTCTTATACACTAACAATGAAGCAACAGAAAGACAAATAAAGAAACTGATCCCATTCACAATTGCACCAAGAAGCATAAAATACCTAGGAATAAATCTAACCAAAGATGTATGCTACCAAATCTAACCAAAGATCTGTATGCTGAAAACTATAGAAAGCTTATGAAGGAAATTGAAGAAGATATAAAGAAATGGAAAAACATTCCATGCTCATGGGTTGGAAGAATAAATATTGTCAAAATGTCAATACTACCCAAAGCTATCTACACATTCAATGCAATCCCAATCAAAATTGCACCAGCATTCTTCTCGAAGCTAGAACAAGCAATCCTAAAATTCATATGGAACCACAAAAGGCCCCGAATAGCCAAAGTAATTTTGAAGAAGACCAAAGCGGGAGGCATCACAATCCCAGACTTTAGCCTCTACTACAAAGATGTCATCATCAAGACAGCATGGTATTGGCACAAAAACAGACACATAGACCAATGGAATAGAATAGAAACCCCAGAACTAGACCCACAAAAGTATGGCCAACTCATCTTTGACAAAGCAGGAAAGAATATCCGATGGAAAAAAGACAGTCTCTTTAACAAATGGTGCTGGGAGAACTGGACAGCAACATGCAGAAGGTTGAAACTAGACCACTTTCTCACACCATTCACAAAAATAAACTCAAAATGGATAAAGGACCTGAATGTGAGACAGGAAACTATCAAAACCCTAGAGGAGAAAACAGGAAAAGACCCCTCTGACCTCAGCCATAGGAATTTCTTACTTGACACATCCCCAAAGGCAAGGGAATTAAAAGCAAAAATGAACTATTGGGACCTCATGAAGATAAAAAGCTTCTGCACAGCAAAGGAAACAATCAACAAAACTAAAAGGCAACCGATGGAATGAGAAAAGATATTTGCAAATGACATTTCAGACAAAGGGCTAGTATCCAAAATCTATAAAGAGCTCACCAAACTCCACACCTGAAAAACAAATACTCCAGTGAAGAAATGGGCAGAAAACATGAATAGACACTTCTCTAAAGAAGACATCAGGATGGCCAACAGGCACATGAAAAGATACTCAACGTCACTCCTCATCAGGGAAATACAAATCAAAACCACACTCAGATATCACCTCATGCCAGTCAGAGGGCCAAAATGAAGAAATCAGGAGACTATAGATGCTGGAGAGGATGTGGAGAAACGGGAACCCTTGCACTGTTAGTGGGAATGCAAACTGGTGCAGCCACTCTGGAAAACAGTGTGGAGGTTCCTCAAAAAATTGAAAATAGACCTACCCTATGACCCAGCAGTAGCACTGCTAGGAATTTACCCAAGGGATACAGGAGTACTGATGCATAGGGGCACTTGTACCCCAATGTTTATAGCAGCACTTACAACAATAGCCAAATTATGGAAAGAACCTAAATGTCCATCAACTGATGAATGGATAAAGAAATTGTGGTTTATATACACAATGGAGTATACGTGGCAATGAGAAAGAATGAAATATGGCCCTTTGTAGCAACGTGGATGGAACTGGAGAGTGTGATGCTAAGTGAAATAAGCCATACAGAGAAAGACAGATGCCATATGTGTTCACTCTTATGTGGATCCTGAGAAACTTAACAGGAACCCATGAGGGAGGGGAAGGAAAAAAAAAGAGAGAGGTTAGAGTGGGAGAGAGCCAAAGCATAAGAGACTCTTAAAAACTGAGAACAAACTGAGGGCTGATGGGGGGTGGGAGGGAGGGGAGGGTGGGTGATGGGTATTGAGGAGGGCGCCTGTTGGGATGAGCACTGGGTGTTGTATGGAAACAAATTTGACAATAAATTTCATATATTTAAAAACAAAAGAAAAAAATAGTTTTAAAAAAAAGAATGTCCTCGATGAACAAAACAGATGAACATAAGGGAAGGGAAGCAAAAATAATATAAAAACAGGGAGGGGGGCAAAACAGAAGAGACTCATAAATATGGAGAACAAACTGAGGGTTACTGGAGGGGTTGTGGGAGGGAGGATGGGCTAAATGGGTAAGGGGCATTAAGGAATCTCATCCTGAAATCGTTGTTTCACTATATGCTAACTAATTTGGATGTAAATTTTAAAAAATAAAAAATTAAATTAAAAAAAGAAAAAAGAAAAAAAAAAAAAGAATGTCCTCGATGAGGGGCCTGAGGGTGACTCATGCGGTTAAGCATCCTACTTTGGCTCAGGTCATGATCTCACGGTTCATGAGTTCGAGCCCCACATCAGGCTCTGTGCTGAAAGCTCAGAGCCTGGAGCCTGCTTCGGATTCTGTCTCTCCCTCTCTCTCTGCCCTCCCCCCCACCTCTCTCTGTCTTTCTCCCTCTCTCTCAAAAATAAATAAACATTAAAATTTTTTAAAATAAATAAACATTAAAAATATTAGGGGTGCCTGGGTGGCTCAGTGGGTTAAGCAGCCAACTTCGGCTCAGGTCAGGATCTCGCAGTTCGTGGGTTCGAGCCCCACATCAGGCTCCATGCTGACAGTTCAGCGCCTGAAGCCTATTTCAGACTCTGTGTCTCCCTCTCTCTCTGCCCCTCCCCCACTCATGCTCTGTCTCTCTCTCTCTCTCTCTCTCTCTCTCAAAAAATAAATAAATAAACATAAAAATTTTTTCATTAAAAAAAAAAAGAATGTCCTCAAATGAAAGAGTAAAGAAATTAAGTTAACTAAATCTCAAGCATCAAGTGCACCCGTGATACACTGTGAAAAATTTGGTGCATAAGACATTTCTGTTGCATTCTGAAGCCAATACTATGAAATATTTTTGTTTCAAAATACTATGAAATATATTTGTGGTGAAGGCTGATAGAAATGACACACACACACACACAGAAGCTTCTGTGGTCTTCAATAGCTTTGAAGAGCATGAAAGGGGTCTGAGACCAAAAAGTTGAGAAACACTACGCTAATAAAAGAGCCTTGTTTAAACCTTACATTTCACATTCACGGGCATGGGTATAAGTGGACAGCAATGTTTATGTACATATTGGGGTTTTTTTTTTTATCGAGGTGAAACTCACAGAACATAAAATTAACCATTTTAAAGTGAAAAATTTGGTGGCGTTTCATATATTCATAATACTGGGCAACTATCAGTCTAATTCCAAGACATTTTCATGACCTCGAAAGAAAAGCCTGTACACATTAAGCCGTCATTTCCGATTGTCCGCTCCCGCCTCTGGCCATCTCCAATCTTTAATCTGCCTCTATGGATTTACCTATTCTGGACATTTCATATAAATGGAACCATGTAATGTGTGACATTTTACAATTGGCTTCTTTCACTTAGCACAGTATTTTCAAGGTACATCAATGTTGCAGCATGGATTCCGTATACTTCACTCCAAATATATTTGTTTTTAATTATATTACGTTCACATACTCTTCTTTTTTTTCTCTTTGTTTATTTATTTTTTTAAATTTACCTCCAAGTTAGTTAGCACATAGTGCAGCAATGATTTCAGGAGTAGCTTCCTTAGCGCCCCTTACCCATTTAGCCCATCCCCCCTCCCACACCCCCTCCAGTAACCCTGTTTGTTATCCATAATTAGGAGTCTCTTATGTTTTGCCCCCTCCCTGTTTTTATATTATTTTTGCTTCCCTTTCCTTATGTTCGTCTGTTTTGCATATTAATTTCCTCATATGAGTGAAGTCATATGGTTTTTGTCTTTCTCTGACTAATTTCACTTAGCATAATACTTTCCAGTTCCATCCACGTAGTTGCAAATGGCAAGATTTCATTCTTTTTGATTGCCGAGTAATACGCCATTGTGTGTGTGTGTGTGTGTGTGTGTGTGTGTGTGTGTGTGTGTCTGTGTGTACCACATCTTCTTTATCCATTCTTCCATCGATGGACATTTGGTCTCTTTCCATACTTTGGCTATTGTCGAGAGTGCTGCTATACACAGGGGGGTGCATGTGTCCCTTCGAAACGGCACACCTGTACCCCGTGGATAAATACCTAGTAGTGCAATGGCTGGGTGGTAGGGTAGTTCTATTTTTAGTTTTTTGAGGAACCTCCATACTGTTTTCCAGAGTGGCTGCACCAGTTTGCATTCCCACCAGCAGTGCAAAAAGTTCCTGTTTCTCTGCATCCTCACCAACATCTGTTGTTGCCTGAGTTGTTGATTTTAGCCATTCTGACAGGTGTGAGGTGAGAGCTCATTGTGGTTTTTACTTGTCTTTCCCTGATGATGAGTGACGTTGAGCCCTTTTTCAATTCATCTTCACATACTCTTTTAAAGGTACATGTATGATCTCCAATTAGAAAATCTTATTCTCACCCAGTACAGATACACAAGTATGTGTTTATAAGGTAGTATCTGTTTCAGTATTTGTACATTACAGACTTCAACTGTGCACAAAGGTATTTCTGTATATAGTGGGAATCTACAAAAAATTGAGGCAACTCCCCCCATTCTGAGGTGAATGTTAATCGATGTATGATGATTATAATCACTATGCTCATCGCCAAATATGTAAAGTGCTTAATTGTGAATGGTGGAAAATTTATTCATTTTGTAACATCTCCTAATAAAATGTGCTTGCACACATAAGTCATTTTTTGTTTGTTTAAGGCTGTTGATTTCGAGGGTATAGGGAGCTGGTATAGTGGGGGAGAAATGAATTTTGAGACAGGAGGCCTGGGTCAGAACCCATATAATGTTTTTTATCAGATATGAGACTCCCAGAAACTAACTTCCTTCCTCTTTCAGGCCTCAGATGTCTTCCCTTGAATGAGAGGATGCCTCTCCAAGCTTTTGTAAACATGGCTCCATTCGCCAGGAATAATTTACATACTATGTTCAAGATTTTTTTTTTCCCTATCCATAGATCACCTCTATTGGCTTACATTTGAATTGACTCCATTTTTTTACATAAGCAAATCTCAAAAAAAAAAGGCTGTATAATTCTGACTAAAGATGGGAAGCCAGTGTCACTTGCATATAGAAAAAATTCAATGACTCACTTCAAGTCGTCCAGGGGTCCATGTTTTATCATCTCACTTCCTTTAACACAGATCATCTCACCCTTTGGGTAACAATGTGCGGCCCCGACCAACCCTTTTCATGAATCGGTAAACGGTAGCCTCGTTTACTTTCAGAAGTTAAGATTCATTACTCACTCTCTTCCCCTTCAAAAGGCTGGTAGAAATATTCATAGCTTTGGGTACCACACCAAACTGTGCAGCACTGGGCAGAGGTTTGAGATACTAGATAAGTGACATTCTCATGGAGCTTGTCTTGAACACGAGACCCCAAGAAATTCAGAAAATACAAAATTCCCCAAATAGCTGCAGGAGGGCTCCTAAGCACATCAATGTAATTGGGCCACATTTTAGTTGTATTGCCTCTTGGACTCTCCGTAATGAAAGGGATACAAGACGCTAGGAGGCCCTCGGTAGCTGATTTCCCTTTTCTTGAGCACAGAAATTACTCCCGGGAAATACGTGATCGTCTGTTCTTTTTATCCTACAGAGTCTGTTGCAAACTGATGGCAAGAATGGTCGCCCCTTTATCCACGCACCTACAGTGATGCTTTGCAGCCCCTCACAACAACAGGCGGGGTGAGTGCATTTCTCCACCCCTTGAATCCGACTGGCCATGTAACTTGCTTTGGCCAACAGATAAAAAGAACTCATATCATGGCTAAGAAAGTTCAAAGAGACGGCATCTGTGAAGTACTTAGTACAGTGCCTGGCACATAGTGAATCCTGGTTAAATGGCAGCAATTATCATTGAGAGTGTGTATGCCATAAACAGCAAGTACCAACCAGGCAGGCCACTCTGCTCCAGGGACTTTGGTCTCCATATTTTTCCCTGGCCCTTCTCTCCTCTCCCTCTTTGCCTACTTCTGACTGGCCCCAGATGTTACCAATTGACAGCATATTCAGCTAAAGGGCTTGTGCAAATCTCACTGGGGTTACATTTCCCCAGAAAGCGGGAATGAACGGGTCCATCCTCGAGTTCACCACAACCCCGAAGAACCCCAGGTCCACCCAAGAGTTATGGACTTATGACATAATCTAGTGGGGGTTAGTTTAATCTAAAATACCCCCTTGGGGCGCCTGGGTGGCTCAGTCGGTTCAGCGTCTGACTTCGGCTCAGGTCACGATCTCACAGTTCATGAGTTCGAGCCCCGCATCAGGCTCTGTGCTGACAGCACGGAGCCTGGAGCCTGCTTCAGATTCTGTCTCTCTCTCTCTCTCTCTCTCTCTCTCTGCCTCTCCCCTGCTTGCGTTCTGTCTCAAAAATAAACACTAAAATTTTAAATAATTAATTATTTAATTGCCCCTTTGGGTAATTCTGAATCCACACTGAAGAACTAAGGAAACAGCCACAATTTATTGAGTGCCATTGGCTAAGTGCTTTAGAGTTACTATGTCATTTAAGCTCCACAGCAAATTTCTGAGTTCCCGAAGATGAATTCCACATTGTCCCCACTTTACAGATGAACAGTCTGGGGCTTGGAGATGCAAACGATTTGCCCAACTACGTGGAAGGCGCTGTAAGAAAAATAGGTAAGAACTGATTCTTAGTCCCCAAACTCCCACCACCAAAGATCTCTAATTTTCTCTATCACCTGTGGACTCCATGTTTTGAAAGTTTTTATTTGCCATTTCACGGCATTATTAGGTTTGAAATATTAAAATGGACCCCTCCCTTGGGAGATCTTGAGGTGCTGGACTCCGTGGTTTGGAAGTGTTGAACTCACAGAAGAAACAGAAGCTCAGAAAGAGTCAGTGATTTGTTTTTAATTTTTTTCTTCAACACCTATTCATTTTCTAAGAGACAGAAAGAGACAGAGCGTGAGCAGGGGAGGGGCAGAGAGAGAGGGAGACACAGAATCCGAAGCAGGCTCCAGGCTCTGAGCTGTCAGCACAGAGCCCGACACGGGGCTCAAACTCATGAACCACAAGATCATGACCTTGAAGTTGGATGCTCAACCAGCTGAGCCACCCAGGTGCCCCAGAAAGGTCCGTGATTTGCCAATGTCACACTGCTCCCATGTAGAAGGGAAAACACTATAATCCCGGCCTCAGTATTCCCTGGAACCATTTCTTTTTCCACTACAGAATTCTGCTTCCGGAACATGCCTTAGTCACAGGGACAATTTGGAACCAAATCACTGGGAGGAGGAGACAGAATTAAGGAAATAATCATTGAAGTGGTTTGTCTCATATTTAAAACCTTCATGACAGCTGCTCTCCACACCTTTTGGCTTGGTGGTTATTCACCCCAAAGTTATTTGATGCTATGCAGAGTAAAGGGCAAAATAAATAAATGACATTTTAAAGGTAGCTGACACCCAAAGCAGATACAAATACATATAGGGGCGCCTGGATGGCTCAGCCTGTCAAGCATCCAACTTCGGCTCAGGTCGTGATCTCACGCACGGTTCATGGGTTCGAGCCCCACATCAGGCTCTGTGCTGATAGCTCAGAGCCTGGAGCCTGCTTCGGATTCTGTGTCTCCCTCTCTCTCTGCCCCTCCCCTGCTCATGCTCTGACTCTGCCTCTCAAAAATGAATGAACGTTAAAAAAAATTTTTTTTTAATACATATAAAGATCATCCGTGTGTTAATTGCGTAAAGGGTTTGCAAAAACGGGGCTATGATGATGGGCTGGAAAGCACACTGAGCTCTGCTATCATCCTTTTTCATTCCAAACTTGCTTTACAAGATGACGTCATACCCTCCAGCTTGGTGTGGTAAGGGCCGGAGCAGCGGAAGAAAGCTTCACGCAGTACATAGGACAGAAGGAGGACTTTCAAATACGAGGTAAATTTGAGAGTTATGAGAAGCCCTTCCCAGAAAAATTTTGGGCTGACGATCTCCCATCTCATTCCCGGCCACCCACGAATCCTACTTCCTCGGGTCCCCCAGGACCGCTGAAAGGAAGAGGAGAGAAAGGAACTAGCCATACATGTTTACTGACCACCTACTTATTGAATCAGGCAGTGAACTAGGATTTGGAGGAGGTGAACAGATTTACTTTCCAGCAGCAACCCCAGGCCAAGTTCTTACTGCATCAACAAGCTTCAAAAGCATGGTGGGTGTGAATGTAGCCTTGGGAGCTACACTGCTTGGGCTCGAAACCTGGTTCCTCTCTTTCCTACATGTGTGAGTGGGGGCCAGCTACTCACCTCTCTCTACTTTAGCTTCCCCATCTGCAAGATGGGTATAACTGCATGTACCAAGTAGGCTTATTGTGAAAGTAAAATGACTTTGTGAATATTTAAAGAATATATGTAATGCTCTTGCACATGATCATGGATGGACAAATATTAAATAATATTACATTTATGAGTAAACCAAGGCTCAAAGAGATTAAGACACACACCCAAGTTCACACAACTGAGAAGTCACTGAACTTAACACTCTGACTCCATGACCCTGGCTCCTTTCCTCTCATGTTGAGGCTACTCAGGCTGAGCTGATGGCACATGGGACAAAAGGAGCCATCCGGGCCGGAAGCCTCATTGTCCTCCTTAGCAAGCTCCCCACGTACGCTAACCCGCATACCCATTTCCCCCAAGACCAGTCCTGGAGGGCCCAGCCAACTGACTTCCAGACACGAGTCCTGTGGCTCTCCTCTCCAACCTTGTCTGGAATTTTCCAGCAGCCTATCCCACTCATCCCAGTCCTACGTGCACTGCGGTCACCAAATAAACCAAATAAACCAAATAAACCGAAAACAGTTAAACAACTTACGCCCCGCACAGTGACTGCAAGGCGAGAACATCCGGTCTGGAGATTAATTTCTCCAAGACACATTACTGCTAGTCTAACAGGAGGTCAGGAATTTAAGCCCCTACTTTCTGTGTTGATTTTGATTTTATTTACTTATAAATAAATCTTAAACTCAGAAGCATACGTCTGATCGTCTGTCAGTTCAGATACCAAAGGAGTAGAAGTCACCATTGGTGGCATCGTCAACATCATCACCCATCAAAGACTCAAATATTTATATGTATCAAGAGGTTCTAAGAGTTTTACATCTATTACCTAATGTAATCCTGAAGACCTCCTACAAGGGGGATCTATTGTTATTCCCTAATTTAGAGGAAGAAACTGAGGCACCGTGAGTTTAAAGGATTTTGCAAGGTAGTCTTATTCCATAAATGCTTCCGTGGTGATCTAAAGGAGGTGAGCCAGTTGCCCCCAATCCTAAACTAGGGACCCAGATACAGCATAAAGTTATCCCAAATGTGACCATGGAAACGACTCCTGCCCAAGCTTCATCTGAAGGCATGAGAGATGACTAAATAGCTAGCAGAGATTCTCATTTGATTACTAACATCAGGAACTGTAGGGGCGCCTGGGTGGTTCAGTCGGTTAGGCGTCCGACTTCGGCTCGTGTCATGATCTCGCGGATTGTGAGTTTATCTACCTTTTGACATGACCATTAACAGGATGTAAGTGTGGTTCTGGGCAGTGTTCACCTGACAGGATGGATTCTAGCTTTAGAGCGCGTAGTAGGCTACAACGTTCTCCCTAATCATTAACTTTCGTTCCTATAGAAACGCGAGGCTGTGTCCCCGCACAAGGGCACGGAACTTGCGGTATCTGTCTGCGGGTGGAATATGCTTCCCGCTCCACCAACAATGGGCACAGCCACGTGACGTGCTTTGGCTGATGAAGGTGCAAACGGAAGTGGCTTGGTCCAGCCCGAGCTGAAGCTCAAAGAACTACCGTTCGACCCTACCAGCTTTCGTCCTCCTTCTGCCCCAAGAACAGCCTCCCCAGGCCGTGGTTGGGCCACTGGCCTCCATCCCAGAATGAAGAAGGCTCTGGGAGCCACAGCTGACCCTCAGCAACCTGTAACCTGACTGACAACTACCCCTTTGTCATTGAAAGTCGTGGAGACCGGGGATTTCTGCTACCAGAGCAGAACCTAGTGAAAGGTGATTGATACAGAACAGGACCCGAAAACGACACCTGAACACTTGAAGACGTCTGCTGAGCACCCCCAAACTACGTTGAGAGTCCGCCGGCCACGCTGGGCTCCCCCACTGCATTGACAGAAACAGAATCCTGTATTAGGATAAAGAGGAATTGGACAAGGAAGGGTAAAGAGGCCGTAGGAAACAGAGTGCGAACAAAGGACACATCAGAGAAGCAGGGTGACTAAGCAAAAGCCATCAACAAAGGAGGAAGGGCATAAGTGATAAAGGACACCGCCCATCACCAAGCGTCATGTACAAAGGCGCACCAGTAACCACGTGGAGGGGGACAAACAGCCACGAAACAGAAAGCAGACCGGCACCAGATGCCAAGGGACTGTCTGAAAGAGGATATCACATAAAGACAAGAAAAATTAACAGTAATTTAGACAAAGAGACAGAAACCAGACAGTGGCGAGGGGAACTGTGGATGGTTTTGTCCTAATAGAAAAAAAAAAAAAAAAGAAGAAGTTTGATTCCAACATCGTCTCCTGCAGCAAGTCCTTGGGGGAGAGGGCCACACCGCGCTTTCCCCCTGACATAATTCAAAGGACCTGGTTAAGAGCCCCGCACTTCTTAAGACATTATCACTTCCTCCAGGTCTGTCCTCCCTCGCCCGCCTTAAGGCGCAGCAACATATTTCTTTACGGTCCCCTCCTCCGCTAGGCACCGTGCAGCCAGGAGGCTCCAGTGTTTTCTTATTGGCAAAACGTAAGGAACAGTGGACCATTTGAACAGCAACACACGTCAGAAACGGGCACTTCGTGCACTGCCTGCCTTACGAGTTATTAGAACGGACGGCTGTCTTTGTGGTGCGACTGCAGAGGGATCCTTCTTCCTCCCATACCCATTCTCCTGCCATCCGAAATCCGAGCACAAAAGACTGCCTCCTTCGCCTTAGATTTTAACAGCTTAGGAGACTGCACGCCCGGCTCCTTGCACATCTCCGCCTCAGTGTCATGGGACGGTACCCGCTGCCCACAGGGAAGTGCAATGAGGCAGCACCTCCTTAGAGGGGAAGCACCCCCTTACAGTTGGGGACCGCCCTCTCCAGATCCCAGCGCCCCCTGAGAGGGGCCACGGAGGGACCCTCTGCCCCCCAGCGTGGCACTCTGGACTCTCACGACTCAAACTGTGGTCTGGGGGCCAGCGGCATCAGCATCACCCGGGAGCACATAAGAAGTGCAGGCTCCCCGGTCCCCCCACCCCCCACCGCACTGAATCAGAATCTGCATCCTTATTCTCTCTCTGTCTGGCTGTCTCTCTCTCTCCCTGCCCCTCCCCGCTCACTCTCTGGCTCTCCCTCAAAATAAATAAACTTCAAAAATTTTTTAAAAGGGGAGAGGCGCCTGAGTGGCTCAGTCGGTTAAGCATCTGACTCTGGGTTTCTGCTCAGGTCATGATCTCACGGTTCGCGGGTTCAAGCCCCACATCGGGCTCCACACTGACAGTGCGGAGTCGGCTTGGGATTCTGTGTCTCCCACTCTCTCTGCCTCTCCCCTGCTCACTTTCTCTGTCGCTCTCAAAATAAATAAATAAACGTAATTTTTTTTTTTTTTTAAAGAACCTACCTCTTAACAGGTTCCCCCAGATCTTATGCACCAGAAAGTTTAGGAACAGCTGCTCTAATGACCACTCCCCATGAAGTCGGTGTATTGAGCCCCTGAGGTGCGTTGCAATGGAAATACAAGTTAAGGCTCTCAGGGACAGAATACCATAAATTTATTTCTTGGGGCTCCTGGGTGGTTCAGTCGGTTAAGCGACCGACTTGGGCTCAGATCATGATCTCGCGGTTCGTGAGTTCGAGCCCCGAGTTGGGCTCTGTGCTGACAGCGCAGAGCCTGGAGGAAGCCTGCTTCACATTCTGTGTCTCCTTCTCTCTCTGCCCCTCCGCCACTCGCACTCTGTCTCTGTCTCTCTCTCTCTCTCTCAAAAGTCAATAAACGTTAAAAAAAAATGTTAAAGAATACCATAAATTTATTTCTAACGTTCGTTACGTATGTGACCTACAGCAAGTCCCTTGATCCTCTGAGCCTCAGTTTCCCCCTCCATACGCTGGGCATAATAATGCCTGGCTCAGAGTATCGCTATGAAGGTCAAATGAAGTAAAATATGTAAACTGTAAATATTGATAGGTATTTACTCCCTCGCTTGCTGGCCAAGGGTAGGTTTTGCTGACAGCTAAGTGCCCAGGGGTAAGAAGCAGGATAAAGATGTTTTGAGAAGAACTGAGACAGAGAGAAAGCCCAGTCGGGGATATTGGTCGGGGCAAGGTATTAGCTTAACCTGAATGTTCCCATTGGGCCCTCCACATTCTCTGCTCTTTGTCTTTTAAAAATGCAGACGCGTCCTCAGAAAGGAGTTGGATAGCTAGGAGTTATAGCACACAAGGATTTACTTCCAGAACCTCCTACCCCACAGCATGCTAATTATTTAGCAGATGTGCATGACTTAACAACTACACAGCTAAGTCTCTCAGAGTCACTGATTTTCATTCTCATCCCAGCGCTTACAAGAAAATCTCATCCCAAGTATATTTCCCTCAGCAAATATTAAAGCTTCCCACGTGACATCTGTAAAGGAATTACCGTACTGTATACAAATCATCTGTAGACAATAGATTTCTCTTTAAAAAAAAAAAATCACATTAGGCTTTCAGGACAACTGGTGTCCTATAAACCTAAAATTTGTATTAATACAGAGTGCCCAGACTAACCCTGAGCTCCAACTCCCTAAATTCCTTCCAGTAATGTTTGGCTTTTCACTTTTCTCCCCAGTGTGAATTCATTAAGTTCTTCTTTTGGAAAGAAGATTGGGAAAAACAGGTGACCTAGGACCTCTGTCCACAGACCAATGTGTCGAACGCGTCGTCACCTTTGCGCACACTGCGTTCAGCAACCGTGTGGCCTCTGTCGTGCCGCGGCTATAGGAAATGTTGGTCCAGAAATATATGTGTTTCTTAGGGAGAGTCTTTTTGAAAGAGAATTCAGCTCACACAGCATTAAATACACTACACTAAAATTACTCCCTATTGCATCAGTGAGGGATGCATTTAGGTCTTCGGCCGGATAATAAATATGATCTCAACGGGGGAAATAATGGGGGTAGGGTGGGGAGACAAAGAGTGAGAGAGAGAGAGAGACTTTGACATCTTTATACCTCCCCCACAGCAGGGAAAGATCTCGTGTTGTAAGCAATTAAACTTTCTTCTCTTCATTACATAGAACTCTCAGCTGGAGTCAACATAAACAGCATCCAGTCACCTGTTGCCCCATTACAGTACCTGGGATGAGGCTCACAGGCCCTCCAAAGACTCGCTTCTCGGGCACCTCCTTCCCATCGTCACAGGTGACACTTGGTGTCCAGCACCCATGGAGCTCAGCATGTTGCCACCAATGACACATCCATTAATCTCACACCTGCAAACTGTTCATCAGAGTCCATCACACGAAACTCCCAAGCTCGATAGGTTTGCTGTCCTGTGTGTTTCCCGAAACACAGCTTCGGCACAAATGTGCTTTACCTTTGGATAGTCTTCACTTGGAAAAGTGCCCGTGTTTTAACCCGGCCACTTCCTTTCGTGGAGATAAATCCGAACCATCAGACTCGCAGCGAGAATTTCAAACTACCTTTTCATAGTACGAGTCAATTTTTAGTTCATAAAGATACTGCTAGAAGCAAGGGCTGGGGAACCAGAAGACATGGATCCTGTGTCCAGCTTTGCCCCTTGCTGGTTGTGTGTGCTCGGGCAAGGCTGCATTTCACCTGTTCTGGCCTCATTCTTCTCACCTGTGATGTAGATATAACACCTGTCCTACCCAAGGCTGACCAAGGGAGATCACATGGGTGAGAGAAGGTTATGAAGTGTGATACTATGTCTTCAATTACCATACGAGGCAGCTAGTGAACAGTTATTGCTGCCTCTGAAATAGAGGAAGTGAAGAGAAAAAGAGGATGTGTCAGATTCTACCTCATGGTCTCAAATGGGAGCCATGACTGGTGTGGGATAGGGTGCGTTACAATCATCTTAATTTAGCAGCAAGGCAGCTTGAGATTATTGGCTCGCATCTGTATGTTTTGCTCAGATCTATATAGTACTCTTCCTGCTACACTATAAAGCCTCTCAGATTGATCAGGAGCACAGACCTGTGTGTCAAGAGACCAGAAATCTATGCTGAACCCTGTCACAACATTCTAAGGGACAAGTGAATCTTTTGGAACCTCTCTGGGTCTTGAAAGTTGGTGCATTTCATCCCGAAATCAATGTGGAAAGATTTATCAAGAAACTTAAGAATATTTATATCTCTTGCTCTAATAAGCACATATTTGAAAGACTATTTTAAGGACATGATCCTTAACAAGATAAAACCATTTCAGGTACAAAGAATGTTAATTACAGTGTAATTAACAATAGCAAAAAAAAATGGAGGGGTAATCGAAATGTTAACCATAGTATATCTTTTTTATCAAATCATTTGCTGTTAGTTAAGATGCTGATTTGAAATACAATTCAATAACAAGGGAAATATTTAAGGAATAATGTTGAGTAAAGTAAAAATCAGGGTACTAAAATGTATGAATATCCTACTTTGATCCTATGCACAGAAAAGAGAGACTAAGAAAGCGACGACTTGCCAAGATATTGCCAACGGTCATGCTTGAATGAAGATGGGTAATTTTTAATATTAGTTTCTAATGTTTATGGCTCATTTTTTACCTTTCCTCTATTTTTCAAATTTGCTTTAACATGTATTTATTATTTCACAAATAAATGAAGACAGAAACCTAATACCAGCAGGTTGAAATAGACGTCTAAAGTCATCTGCTTCAATGTTAAAGCTCTATGCTTTCACAGTAGTTTCAACTCTAGCGGTCTGAGAGCAAAATAACTAACAGTTTCAAAGCAAGAAATCACTCACAAAAGACTATGGCTGTAGAATGCTGTGTTTAAACACACGGAATCCTGATGCCTGTTTCCACACCACTCGCCGAAGTGACGGGTCAGGGTATGTCCAGAGTGACAATAGCGATCGGGGTGGCCGAATATGAACCACGCTGAAAGTAAAAGTCCAACGAAGGGGCTAGTAGTAATACGCACAGTGCAGTGTTTATGGGATTCGTCAGAGCTGTGTAGACGCTGGTATCTGAAACCCTACGAGTGTTAACTGGTCTTTACAGCAATGTCATGCTTGCTGAGAAGGCTATTTCGGCATGAAATAATTCCATACAAGTGAGAAGTACATTTCTCTCCCCACCACCGCCCCCCCCCAATATGGCTCAGAGTGACCTAATAA
The DNA here is from genome assembly GCF_023721935.1 of Panthera uncia. Lineage (NCBI taxonomy): Eukaryota > Metazoa > Chordata > Mammalia > Carnivora > Felidae > Panthera > Panthera uncia. The sequence goes on from NC_064807.1 coordinate 17,991,949, forward strand.
CGCTGGAGGCTAATGAATTTTTCAAAGTGTTTTAAAAGCCAGTTCTGGGATGGCATTTTGCTCTGCATCCACTACAGTGAGTTTATGTCTGAATTTTTTTTAGAGAGTGGAGCCAAGAGACCCAGCGCTCCAGGGATGTCAGCCAAGTGGAAAGCATGCCATCAGTTCCAGACCAATGAAGATGCTTTGTTTTGTGCACGGCTTTATTACGTTAGGGTCTTACGAAGCAAATTCACAATTAAATAATAGAAGAAATATTCAGCTAGCGAATACAATTCTCCTTCCTGTTTATCTTTTTCCACGACCTGTACACATTTCCTAAGGCCACGCTTTCGTTTGCCTACAATCTAAAAAGAAAGAGACCCAAATGAGTCCTCCCAGTGCTCTTGGTAAATACTCAAAAGATAAAACAAAATCTGAATCAAAGTTTAGGCTTGTATTAATCCACAAGGATGAGTTGAAATACCGTTCACCTTTCCCTGAAAGGATCCAGCTCTGCGAGTCTGTTTTTATTGCAGCTGTCAAAGGGTGAGAGAGTCCTACCTAGTATTTTGGTCAGGAGGCACCGCGCACACGCCAAACGAGGCCGCTCAGGGCCGGGGGGAAGACGGAAGTGTTAAAGCTGCACAGACTTAATAATGTACAACATGATAAGACCAGAGCTAACGCTGCCACGCCATATATAGAAAAGTCGTTAAGAGAGTAAGCCTGAGAGTTCTCATCACAAGGAGAAAATGTCCCCCTTTATTCATTCTTTTCTTTTTCTTGGATCTGTAAAAGACCATGGATGTTCGCTGAACCTACGGTGGCAATCCTCTTAGAGTAAACCAAACCATCCTGCTAAAGTGATGGATGTCAATTATTTCTCAAGAGAAATGGGGGGAAAAAAAGCAGCAGAGAAGTTGGGGGCAAAGAGAGGCTTGCCCCCTTGTGTCCCTGGAGAAGGGCCCGGGGACACTGCCCTCCCAGGGAGCAGGCAGACGTGTGCCCTCTCAGACACAGCCGTGGCAGAGGACCCGCTGATCTGTCCACCTGCCGTGACACCTCTGTCTTCCCAGGGCCAGGTGCTGATCTGGCCAGCGCCACTGACCCCTTGCTGGAGAAAACCCATGAAGAGTGCAAAGCCAAGCAAAATGCCCCTACATTCGGGATGAACCTCTGCCTCTGTTCTTTTCCATTTTGGGGAGCCAAGATGCAGGCCCGCACCTTTCTTTTTCGCACCCTTCAATTAACTGATAGATCATTTTCACGACAATTGGACCTCACTGAATGGATGGGCATCTTCTTTTCTTTTCTTTTTTTTTTTAAAGCCACTTATCCTGTAAGTCCTGGGTTTTGTTTTGTTTTTGTTTTTGTTTTTGTTTGAGCGAGGGAAAGAAATGCTTTCTGAGAATGAGAGCTCTCCCACAAAATCCTTCCAAATAATTGAAAGTCCATCAGTAGCCGCCCCTCCCCCTGGGGCTGTTCTCAGGGATCTTCGTTTACACCCGCTGCAGCTTTTTTTGTGGAGTCCAGAGCCAGCTTTAGTTTCGGGCTCAGGACGGGAGCGGGGCGCGAGGAGTGGCCTTTTTTTTTTGCATCTTCTACATGCCACGGGCCTATTTCTGCCTCCTCACATCAGGCTCACATTTTTAGCACCGTCACCCTCCCTCCTGACTCATGATCACTTGTTATGAAAACCATGACATTTCACATTATCTGGCTTCCCGTAAGAACGAGGTCTCCTGTGCGAGAGACTTCTCCAGACAACCGAAGCTTACCCTCCATGGGACAATTTCCTTTCTATTTCCTTTTCTATTCGAATGATCGGAGTTAGAAATTGTTCGGAAACTGCCTGCACACCCCACCCGTTTTCTCAAGCAGGACACTGGGCTTACGTGACCTCTCCTCCTTGCTTGCTCAGGGTTATCACTGTGAACACCAGTGATGTGATAGCCACAGACACCGCACAGATGTTCAGAACTGTTTCCCCGACTCCAGATGGAATGACACTTATTGAGGGCCTGGGTCTGCGTCTTGTAGATTCTGTTTGATTTTGGTTTTGTTTGGGCAATTCCTCCACTGTAAGTCATCAGCAGTTACAGCCTCTGGCAACCCCTTCTCCCGTCACCGCACTCTGAGAAAATCAAGCTTATGAATATCTTGTCAAAGCACAGACTAAGTGATGATGATGATGATGATGACGACAACGATGATGACGATCATGACGATCATGACGATGATGGTGATGGCTAACATTCGGGAGTCGTTGCTGTGTTCCCAGCATTGCTGTGAGTGTTCTACAGATGTCGCCTTACAAATAGGCTCAGAGAGTGGGGCGCCTGGGTGGCGCAGTCGGTTAAGCGTCCGACTTCAGCCAGGTCACCATCTCGCGGTCCGTGAGTTCGAGCCCCGCGTCAGGCTCTGGGCTGATGGCTCGGAGCCTGGAGCCTGTTTCCGATTCTGTGTCTCCCTCTCTCTCTGCCCCTCCCCCGTTCATGCTCTGTCTCTCTCTGTCCCAAAAATAAATAAAAAACGTTGAAGAAAAAAAAACATTTTAACAAATAGGCTCAGAGAGGGAGCGAGTTTAGGATATTTTCCCGTGAGAAAAAAAAAAAAAAAAAAGACGACCTTTAAAAGATATGTTTTCTTTTTTTACTTTTTTTACTTGAGTGCAGTCGACACACAACGTCATATTCGTTTCCGGTGCACAGGATAGTGATTTGACAACCGTGTGGTTATGCTGCGCTCACAAGTGGAGCTAACATCTGTCACCGTACAACCCTGCTACGATATCACCGACCACGTACCCCACGCTGTACCTTTTATTCCCAGGGCGTATTCATCCCATAACTGGAAGCCTGCGTCTCCCACTCGCCTCCACCCCTTTTGCCCATCCCCCCACCCCCCTTCCTTCTGACAACCACCAGTTCGTCCTCGGTATTGACAGGTCTGGTCCTGCTTTTGGCTTATTTGCTCATCTGTGTGCACGCATCTTCTTTATTCGTAAAGATGTGCTTTCGGTCATCAATTTTGGCTCCCTAAAGAAAAGCCGCTCTTGCAGAATTCCATCTTTCAGGAGACCGAGGGTTGGCTGATGATGCCAGACGAGTGAACTCCAATTCATTCCGCCCTGGGTTTCGGAAGGATGTTCTCCTATGCCTCACCACGTTTCCCTCTGTCCAACCCCCCAGATCCTTCTCTTCTCTCCTGGTTCCTTCCAATCCCACCTCCACCTTCCTTCTTTTCTTTCTTCCCGTTTCCTTCACCCCTATGTGTCTCGAGTATAACCGGCAGTTTTCTAGAGCACTGCTAAGCCAGTGGACTCAAGGGCCAAAAACAGACTTGGCAGGACTGACAGCTGTCTCCCAACTTGAGGTCTTCTCACTAGCTGTGTCACTGGGGAGAGCCACCCCACTGTGCCAATCACCAGCCAATCAATCGACCAAAATAATCTTGAAGTCCTCCAGCAAGAGACTAAGAAGAAATCTGCAAAACCAAAAGTTGTGACAACAACACTGATGGTAGTAAGTAAGGGGCAACTTCAAACTTTTTTTGAAACGTATTCTCCTTATTACAAATTCACTAAATTCTCGGGGCACCAGGGTGGCTCAGTCCACTAAGCGTCCCACTCTTGATTTCAGGTCATGATCTCACGGCTCATGAGTTCAAGTCCAGCGTCGGGCTCTGTGCTGATAGCATGGAGCCTGCTTGGGATTCCCTCTCTCCCTCCCTCCCTCTCTCTCTCTCTCTCTCTCTCTCTGCCCCTCCCCTGCTCACTCTCTATCTCTCTCTCAAAATAAATAAAAATAAACTTTAAAATAAAATAAAATAAAAATAAAACTTCACTAAATTCCCACATTTCTGACCACTGTAAAAGCAAGGCACACACCAATTTTCCAAATGGTTTATCAGTATTTTATATTCCTTTTGCATGGGCATACAGTGAGAAAATCTCCCAACTTGTTCAAGCAAATCACAGACAGCCGAGCCACATATTTTTTTTATAGCTAGTTCTCAATAACATTAGTTGATTTCTCAGCCGTCCAAGGGCTTTTAATAATATAAAACAGTCAACACAGAAATAAACCCCTCTCGGGTCAAAGTGAACTTACCATCCAACCCTCCTATTAACCTGTCAAGTTGTCCACTCTTAATTGAAAGGGAATTAAGTATTCCAGGAGATCAGGTGGGAAAAGGCACTTAGGCTATAAGAAGAGAGTCCTGGAACTGGAGTCCGCTGATCTGGGAGCAAACTCTGGCTCTGCTTTTCATTGGCAGTGAGAACTTGGGCAAACTCCCCGCCTCACTAAGGCTCAGTTTGCTCAACCGCAAAAGGGGACCGCTAGCTACTTCACCAGACCATTGTGCACAGTAAGTGAAAAACATCTATCTCTTAGAGGGAAGACGGATATTCACCAAATTTTAGGTGAACTAAAGGGAGCTAAGGACTGTCCCTGTTCCTATAAAATGTCAGTAAGGCTTCCTGGCTCTCTGATCCCCCAGTGGTCTCTTTTGTGTCCTTAGGACTACAGATGGAGAGCATATCCTCACCTCAGGACCATGCACACCTGCAGCAGCCCTAAGAGAGGAGTGCTAATGTCGTTCTCATTTTATAGATGAGCAAACCGAGACTCGGTGAGGCTAAGTGACCCAAGCTGCCTGCCCAGCAAATAAAAATGGCAAAGGCAGACTCTGAAATCAGGCCGTGAGCTACCACGCCGTGCAGCATTGAGGGGAAAGAAGTGATGAGGAAGACAGTGGTATCTCCCAGGTTCCTCCAAATCCCAAAATGCTCTATGAAATTCTTTGTAAATCTCCTTAGGCAGGCAATTCTACTACGGGCTGCTTCCTGGGCTCCAGGTTACCGGCTCAGGTACAGGAATGTGTGATCACTGCTGCTCCCAAGGAAGGCAGCTGTCATTAAGGATGAGAACACAGATACTGTTTTGATGGTGCTGACGTCTAATTTCAACTACCTGTTTGGAAGCCCCCACACAATATGCACAATCATGAAGAAAGCTAATTCCCATATGTGAGTAGGTAAACCTTGAATTACACCAGACCTGTTGCCAAAATACGTTCATGATCGTATACATTATCGGAAAAGGGATTTATTTATTCTTGCCAAGGTCCAAAAGGGTGAGCTGCTTGTAATAAAAAAACACATTGAGAAAAAAAAAAAAAAAAAACCCACAACAAAACAAGTATAATAACAGGATAGAAACTAAGCAATAAAAATTAGAAAAACTTGATCTTGGTTCAGGTCATGATCTCACGGTTTGGGAGATAGAGCCCCGCATCGGGCTCTGTTCTGGCAGCACAGAGCCTGCTTAGGATTCTCCCTCTCTCCCTGCCCCTCCCTCACACACACTCTCTCTCTCAAAAATAAATAAACGAACATTTTAAAAAAAGAAATACAGGGGCGCCTGGGTGGCTCAGTTGGTTAAGCGTCAGCCTTTGGCTCAGGTCATTATCTCACTCACAGTGTGTGAGTTCGAGCCCCGTGTCAGGCTCTAGGCTGACAGCTCGGAGCCTGGAGCCTGCTTCGGATTCTGTGTCTCCCCCTCTCTCTGCCCCTCCCCTGCTCATGCTCTCTCTCTCTCTCTCTCTCTCTCAATAATAAATTAACATTAAAAAATTTTAATAAAAAAATAAAAAAGAAATTAAAAAAAGAAACACAAGGCTAAGGAATAAGCATAAACATAACTTTGTGCTTCCTGGAAGCCAAAGCAAGAACTAGAAAGCGCATGGAGTCAAAGATACGCAATTTTTCTGGACACCATCATGTCAAGAAGACTCTTACATGACAGGCTAATAAGAATACCTGGGAAAGTCGGTCACATCCCTGAGAGTTAGATGAAATAGAAGACCATAATCATGTTCTACCGCAAACAGCATGCCTGCCGGACAAGGCGTCTGCCTCAGGACGGCGCATGGGTTCATCCCCTGCATAAGTCTGCGGTCTCAGGACTGGACAGAAATACTAATGGATCTCGTCTGGAATGCCTGCACCTTTCATCTCAAGGACTCTAAGAAGCTTCCCTGCCAACCTATCTCATGATATTAGATGTTAGAGGCAGCAGAATAGGCTGGGCAGACTTGGTGTGGTAGTTAAGATCGGGGGAGCCTAACTTTTAGTCTCTGAACCACACAGAGGAAGATCCAAGGCACCGAGAAGCTCTGTTTGCTGATCCACCCAGTGAGGTTTTGCAGATGCTTTTAGTGGCCCATTCCCTTCCCTGCCTCTCTCCAATCCACTCATGCTTTAATTCAACCAAGATTTGCAGATTCCAGGCAGGTATGCCTAAAAACTAGCCTCGTTAGTTTTTAGTAACATTTTATATGGAGTACACACTACGTGCAAAGTGTTGTGTGGCACTCCTTGACCTTAATGTTTCTCACCTCCTTCTAGTAAACCAACCTGGGTGGGTGCGCGTGCTGGCACCTGCCCTCTTCAGATACAGATCACTCTGAATCTGCACCTGTCCACCCACTTACTAGTTTTTATTGAGCCACTACAATGCAGTATGATTTGCTCAAGCCTCTTGCCCTATGTCTTCGTTCATGCTAAAAACAGTCTGTTCTTTTTACGTCTAGTACAAGCGTGGCTCACGGTCCCAAGAAGCATCTGAAGCCTGTTGAAGCTCCAAAGCATCGGAGGCTGGAACAGCTGACCGATGTGTTTGCTCCTGGTCCATCTACCGGTCCCCACGAGCCGAGAGAACATCCTCCCTCGTCTCCTTCTAAGGAACAGACTTCAGTCTGCCCTAACAGGAAATTAAGGAAAGAAGATCCACATGCGGCGGTTCATTAAGATTAATGGCGAGATCCTGGGGCGCCCGGGGTGGCTCAGTCGGTTAAGCGTCCGACTTCGGCTCAGGTCATGATCCCACAGTTCGTGGGTTCGAGCCGCAGGTCCGGCTCTGTGCTGACAGCTCGGAGGAGCCTGGAGCCGACCTCGGATTCTGTGTCTCCCTCTCTCTGTGCCCCTCACCCACGCGTGCTCTGTTTCTGTCTCAAAAATAAAGAAACATAAACTTAAAAAAAAAAAAAAAGACGAATGGCAAGATCCAAAGTGACAGCCTACTCTGCTGATGGATGTCATCAGCACTGACAAGACCAAAGAGAACTTCTGCCTGATCTGTGACACCAAGGGTTGCTTTGCTGTTCCTCGTATTACACCTGACGAGGCCAAGTACAGGTTGTGCAAAGCGACAAAGATCTTTGTGAACATAAAAGGAATCCCTGATCTGGTGACCCGTGACGCTTGAACCATCCGCTGTCCTGAGCCCCTCGTCAAAGTGAATGCTGCCATTCAGATTAATCTGGAGACTGGCAAACAGAACAGCCAAACAGAGCAATGGGTGAACGGGTCTCTAGATGACATACTCGGAAGGCTCTTTGTCCTTAATTAGCATTAATATGGCATGATTGATTGCCAAAACAAACAGCTTACTAAATATCAGGCATTGCACCAGGCCCTGATATACAGTGGTGGACAAAATCATACAGAGACCTATTTTTTACTCTGATGAATCAGACAAACATGCCCAATAGAAATATAACGACACGCTGAGGTAAGTGATCCAAAATCATGACCAAAAAACCCAACCTATACTCATGAAATGAGGCAGGGGGGATGGGGAAGGGTCCTTCGGTGAGACTTCCTTTCTTCACCTAACCTGAAGAAGGGGCAGGGGTTTTTTATGCCAAAGGGGGCAAGAGGAGAAGCCACAAGAGTCTGAGCGACACATTGGGCCAGATCCCGGGGTCTTGCTAAGAGTGCTATTGTTCTCCAAAGAGCAATGGAAAAGTCACGAGGTTTCTAGAGGTGCAGAAGACGCTCCCTGGCAGCGGCGGGAGAGTGGTCATCCTGATGAGTTAGTGATGCCAGGGGCAGGGTGGGTGGGGGTGGGATGAAGGAAAAGGAGGTTTCCAGCTGGGCAAACTGGATGAGCAACAAATGCCATTCGCTGAGGCAGAAGCAGCCAGGTTCTTCGCTGAAGGCTGTAGATACAGTCGTTTGGCTTTACAATAAACCTGCAGAGTGGGTATCGCTATTCCATTTTTTTCAGATTAAAAACCCAAGACTGTGTTACCAGCTTAGTTTTTCTAACCCGGGCTTTGTGGGTCGGATTTTTCAGAGCAATCTAGCACCCAGCTTGCCTCTCAAGATCTCTTAAGGAGAAAGATACCTCCCCTGGAAACCAAAGCCCAAAGCCACAGGGCTCAGACAGAAATGGATTTGGCACAGTGCCAGAGATTCTGAGCGGGCTACTCCAGGACCTGAGGCAGGGAAGCCATGTACGGTTGTGCAAGTTGTGTACTGCACGGACCCAGAGGGTGCCAGTCATATCAAACTCCATGCGAATGCTGCCGCCTGAATTTGAATGCCCCTCCCCAGTTTCTGTTCAAAGAAGACTCCAAACTCTATGACTCTACCACAAACCCCACGGTCCGCACAGAATCAATGACCAAGTCAACACCGTGCACTTTATTTCTCCGGTCCCCAGATGGTCTTTCCTCTTTTGCAGCCTTCATCTTTTGCAGACCCGGGTAGTTCTCCCTCCCCCTTTTCACTGCTCAACTAGCACACCAGGGAGGAGAGGATGTCCAGGGAGAGTGATGCCTCTATCCCCAAGCCACCATTGCTTACAAGAGCTCTCCAGACCGGTCGGCCAAACCCCACACAACGTTAACATCTGCCCAAACAAATGTTACAAATGGAAATAAACAGGTTATTCCAAAGCTGTCGCCTTTTTACCTAGTTAGCATAAAATGTTCCCAAGTCCTTAATTAAATGGTGTCCTTGCTCACCTAATCACATCCTTCAAGACCCAAGGTGCTGTCTGAACGGCAGGGACCAATCCTTTACCTTTGAGGCAGACCAATCCACCGTGAGATTTACACTGAAAAAGTCTGACTCTTCTCTGCAGGCCCCGGGGCTGGATAACCCACAGCCCTGGGTCTGAAAGCCGAGGCAGTGAGAAATGCAACTGACTCCAGGACTAAAGCGATCGTGGGCTTTTTTCCTCATCAGCCCTTAAGGGACTGGCGCCACATTCACAGAACTGCTTTGGATTCCCGAGTCTCCTTCCCTGCTCTGGAAGGCTCTGGCAAAGTCTCAAGTGCACCGGCCCTCGCTTATGGATGGGGAGGGAGCTGATCCCGTGGCCTGCGGTCAGAATGAGCTCAGCTCCCCAAGTGAAGCTGCTGTGGCAGCAGCTCCATCACCCCTAGCCCTTTCCACAGCGGCCCCCTCAAATACCTGCAACGGTCATCTGCAACATGGACAACTCTTCTTCCCATAAAAGAATCAGGAATAGATTCCTCCAGGGTCAAGATGATGCCTCTGTAGACACACGGCAATGTGTTTCTTTCTTTCTTTCTTAAAAAACCCCACCTCCTCTACAACTCTAACGCGGTCGTTCTTTTAGAGTTTTCGAACGTGCTTTCTTGTCCCTGTGCCACACAGCACAGAGTCCACGTTGACATTCAGGTCACCCAGGACTGTTCTCCTGTAGAAGTCCCCATGGTCACTAATACCCACTGCAGAACTGACCACTTCACCGGCAGCTGTCGCTGCTGAAGAGACAGATGTATCCCTCAGACTGTAGTGGCCGCCCTATCCCCACCCTTTCTTTGAAAACAGCATTCCTGTGACATTAATGTGGCCTGGATCCATCCTACGGCAGCTGACACTCCTCCACCCACCCCCACACATACCCAAGGCTGACTGGTGATCTACATCATAGGGCATGTGGACTGCAGTGACCCCCCCCCCCACCCCAACCCATTAGCAGCTGCTTGAACTGAATCAGCCGGTGGGATCCAGGCAGTAAGAGGCTCGGTAGCCAGCCCACAAGTGTGGGGACCTTGGTTTCCCATCAGCCTGAACCCCAGGGCTCTGATTCTTCATTTATTTCATCCCCCCCCCCCACACACACACACAAAGTTCATAGGAACTTGGACCATTTACTGCCATCATGAGGTCATCTTGGCCTGAATGCTTTTCTGAGCCGATCACCATGAAATGGAGGGACATTTCCCAAATCACAGTCTAGGGCAGGGAGCCCTTATTCCCTGCCCTCCCTCCATTTCTCTTACCATCGAAATGCTACGACTAAGAATAAGACACCACCATAGAAACGGCATAACTGAAAAAGGAGAGCATGGCTAAAACTTCAGGACAAGTCTGGAACTATCGGACTTGATCTCTGTCCTTCCTCCAGGCTCTGAATGGGCAGGTGGAAGAAAAGCCAGGTGGGCCCTGGCAGGAAAAAAAAAAAAAAAAAAGAAAGTGTGTTTTTATTCTCATTTCCAGTTCTAGCAATGAGTGTCCACCCCAGAGACATAGCTGCGAGCTCACATCAGGGGAGTGAATCCTGGCTTCTCTGCTGGCTTGATTGTTTAACCATCATTGTGTCCATCTCCTACTCGTCATTCTGTATTTGTCACGGAGGTGCCATCTCAGAAGACTATGCTTGGAATAAGTGACGACTTCCCTTGCTGCCCTCCAGTCAGCTAAGATTTTTTTTACCAAGAAGAACCGGGCACCCAAGCATGTACCAACCAGGCAGAAGGCAGGCCCCCTAGAGAACCATTGGAGAACCAGGAAGAAGCGATCCCTCTGAGGCCACACTCGGGGTCCGCTTTTGCCACTTCTGATAAACACAGCATATTCTCAGGAAGGAAGGGTGTGTATCAGAAGGAGAGATTTGGGGGGGAGGGGTTGGGATTACGTCCCCGAACATGCGTAAGGATCAGCCGGACCAGACTAGGATGAAAAAGGTTTGAGGGCATGCTCTCCCGATTTCAACAGACGCAAGCCCGAAACTACCGGATAAAAATTCAAAGACATCCCTTCCCCTTCAAAGATCTCCACTCAACACAAGGGCCTGGCCTAGAATGGGAAAGCTGATGCTCCCCTCACAATAACAGATGAATAATAAATATTCCTGGTCAGGAGGAAAAGAGACGCACAATGTCTCCCAAGTTTTGATCATTGGAAATTTTATCTATGACTAACAAATGCAAAATGGTTGCAATTCAAAACTTCTCTTGCCTATTGGAATTAGCTAGTTCCAATGGTGGGTGAGGTTATGTTAGGACTTTGGAAAGAACATTGACAATTTCAAACTATTGAAAGATACACATCATGATTACAGAATAGCAAAGCGAGAAATCAAGTAGGTAGGAAAACAACCTGTCAATTAGATTCTTTAAAGGTATCATAGGGATAAGCCTATATTAACTTCTGATGGAAAAGAGCTTTCTGATGGAAAACACCTCAGTTCTATCTAATTCTGGCCTAATGAGGCCAGCATAATTTCTCCTCCTTCAAATGCTTTCTGAAGTATTAGCCTGATTTTTTAAAATCTTACTAACTGATTAGGAATGTGCCCACAAATGAACGTCATAATTACTGACTTAATTTCTTCCTCCAAAACAAAGATTATCTGTCACCTAAAACGAAAGGTTAGCTCGAACTATAGTTAATGTTGCAATTAGGTAAAAGTTTTATTTTCCTGGAAAAGATAATTTGTCAGGGGCAATGTGACACCAAAAGTGACCAGAACACCTTTCCTGCGGCTGAATACGAAAGCCTCATTGAGAGTCTAACAAGAAACCTATTCCAAGAAAAAATAAAATTAGCAGTAATTGTTCTCCTGGCTAACACAGGAAGCTAGAAACAGTATTTCAAACAACCACTTCTCTTTCCTGTCTTTTTTTTTAATGATAGAGAGCAAATTGCTCGTCTAATGAAGGGACTCGGTAAATAAACTTACCCATTACTTTCAACTGATTGCTCTGAAACAGGGAATTTTTCCAGGCCTGCAATTGTTCTTTGGCAATGAGGCAAGGGGCGCCTGGGTGGCTCAGTCGGTCAAGCGTCCGACTTCGGCTCACAGTTCATGGGTTCAAGCCCCGCGTCGGACTCTGTGCTGACAGCTCAGAGCCTGGAGCCTGCTTTGGATTCTGTGTCTCCCTCTCTCTCTGCCCCTCCCCCTGTTCATGCTCTGCCTCTCTCTGTCTCAAAAATAATAAATAAAAACATTAAAAAAAAAAAAAGAAAGAAATGAGGCAAATCTCTTGCTCACATCAGACCCCACAATCTAAATGTTTATTGTTAAAATAAACGTTTCAGGAGTGAAACACAGGTGCAGTCTAAATCGATGTGTATCACTGATGCCCAATCATTCTCATCCACCACCAACAAACAACAACAACAAACAAGTAAATAAGTTGTCACGATCGACTTCTTTTTGACCGTTTCTCCCTCATCATTAGGTAAAGAACAGGGAGTTTACTTACGCTATCAGAAATGCAAGTGAGTGCGAGTGCTCACGTAACACTATAAGGGGGTCAGTAATAAACACACAAATGACCACAAACTTTCTGAAATCCCCACAATGGTTTGAGTCTCTGGGACACTTGAGGTAGAAAACAAAATACTTACTACTTACCTTAGCATTAATCAACTCTCACGTCTTGTAAAAGATACTTAGAGTTAAATCAGTGTAAGACTTGGGTCTGCGCTCCCTTTGTTGTGCAAAGATAAATGAGGGACTGTTAACAATCCTGCAACTACCCTGCCTTGTGATTAAGACGTCACCTTAATGGTGACTTTGTATTTTGTCTTCTCTGAAGGTTTAAAGGTTAAAGGCATCATAAATTATGCATTTCCTCCTCTGCCAGGCCCATAAAACGTACTTTCACTGTTCACGAAAGATATTGCTTCTGAATGAGCGGAGGCTTTTTCCTAAGTGTTGAAACAGAAACATTCCCATTATGTTTATTACTGCTATGCTGGAGAGCCAAAACAGTTCGGAATTAGGAAGCCGCTAGAATCTGTTCCAGAATGTGTAGCAACTGTAAACGCACACAATAAAATCACAGTTCACTCTTTGGACAGTGGTTCAGTGGTACCCGCCAACATGCTGGTCTCTTCCCAAGAGAACAACAGTCGGGCAACCCCCACATCGGCAGCAACAGTTGGGGTTTTCCCCTTCTGCCTCTACCCAAGTTACAGATCTGAACAGGGACCTGAACAGGGCCCTGAACAGGGACGGGAGAGGCACATGAGTCACACGAGATCATCCCTTACTTCTGCCCTGGAGCAAGCTCTTTGTGGGGGACGCTTGGGTAAACTGCGCATTCGCAGGAACGACCTTCCTAGCAGCACCCTAACTTCCTCTCTTACGCTTTGCCACCGCCTCCAGCTAAAGTACAGTTCTAAGGGTTTCTTCCCCACCCCACCCCCCCTCCCGCTTTACACTTACAGGTACTGCATCTGCAGAAGGCTGGGCTCTTTCTTCCAAAGGAGCACCACACCCATTAACCCTCTAGCCTTCAGAAGCAAATTGAAGTTTGGCCGGACGTACCTTTCTCCAACCTCAGGCCAAAGGACCCAAAACTGGGCACACAGGACCCAACTTCCGTCAGGCCACGACCACCCCCAGCTCCGCACTTCGCGGGGGCAGGATTCTGGAGACAGACTGCTAGCCGTAAGGACCCGAGCTCCAAAGATTCTTTCCAGGCTTAGCCCACACACCCTGACAACTAAGTGGCAAAGTTGTTTCTTCCTCCTCTGCTGCAATGCCCTTTCCCCTTCATCAGCGCGCGCGGGCGCGCGCACACACACACACACACACACACACACCACAGGTACACGCACGCACGCACACAGCCTTGCTCCCCCAACTTACCAGTTTAGATTTGGCGCGTTGCAAAAATTCTTCCATGTCGTTGAGAGACGTTTGGACTAGGGGTACCCGGCGGGGCACAGAGGAAGATCTCTGCCCCGCGGAGAGAAGCGGGGTCTCGGGAAACCGGCTGGCCGGAGCGCAGCGACCGCTGTTCCCTCCTGCCGCTCGGAGGCGGCTGAGGCTGTGGCTGCGCCCTCGGCTGTCGCCTTCCTGGGCTCCCTGCCCCACCCCCGCGCTCGGCCGCCCGCTCTGGGCGTCGACTCTGCCCTAATAAGGAAAGTGGGTGTGCCGCCCGGGAGCCCCAGGGCGCGCCCCGCGCGCTCACTGGCACGCGCCTGCGGGGCCGGGGCTCGGGGGCCCGGGCTCCGGGCCGGGCGCGAGGGCGGGGGTGTTGGGGGATGGCGAGGGGCTCCTCCGCCAATCGCAGGGCCCCGCTGCGGCCTCCTGACGTGGCGCGCCGAAAGATGCTGCAACCATGGACAGCGCCCAGAAGTGCGAGCCAAGTGCAAGGGGCTGCTGCATAGGGAGGCTCTGCCGCAGGCACCGCCGTCGTCAGCCAGAGGAGGTGGGAAGGGGGAGAGGGGGAAAAGAGGTCCCCGGAGAGCCCCCCTCCTCGGCCAGCGCCTCCCTGGCTGGCTGGCACGTTACAGAGAGCTCCAGCGGCCACTTAATGAGCTGGCTCTGCGGGCCTGGCCGGGGGATGCACTCAGCTAGATTGGAGGTGGGGGGGTTATTGCTGAGCTCAAAGCAGTACGACCTTGATGGAAAATAATCAGGAGAGCCGGCTGGGAGGTTGTGCTAGGATGCATCTTTTCTTTTTACCCTCACAACATACCCACCCAGCAACGGGCATCCACGATTCACCCAGGGGCGAGGTGTCCTTATGTTGGTCCTGGGCTGAAGCGTAGATACTTCTGCAGTCCCCATCCACTCTCTGACGTGAAGGCTCAGGGAGAGCTGGGGCAACAGAACCTCCCTACTGCATAAGTGTCTGTGTCCTACAAGATCCTCAGATAATTTCTATGCACATTAAAGTTTTAAAGCTACTGCAATAAACACTTACGTGTATAAGTATGAACCCTATTTTAAGCCATGGAGTTTTGTAGTGTGTATTCTCTAGCCTTATCAAGACCTAGGAACCTCAGGCTTTCTCGTACATCTAGGCTGTAATACCCTTCCTGCCCTCTCACCAGCTCCCACGGCCCCGCTGACTCATGCCTCAGCTGCCAGCTTAGAGAAGTGGTCTCAACCTTGACTGCGTGTTGAAATCACATTATAACATCCAGAGCTTTACAACTACTAATTCCTATGCTCTGTTCCCAGACCGACTGAGTCAATGTCTCTGGAGAGGGGCCACCGCAACAGTGGTAGGAGTGCTCCCAGCGATTCTAATGTGCAGCCCAGGTATGACCTCTGGTTCTCAAACTTCAGCGTGTATCCAAACCACTCAGAGATGTAATAAAACAGAGATCTTGGTGTCTCATCCCCAGGATTTCAGGCTTAATAGGTCTGGTTTCACGGGCCTGAGAATTTCCATTTTTAAAGGTATCCCAGAGTTTGCTGATACCGCTTAGAAATTCTCTTCCCCCAGGAAGCCCCTCCCCTGGACATATCCTTCTTTCCCACTCCTACACGGAGCCAGTTGCCTGTTTTATAGCAACCTGTATTTTCTGCTCTACTCTAACTCACCCAATTACTTGTCTGTGTTCTCCACCAGGCTGTGAGCTCCACGAGAACCAGGACTTCGCCTGTCACGTTCATTGATGAATCCCTAACACAAGTCATATATAAAT
Source organism: Panthera uncia (assembly GCF_023721935.1). NCBI lineage: Eukaryota > Metazoa > Chordata > Mammalia > Carnivora > Felidae > Panthera > Panthera uncia. The sequence continues at coordinate 18,007,433 of NC_064807.1, forward strand.
CCCCAATAAATGCACTTTAGTGAATACACGTACATATGGGAGGTTCTTTGATCTCTCATATGCTCTGTGTGTGTGTGTGTGTGTGTGTGCGCGCGCGCGCACGCGAGCATGTGTGATTATCCAATTATTTTCTTATTCAGGAGGACCCAATGAAAAAACATCAGCAGAGTCTAGAGATCTGATTAGAGGAGAGCGATAGGAATATTAAGCTCCGGTTTACATTCCGGTGATGAGCTGTGAGAAAGCTGCAGATCCTATCTATTTCTTCGGGGACTTAAGTAATTCAAAACCATCCAGGTAAAACATGTGTTTTGTCAGCCTTTAGATCAGTGAAGTTGATCACGATTCAAGCAATATTGCTGCGAAAAGTTTCCAGGAATTTCTTCCCTCTGACTCCATTGATGAATTTAGTGACACACATAATAGCCTATTCCTTTGACTTTTGATTTTAAACCTTCTGAGGAGGTATGCTACAGCCCTGAGATTTAAAAAAAAAAAAAAAATCCCGATAAGACTGCAATTCTAACACCTATCTCTCAGAGTTTCTCCTCCACCAACAAGGCCCCTGCAAAAGTTCATCAACATTTACCTCCTCCAACTGACCACATGTATTAGCTTCCTGAGGCTGCTGTAATAAATGACCACATGCTCAGCAGCTTAAAGCAACACGAATCTACTTTGCAGTTTTGTAGGTCAGAAGTCTGACACAGGTCTCACCAGGCCAAAAGCAAGGTTTTAGGTCAACTGAGCTGCATTCCTTTCCAGACACTCTAGAGCAGAATCCTTTTTTTTTTTTTTTTTTTAATTATTATTAGTATTATTTAAAAAAATTTTTTTTCTGTTTGTTTTCTTGAAAACTGTTTCTAGAAGCAGCCCACATTTCTTCATTCAAGGTGCCTCCTCTATCTTCAAAGCCAGCAATGTTGCATCTCTCTGACTATGCTCTCATAGCCGCCTCTCCTTCTGCCTCTCTGCCTCTACCTTCCTCTTCTTCTTCCTAAGGACCCTTGTGATTACATTGGACCTATTTGGATACTCCAGGATAATCTCCCCATTTTAAGGCCAGCTGATTAGCAACCTTAATTCCCCTTTGCCATAAAACCTAACCTATTCACAGCTATTAAGGATTAGGATGTGGACATCTTTGGGAAGTCATAATCTATATACCATACAACCCACATCCCAAGTTATTTGGTGGCTGTCAGCTTTCAATCCTCACTTTCTCATCATTCCACCACAGCCAGAAATCTAGTGCCTTTAACTAACTCTAATTAGAAATTGTCAGCCCTGGCTGCACAGTGGAATCGCCGGGGGTCTTTGGAAAATAGTGATGCTCCGGTCCCATCTCCAGAAAACCTCAACTGAGTGGTCTTGGGAGGATCAGTATTATCAGAAGGAGGCTGTATTAAAAAATACAGGCATCAGTATTTTTTAAAAGCTTATCAGAGAATTCTCTGTACAGTCATAGTTGGGAACCACTGCTGATGCTAGATAAACTGGCATTCCCTCATCACCCAGATACAAAATGTGGTGCGCACTTTGATTTATAAATCTCTCCTACTCTTTTTGGCCTAATAGCTCCCAAGTCCTCAACTTTTGAAAGAGCCTCCATTAGATTCCTTCCTTCTGGTCCAAGGGCCACCAACGTAATTCCAATATTTGCGTCTGAGCCTAAAATCCATCCGTCTTCTTGACCGCGTCCTTTGTTCTTCTCAACAGAACAATCCTTTCCTCTACTCCGTTCTTTTCACTCTCCTGGATTCCTCTCATTAAGACTCCTATCTGAGATCTCTTTATTTTTTCAATTAGTTAGCCTGAATAGATTTTGTAGAATAGTTGGTATGGACTAAACAGTGTCTCCCAAAATCCATAACTCCCGATGTCATGGTATTAGGATGTGGGACCTTTGGGAGGCAATTAGGTTTAGATGAGGTCATAAGAGTAGAGGCCCCAGGACAGGATTGGTCTCCTTATAAGAAGAGGAAGAGGGACCAGAGCTCTTGTGAACGTGCTCACGCTCTCTCTCCCTCTCTCTCCCTCTCTCTCCCCCTCTCTCTCTCTCTCCCTCCCTCCCTCCCTCCTTCCTTCCTTCCCCCACCCCAACATATGAGAATACAGCAAGAAGTGGTTGTCTGCAAGCCAGGAAGAGGATTCGCACCGGGAACCAAATCAGACATCTTAGTCTTGGACTTCCTGGCCTCCAGAACTGGGAAACATAACTGTCTGTTGTTTCCCCTGCTTGATTTATGGTATTTTGTTACAGCAGCCCAAGGACACTGATAAATGGTAGTGCTGGGAAAATGAAGACTACAGGGGTCATGTAATCCCATCCTCTCATTTTTCTGCACAGGTAACAAACCCAGAGTAGTTCAATATCCTGCTTGGGCTAATAGAGTTGCTTCAAAGCAGAGCCAGGGGTAGAACTCAGCTCTGTGTCATTCATTCCTCCAGCATTTATGGATCATCAGCTATGCTTGGGTGGGCACTGTGCCTCACCACGATGTAAAAGGCAAGATCCCTGCTCTCAAGGAGCTCATGGTTTAGTCACTCTCACACAAAGACAAATGCAGTGACTGAGAAACGCACCTGGCATTGTACTAGCTGAGACGCAATACGGTGTCATGACTACAATCTGGATGGTCATCCTCGCCGCGGTAGATTAAACAAGGCTGCAAATTCTTTGGCACTCCTCCCAATGGCAGGTCAGGTCTATTCTATGTTCTTGTCTTTTAATCTAGGGGAACTCTATAACTTCCTGAGCAATGACATACAGCTGAGACACCATGGCAGTTTCTGGGACCAAGCCTTAAGAGATTGGCAGTTTCCACTTCTTGCCTCCTGGAATACATACTCTTGGAACATAACCAATATGCTATGAGGAAGCCCAAGCAGCGACACGGAGAGGCCCACGTGGAGAACGACTAAGTGTGCTGGCTAACAGCCCAGTTGCCTACCGTGTGGGTGAGCCATCTTGAAATAGATTATCTAGTCCCAGACAAGCCGCCCTAGCTGATGTCATATGGAACACAGTCCAGCTTTCTCTGCTGAGTCCTGCCTAAATCCCTGACCCACAAAACTGTGGAATCCAATAAAACAACTGGTGTTATAAGCCATTACATTTCTGGGTAACTTCAGGCTTAGTAACTTCAGGTAAGGTATCCTCTCTAGGCTTCAGCGTCTTCCTCTGTAAAATAGGAATAATCCTCCCTCCTAGGAGTGCTGTGAAAGTTAAATGAATTATACATGCAAAGGGCATGTGTTTCTGGGCCTAGATGCCATTACAGTCATCATAAAGGATCTGTCAAATACAGAAGAAACTTAATGAAGAAGTTAGAAGTGAGGACAAGGGTATCCATGAAGAGAACCCAACAAGGGGGAAATCTCTGGATCACCTGCTGATAGATCAATAGCCACTAAAAATGTGAAATTGTTTTACTATTGATACATAGTATACCTTCTGTAGAATACATATAATGCAATAGGTTATATTATAATTTGTGTCTATCCTACGGCAAGCAACACCTCCTAAAAGTTACGCTCCTTTGGCAATCTGAGCTTCGCACAATGACACGCCTATTTCAGAGGAAATCGCTGCAGATACTCTGGCTGGTGATTTTTCTCTGCAGTAACACATCTGCCTGCACTGTTCACTACTCCTGAAATGTAAGCTTCTTACGGCAAGGCTCGTTTTATATCCCCAAATTACCAGTCCGCAACGACACGTGGCTCTCATAAAAACACTGGGCTTTGCATCAACGCCAGGGAGCTTCTGTTGCAGTCGGGGCCGTGAGGGTGTCCCCCCCCCCCGCCCCCCTCCCAAAGTTTTCCTTCCCAGAGCTAGCTCCCCTGGAGCCCGCACCAGCGTGATATCAGCAAACGTGGACGTGAGACCTGGCTGTGTGCTTTGGGCAAGTTCACTGACCCCTCTGATCGTCAATCTCCTCATCTATGAATGGAGAAAGGAATACTTGCCCTAGTTACTTTACAGGATTATAAAAATTCGAATGCTGACACTGCTACACTTACTGGAAAATGTTAACCACGGAGGGGAGCATAGCGAGATGTTTTTGTTGGGTTAAAAAAAAAAAAAAACCAGCCTGACAAACACCATCCTTTAGAGAAAGTGGAATGTGATTGGAATGGCAGCCGCTGACTCACCACGCGGGCACGTCCCCATGCCAGCTTCCTACTGACCACCTCGCTGCTGACAGGTGTGGTTTCCTCGGTGAGGCTGTTGTTTTTGCCGCTTGTAAATGACTTCACGTGACAAAAGATGCTCAAGAAACTGTGCCTCTCACTTGGGCTACATTTACAAAGCATTTCAAGCTCGTTTCAAGGACAAGAGCCTGAAGGACTAATGTGCATTCACTACTTAAGTAACCCGTGTTAACCCGTGCCTCTCTGTTTGGCTTCTAAGCAACTATTAAAGGCCTGCTTTTCGCCCTGTGGGTGGTCAAACGCTCCCATTTGAGCCAACAAGATCAAAAGGAATTCACTTTTTTCTGGCGTGTTTCGGCAAGGGTACCCACATTTTTTAAGGTAGGTTTTGCAAGACTTTTTGTTAAGGGAGTCCATATAGCCGTAATCCTCTCTGGGCTTCTGCTAAGAAAGAAAAGGGGGGATTACTGGAATCGTCTGTGGCCGTACACAGTAGCAGGGTACAGCTCACTCGGGAGATGGCCTGAGAGTCAGATGTCGGGCTTTTGAACAGGGCACAAACCGCTTGCGTCATTTCTGGGAACCACAGACATCTTGTAGAACAATGAATTTAATTTGCAAGGACAGCAGAGGAGAGCGGAAGTGCTGTGGCTTCTGAGTCATCAGGATAATGAGGCAGTGGCCCTGCTTTTAGATCTGTGGCCCTGCTGAAAGGTGAGGGGTGACGGTCTTCATATCTCTGCTTCGCTTCATTATTCAGCTGGTTCAATCTTTACACACTGTCCTCCTACAGGAAGGTATCTCCACTCCCTTCACAACAATCCTGTGTGTTTCAGGCTTAGAGTATAAATTTTAACTTACAGTCCCGTCACTCCTCTCCACTGGGAAGGTATTTGGCAGGGAGAGTGGAACATTAATACTTTTCAAGTCTACGTGATTTCTTATCCTCGCAATGAGCAAATGCCAGAAAAGAGACTATATACAACAGACTCTGTTTCAGAGGTAGCAAACCCGTGGCCCCAAATTGTGTCCTGACAGGCCCAAAGACTGAAAGCCAGACAGGGGATGAAGAATTCCAAATACTTTTGGGGCGCGCTGGTGGTTCAGTCAGTCGAGGGGCCGACTCTCGATCTCGGCTCAGGTCATGAGATCACAGTTTGTGAGTTCAAGCCCCGCATCCGGCTCTGCCTGATGGCATGGAGCCTGCTTTGGCTTCTGTGTCTCCATCTTTCTGCCCCTCCCCAACTTATGCTCTCCCTCTCAAAAAAATATACTTAAGAAAAAAAAAAAAGAATTCCAAACACTTTTTATTAAAAAGGCCAATGTGGGGTTTGTTTGTTGTTGTTTTTTTTTTTTTTTTGAGCATGAAACATCAATCTTCTATTAATAGCATTTAATCCTCATAACAAATGTATAAAGTAGGCTCTATTATTATCTTCATTTTAAAAATGTGCAGACTGAGGTACGAAGATGCACTTTGTCTTAAATTATCCAAGTATAATTATCCAAGTGGCCAAGCCGGGATTCAGACTCAGTGATGGGAACCCAGGGGTCGAACTATTGCACGTCACTGCCTGTTCAATGTTGCACACCTGAAAGGGCGCACAGGTAACCTCGAGAAGAAGGAAGGGCTCCCTGTACTCCTCTTTCAGTTACTGCTTTCCCACTACACTTCAGAATGAGCTCACCCGCCCAATTCCGCATGCCCACACAGCTGTCACGTCCATTGTTGGCAGATGCACCCAAAAGCTTACGAGACAGAAAGAAGCTAACGTCCCCCAAACTTGAGGATCATAAGGCATTACTAATTCCGCCATAGGGGCGCCTGGGTGGCTCTTCCAGTTGGGCGTCCGACTTCGGCTCAGGGCACGATCTCACAGCTCGTGGGTTCGAGCCCCGCGGTGGGGCTCTGTGCTGACAGCTCGGAGCCTGGAGCCTGCTTCCGATTCTGTGCCTCCCTCGCTCTCTGCCCCTCTCCCGCTCGTGCTCTGTCTCTCTCAAAAATAAATAAACACTAAAAAAAATATTTAATAATTCCCGCCATAGATTATAGCTCAGCTAAACAGCTGCTTCTTTCCACCAGGTACTCCTTTACTCAGGCCCCGTCCTCAGCATCCCCACCCTGACTAAGAAGACAGCACTGTTGGATGATGGTCAGAGACTTGAGTTGTAGTCCGTCAGATAGTGATTTTAGCATCCCCAGGTTTTTGTTTCCTGGGAAAAATTAGAGACTTGTGTGGATGTTTCCAATCTTAGAATTCTAGTTACAAAACTAAATCATGCAATCATCACATATCCATTAAGAACATGAAAACAATCGAGGAAAAGTTAAGCTTTACTGTCAATAAAGAGCCTTTGAACATTTGTGTAGCTGCATATGTTGGGGTAGAACTCAAAGGGATTATATTAAGATGGCATAAAAATGTTTACCTGCCGGGGTGCCCGGGTGGCTCAGTCGGTTGGGCGTCCGACTTCAACTCAGGTCACGGTCTCGCAGTTTGTGAGTTTGAGCCCTGTGTTGGGCTCTATGCTAACAGCTCAGAGCTCGGAGCCTGCTTCGGATTCTGTCTCTCCTCCTCTCTCTGCCCCCTCCCGTGCCCATGCTCTGTCTCTCTCTGCCTCTCAATAATAAATAAATGTTTTTTTTAAAAATGTTTATCTGTAAAAAAAGAATAATGTGTTTTAAGGAACATTAACTTAGGGGCGCCTGGGTGGCGCAGTCGGTTAAGCGTCCGACTTCAGCCAGGTCACGATCTCGCGGTCCGTGAGTTCGAGCCCCGCGTCAGGCTCTGGGCTGATGGCTCGGAGCCTGGAGCCTGTTTCCGATTCTGTGTCTCCCTCTCTCTCTGCCCCTCCCCCGTTCATGCTCTGTCTCTCTCTGTCCCCAAAAT